>NW_003852445.1:5466945-5476796 GCF_000181295.1 Otolemur garnettii
TGTTTTTATGTGTGTGTATATATGTGTACCCAAGTTGACTGCTTAGAAATAAATTAACACAAATAATGACTTTTCAACAATATGCTAATGCTATGTTGACTTTACACATTAGTCTTCTCTCAAAGAATTCTTAACGCTTTGATATAGACTATTCATTTCCTCCTCACAACTTTCCTGGGAGTTGTGACCTTTAAATGTCAAGCCACACAGGGCTGTCTGCCTGGCTCCAGTGGCGGACGCCTGGAGTGAGACGCTGTGGACAGCATGAAGATATGCAGGACTATCCCTGCCTGAAGGGCTCTGGTTTCTCCCGGCTCCTCTTTGCCTACTCCTCTGGACACAACCTGCCTTCTTAGAAAAAGAGAGGGCTTGGGAGCTTGCCCAGGTGCAGGGTCTATAGCTCGAATCAAGGCACAAATGAAGAGGTCAGTCAGGCAGTGCCCCAAGGCAGTGGTCCCCAACATTTTGGGGACGGGTTTCATGGAAGACAGTTTTTACATGGACCCAAGGTAGGGGCAGATGGTTTGATATGAGTCTGCACGCAATAGATTTATTATGGTCTCTGAGTGGTCAACAGATGCTGATAATCTGTATTTGCAGCCCCTCCCCAGTGCTAGGATCATTGCCTCGACTCCAGCTCAGATCATCAGGCAGTAGATTCTCATAGAGCACACAGTCTACATCCCTCGCATGCACTGCTTACAGAAGGGTGTGCACTCCTATGAGAATCTAACGCCACTGCTGATCTGACAGGTGGTGGAGTCCAAGCAGTGATGCCAGCGAGGGAGAGCGTCTGTAAATATGGATGAAGCTTTGCTTGCTGGCCCTCTGCTCACCTCCTGCTGCGTGACCTTGGTTCCTAACAGGCCACAGACAGCAGCCCTAAGGAACACCTTTGAGGGACAGACCTAGCAAGTTCACTAAAGGAGAAAATTGTACTAAGAGCTGCATGTTTGGTACAGCAGAAGCCATCAGCTCTTCCCTACAGAGGCCGTATGAAGTGGAGAAAATCATGGCTTTGGAATGCAAGAATCAGTGATGGTTTTAACACTTGCTGGGAAAGTTATCTAACTTTTCTGAGCTTAAAAACTGAATCCTTCCCAAATAGTTTCATTTACTTGATTATCAAGAGGATGAATTAAGATAATGACTATAAAAGCATCTAACCCCTGCATGGCACATAGGAGGTACTTTACTAGAAGATAACAAGGAAACAACTCACTGAAAACCCATCAGGACGTGGCCCTGTATTCTTCCCATTTCTCCCGTACTGCCTTTTAACTGTTCTTCAAACATTTATTGAGTCACTATTATGCCAAATATTGGACCCTGGAAATCTTACAGTCTAGTGAAGGAGATGGAGAAGAAAACAGATGCTCTATGGTAAGTTAAGGGCTTTTCATGGAGGTATGTACAGAATGCTGGGGGCACACATAGAAGAATAACCTCACAGGTGTCCACTGGCTGGAAATGACTTAATGGAAAAAGTTATACCTGAGAATTCACCGGGTTGGTTAGAGGATGCAGAATGAATGGTAATGGGTATGTCTGGTAATGGGTATGTGAAGAAAACTTATGGACAGGAAGACAGGATGTATAAAAGCCAAAAGGGGAAAAATCATGGACACTGATATTTATGGCTACTATTTTTGGCGTAAAAGTTAACCTGATTTGATGAAGGATTTAGTGCAACCGTTGTTGCCCTGTGTTTGCTACGACGGTTTAGACACAGTGGTCTTGAAATGTGGAAACATTTGAGCAGTTCATGAGGATAACTAAGATATTTTAAAATAAGAGCTGTGATACCTGTCCCCTGGTTTTCAAACAGTTGTCTGTCCCCTGTCACCAGGGTCCAGGCTTGGTCTGTGTGACCGGTAGAAGACAGAAGATGTGGTGGTATATCCCTTCCAAGTTGCAGTTAAAAGATTCTGTGGCTTCCGAGTTGGGCTGTCTTTCTCTCTCTTGGATCGCTCACTCTGGAGGAAGCCGGCTGCCAAATTTCGAGGACACTCAGGCAGGCTTCGGAGAGGCCCACATGGAGAAGTGAGTCCGCCAAGAACCGTGGGAGTGAGCTGGAAAGCGCATCCTGCAGCCTCAGATGACTGCAGCCTCACGGAGACCCAGAGCCAGAGTCCCTGCTGGGCTGTGATTGAGTTCCTGACCCACGGAAGCTGCCAGGTCAAAAATATTTACTATTTTAAGGATAATTTATTCTTCAGCAATAGATATATGTTTTCAATTCTTTTTTTTCTGCATCAATGTCCTTTGCTATATGATATTACAGTTTTTTCTACTAGAGGTAGAAAATATATCCCTGCCCCACTATGTTGAACTTGGCCATGTAACTGGCTTTGGCCTGTGGAATGCAGGCAAGAATGACAATATGTCTCCTACTCACTATCTGGGCCTCAAGATGTATTGCACGCTTCTGCTCAACTTTCTGGGAGCCTCTTTCCTCCAAGAGGAAGAGCTGGTAGCTTTGACCGTTGTGGCTGACACCCTCTTCAACCTGGCCATGCCCATTACAGAGCACACATTAACAGGACTGCTCCCTCCAGCCAAAAGACTGGGAGCCTGAGAATAAATTATTGTCATTTCAAGCCACTGAGTTTAGGATGATTGTTACATAGCATTAATGTAGCAATAAACAATTGACACATCAGGAGAAAAAGAGACATAGAGATGTGGCCAATGAGATTGGAAGTCCATGTTGGGACTACATTTTGAAGGGCCTTGGATACCAAGTTACTGAGTTTAGATTTTATTCCTTGGGTAACCCATGACAATTCATCATAGGTGGCAGTGCAGAGAATGGACTCAAGAGGGCAAGCCTAGAGACAGACGTCTCAGTGGGAAACTGTGTGAGCCCCCATGTAAGACAGGGGCCTGAATTAGGACAATGGGCAGTGACAGTGAAAGTGGAGGATAGAGTTAACCTTGAGACTGTCTCCTGAAACAACTTTTCCTATTTACCAAAGAAGCGTGTGAGGAAACCAAGTCTCCCACTGTGGACTTAAGCCCACATTAGGCTGGGAGGCCTACAGGTTGGAAGAGTTGGACTAACTGATTAAGTTTCCAGGCAGATCCTATTGCTTCCTCTTCCTGGATCTATGAAAGTGCAAGTTATTCCATAGGATGCTGGGAAAATCTAGTGTTCCAATGCGTGTCAGGGCACATCTGAGCCCAAAGTAGGTGCTCAAGGGTCCATCCTGCTTTTAGGAGAACACTCCCTTCGCATACACGGAGATAATTTCCCTTCTTCTCCTTGACTTTGCTCTAGGCATTTTCTCCAAAGTTAGGGGAGTATGGGTTAGCTGCAGGTTTCCTTGGTAGATGACACCTCTCAGATGAAGTTCATATGTTACCCACAGGAAGCTTGGTCAGAGTAAGGCCAAAGGCTTCCTGAGAAACCTATTCATTTTTTTTACTACTGGATATTAATTAAGATGAGTATTCTAAGCAGAACATATTTAGGAAACTTTCTTTCTCATTCTGAAGCTGCAAGTTTTGCCAGGAAAATTTGCATCCATCTGTATTTTCAACATATTAACATATCAGGTGGGAGGAGTCTTATGTCATTGCCTAAGACTGGGAGATGCTGCAGGCTGATCGTGGTTATCATTCTTACATATTAGTGCAAAGATGTGTGTATGCTAAACTTGATATGCAAGGTTCATAGGGTGAGACTGACTGGTCTATATCTGTCTGGAAGAATTTCAGGGATACATTACTGGCTATCAAAATAGAATCTGGGACATTGTGAATGGATCAGGGATTTCCGAATGTAAGGGACTGAGAGCTATGGGAGAGAATACCCTATCACTTTGGTGTCTTATGATCCAGGCACAAGCCAACTTGTGACACAGTAGAGGGCAATTCATGGGCTTGGTGTCTCAGGTTTGTCATATGGAAAAACTGTTTCCTACAAAAATTTCCTACTGGTCTGTTGAACGAATTAATCAGCATTTGCAAAGAATTTACAAAGACTTTTGTGAACTGGGAGAGCAGCTAAAACGTGCAGTCACAGCAGCCATTTCCTTCAAGTTAGGGAAGTACAGCTTAGCTGCCGGCCTCTTTGGGGAATAGACTTTGACGCGTGGGACTGAAGAGATTAGGAACAGTATTTGTGGTATTTTGTGAAGTGACAGGTCTTACGAGTGGCGGTGAGATTTGAGACGTCTGTCATCCAGAGACTGATATGACTTGCACAGAAGTTTGAGTAAGCAAGATGTTGAGTATAAAGACCCGTTCTGAAACCACAGCCACCTGTTACCTTGAACATCTTTGCCAAGGTGGCTTTGCAGTATCTTCTCTGGAAACAGTGCCGTTACATCAGCAGGGGCTGCCAGAGCCAGTGATGGTTGAGGCCACACCGAGCCACGTGCAGATTAGCGGTAGTGATGAGGAACCAGGATCTGTTAGTGCTGGATGTGGTCCCTCTCAGAGCTACACACAGCATTTCCACTCATAAACTACAGTTGGACATGGACACTTGTTGGGGTTTGGAAATAGCTTTTCTGTTACATTTCTTGTCTAGGTCCAGGGGCTCCCCCAGAGCACCCTGCTCCAGATCTAGAAACTGGAAAGTCCCCTGCAGACTCTCACTTGGAGGATGAGGACTGAGGCCAGAGAGGGGAACAACTGCCCAAGTGACTAACTAGACAGCTAGTTTGTGGTCAGTTTGGAGCTCAGAACCAGGTCTTCTAACACCCAACCTAAAAATCATTTCTACTGTTTTACTACTTTTGTTCTTGACCTTTTGACATTGACCAAGTCCCACTCTGACTCTTAGAATGAAGCCACCATTTCTTCCAACGGAAGCAGCCTAACTTGCTCCCAGCTTTCTTTATCCCTCCCAGGAAGGTCCCTGAGGGTCTCCCTGACTCTAGGCCAAGGGCTCGTCCATGGCCTTAGTGTTCTTTCCTATTGGCCTCATTAGGCTGCTTTCTCCTCCACACTCTTTTCTTTCCCTCAACCTCCCACCAGTACCAGAAATCTTTCACATCTCTACTTTACATGCCCCTCTCAAGGAATATTTGGATGTTACCAGCTACATTTTAGTGTAAGAACCCAAGAGGTAATTAATGGCACAAAGCAGGCATCTGCTGGAGGATGTGGCTGGTTTTAATTTTCTTGTGCTCCTGAAGACCACACCTTGTGGCTGGCTCCTTAGTCTATCTGTATACACAGCTGAGCTTTCATTTAATTTGCCTTAAATGAAAATGGGGTTCATAGCTTTGGGGCATGCACTGATAAAAAGTAAATTGGTAGTATGTTTTGTAGTTATGACCCATTCTGTGAGATGCTACGCAGTGAACTGGAGATAGAGCTAGGTAGCCATTAACATTGTGGGTGAATGGTAGGTAGTCTATTGCAAAATGTAAAGAAAGTCAGGACATAACTTTTAATATCTTATCATCTACCTTACAAATGTCTCCTAGGTAAATGGGGCGTGACAACCTACCTGCAATGTAATTACACCTTACTTTTAAAGATCATTACACCAGAAGAAAACAACTGGACACTTTCTAGTATCATCCTTTGTGATCTTGACCTAGGACAAGAAAATTCCTTTCCTTTATCCACTTAGTCTCACTATCTGTAAATAGGGCTGACAAATGCCACTTATCACACCTAAAAATGAAACCCTTTAAATTTAACCTTCCACTAAATGTTCTTTTAAATTACAAAAACTGCCAGAAAAAAATTGTATGTATAATATAGACTGTGTACAAAATACTATTTTGAAGTATATGTATACTGTGAAATGATTAAATCTAGCTAATTGTCACAAGGTTATCATTTTTATGATGAGAACAATTTATATCCACTCTTTTAGCACTTTTCTTGAACTTTTCTCTCCTATTTAACTGACATTTTGTGTCTTTTGACCTGACCTCAACACTTTACCCTCATCATTCTACTGTGTCTTTTGACCTGACCTTGACCCTTTACCCTCATCATTCTACTGTGTCTTTGGACCTGACCTTGACCCTTTACCCTCATCATTCTACTGTGTCTATGACCTGACCTCAACCCCTTAGACCCATCATTCTACTCTTGACTTCTATGAGACTGACTTTTTAAGTTTCCATGTATGGATGAGATTATATAGCATTTGTCTTTCTGTCCCTGGCTTATTACATTTAACCTAATGTCCTCTAAGTTCATCTATGTTGCTGTAAATGACAGTATTTTCTTATTTTAATGGCTGCATAATATTCCATTTTGTATATATATTTTCTTCATTTGTTCATTGATGGACATGTAGGTCACTTCCATATCTTGGCTACCGTGAATAGGGCTGCCATAAATATGGGAATGCAGAGAGCTCTTCAAAACATTGATTTATTTCCTTTGGATATATGTCCAGTAATGGGATTTCTGAAAATACAATAGTTCTATTTTTAATTTTTTGAGAAACTTTCATTCTGTTTGCCATAATGGCTGTATTAATTTGCATTTCCACTAATAGTGTGCAAGGATTCCCTCTTCTCCACATCCTTGCTAAAATTTGTTATCTTTTGTCTTTTTTGACAATAGCCATTCTATCTCACAGGCGTTAGCCTCACCTAAATATTCTTAAATCAATTATATCAGTTATCAATTGCTACAATGATATTGCATAACAACCACAAAACATCAATGGCGTATCCTGCTGCCTTTGTCAGGGTTTAAGGTACCCACTGGGACTACTGTGAGACAAACTTGAACCAAAATTTCATTCATCATCTGACCTCTATAAGATCCTACCACCTGACAGATTACAGTGGTGATTTGGATATACAGAAATTAGCAGATGTCCAGTAATCACTGAAATGTCTGATTATTTTACTCTCCCCAAAGCACAAATGCCTTGAAATGACAATAGGTCCCTTTAGGGAAAGCTAAGAGGAAGATTTACAATATAATAATTTTTGCTTATATAGTAGGGTCCTTCTTCAAAAAAAAAAACCCAGTTTCTTCATCATTTGAGGTTCTGGGTCCGTGAACTAGCTTGAACCTGGAAAATGGTTGCTACGTAGATTTCTGCTGATATGAACTGTTAAAATCATTCCGTTCATGTGATGTTTATTGTACCTCCTTTTAAGACATACTTTGTATCTTCACCACTTGAGTCTGCTGGAACTTGACCTTAGTTACAGGAGCACTAAAAGATGGAGGGGTTAGGCCTGGAGGAAGATTGATTCCTTGCAAGGCAAATTATCTCCAAGGAGGTGATTATAGGCTCTTCAGATAAAGAGGGGACTTACCTTCTCAGACAGGAGAGAAAGGGCTGTTTGTATTGGCTAAGAAGACTTAAGAGAGTTTAGAAGTTTGAGTAGCCCATCTTCCCTGGACTTTACCTATATGTCCCCATCCTAATAATCAGAGTCCCACTTTTTATTAATTAATGCCCTAGCTGTAATGTAAGAGACTATGAGTCAGGGAAGTCAAATTGTATCATAATTCAGCCACTTATAAGGTCAGACTTTGGGTGTGGTTTTGAAAATCTTTTTTCTTTCTTTTTTTTTTTTGAGACAGAATCTCACTCTGTAGCCCTGGGTAGAGTGCGGTGGCATCATAGTTCACAGTAACCTCAAACTGCTGGAGTTAAGCGATCCTCTTGCTTCAGTCTCTTGAATAGCTGGGACTACAGGCGTGGGCCCACGCTCAGCTAGGATTTTTTTAGTAGAGAGAGGGTCTCATTCTTGCTCAGGCTGGTTTTGAGCTCCTGAGCTCTAAGCAATCCACTCACCTAGACCTCCCAGAGTCTCTAAGGCTTCAGGAGATAAAGGTTTCTATTAGGGAAGTTGTATATTAGGCCTCTTATACAAAGCCTGAGCTGGGAATTTAAAGCCTGGAATCCTTTACTTTCTCCAATTCCTCAGGCACATTTATTTGATAGAAGTAAGCAACCAAACTACTCCCTGTACCAAATTTTATTTTTGTTGGGATTCAATCAGTAGTGATGTCTCTTTCACTATGAGTGATTTTATATCTTTATGTAATAAAAATTTCTTCTAGAAATTTGACTATATGCAATTACAAGAGTAAATAGTTTCTGTATAGTTGTGTGTATATAAATGTATACATACCCTGTATACATTCCATACATACTATATATATATACACACACACACTTACACAAATATATGTAAAATATAGGGGAATGTCAAGAAATGTATACACATTTTAAGAAAGGAAAAAACTATTAAATTTGTAATACTGAAGTCACTTTTGACTTCTGCGATTATAAGAGATGCTCAATATGACTTGTATTCGTTTTTTATTATTGATATATATTTATTATAATTTTAATACAGTTTGTTGTGCATACATATACCTCCCCCCAAAATGCATAGAAGATCTATAGTTTCTGGCAAAAGAGTAAACTAAGATAACCTAAAACTCTACTGCTATAAATTCTGAGAAAAAACAAATAAAATGTGCAAAAATTCCTTTAAATATATAGCTGAGTTTGCAAGAAAAAAAGGGAAATCTTTGGGTCCCAAAAATGAAATAGGAACTGAAAAACAGATCTGTGAGCTTGTGATCTGATACTGTGGCTGCCTTTAGTGTGGGGATTATGGGTTCCTGCAATAGGGGCTTAGGCTTTAAGGACCACACTATGTGAAATAAGGAGTTAGAACCTGCATGATGTGGGAAGCAAATCTGATGCTTCTGCAAAAACCAAGACATTTAGAGGCTGAGGCTACACCCTCAGTAATAAGGCAAAAAAGAAAGCAAAACAAAGGAAACCTCTCTGTTTCTACATGGTTCTTAGTTAAAAAGAAAAATAAAAAAAGGTCTGACCTGAGAAATGAAACTACAGACCTGTGCCTTTCATAGGCTTAATATCCACATTTATATTACCTACATGGTCCAGGAATCCAAAATGCATAATAAATAATATTAAACTTAGTGACAAGTTGATAAACAATGATATAAACAATGACAATAACAGCACTAACAAAATAATGACTATTTGGGGTATGTAGTTTCAAGGTGGAATTAAAATAGAAGAAAATTACTACATGCAGGATAGGAAAGAATTTACTGAATTCAATTTTCTATAACTTGTCAGGAAGTTAGAAATATTGGTTAAATTCAGATTTTGTTGATTAATCACATATAAGAATTTGAAGGGAAATCTCAAAATGGAGAAATAGGAAATACAGCTTTAAAACTAGAAGAAGGCAGAAGGGGAATTAGGAAACACAATAAATCCAATGGAATTTAAGAAATACAGTAGTAAGAAGGGTAAATAGAAAGCATGAAATAAAATTATAGATATAGATTCAAACAAATATATCAGTAATCATGATAAATGTAAATGTGTTAAATTCACCAGTTCAGATACAGAGACTCAGATTCTATTAAGCAAAACCAACCTTATAATCTAGATACATGATAATTTCAAAATACACTAGTAAAGTAGGATGTTATAAGAAGTTGAAAATAAAATGATGGGGGCGGTGCCTGTGGCTAAAAGGAATAGGGCGCCGGCCCCATATGCTGGAGGTGGCAGGTTCAAACCCAGCCCCAGACAAAAACTGAAAAATAAAATAAAATAAAAAATTAAAAAAAAAAAAGAAAAGAAAATAATGGTGAAAGAGATCCCATGAAAACACCAACACACAGAAAGCTGGGGGGACCACACAAATATCAAATAAAACAGGGTTTAAAACAAAAATATTATGGAGGGAGAGGATTATTACATAACAACAAATAAGAATAATTTTTGTGGAAGAAATTATAACCTTAAGCCAACAAGTATCTAGAAACACACTGTCAAAAAATATAAACCCCATATTGAAGAACTCCAAGGAGATGCTGACACATTTGCAACCACAGTGGGAAATTTAACC
>NW_003852445.1:5476883-5479828 GCF_000181295.1 Otolemur garnettii
AGGCAAACCTCTCTCTGCTTTGAGACTGTGTCTCTTTCCCAGTTAAAAATCAGTGGTTGGGGTTTGGCACCTATAGCTCAGCGGCTAGGGCACCAGCCAAATACACCAGAGCTGGTGGGTTCAAACCCAGCCCAGGCCTGCCAAACAACAATAAAAACTACAACAAAAAAACAGCTGGGCGTTGTGGCAGGCACCTGTAGTCCCAGCTACTTGGGAGGCTGAGGCAAGAAAATCACTTAAGCCCAAGTGTTTGAAGTTGCTGTGAGCTGTGATGCCACAGCGCTCTATTGAGGGTGACATTGTAAGACTACCCTGCACATCTTTGATTCTGGATTCCCCACACTCCCTTATCACTCTCATCACCACCTTTGCAAACTTCAGAGCTGGCACTCAGCACATAGTATTTGAACACTTCTGCGTGTGCATCGGTTTCTCCAACTAGATCCGTTGCTCCAGTAATGGCAAGAATCATGTCGTTTAAGCTACCTTCTAAGTCCTAAATGCTGGCCACTGACTATTTCTGGCACTCTGCTTCTGGGCATGGTAGGATCATACTTCTTGACACCCTTGAAGCTATGAGTTTAGTGCTGGCCAATGAGCACTATGTGAATGGGACATGCCTGAGCTCTGTGCCAGAGAAGTTCACTGCCAGTGGGAGACCCTCCAGACACTCTGGTTGTTCCCTTTACTGACCAGCAATGTACAATAGGGATAGCTCTGTCAACCCAGGGCCCAGAGAGAGGTGGCAGAGATGGTGAACAGATTTCCAGCCAGACCATGGTATACATTTAGTATGAGCAAAAAATAAACCTTCCTGGTTGAAAGTCACTATGACAAGGAATTGTCTGTTATACACCACGTAAACAAGGCCACCTTAACTGATACTATCTCCAGCATCTGGCATGGTGTTTAATAAATGTTTACTGAAAAAACTAAACTAGTCTAGGAAAAGGTTAAATAAAATAATGTCTGTAAAAGTCCCAGACACCTAGTAGGAACTTGTTAAATATTCATTGGCTCCAACTGGGTGTGGTGGCTCACACTTATAATCCTAGGACTCAAGGAAGCCCAGGAGGATGGCTCACCTGAGCTCAGGAATTCAGGGCCAACCTTAGCAAAAGTGAAATCTCGTCTTTACCCAAAATAGAAAAACGAGCTCCATGTCGTGGGGAGTGTCTGTAGTCCCAGCTACTTTGGAGGCTGAGGCAAGGGGATCAACCTGATCCTAAGAGTGTGAGGTTGCTGTGAACTAAGCTGAGGCCTCTACTGAGGGCATAGAGTGAGACTCTGTCTCAAAAAGAAAAAAAAATTTTCATTGGATCAAAGGAAGATTTTTTTTTTTGAGACAGAGTCTCACTTTATTGCTCCAGGCTAGAGTGCTGTGGCATCACATAGCTCACTGCAATCTCAAATCCTGGGCTCAAGCAATCCTCATGCCTCAGCCTCCCAAGTAGCTGGGACTACAGGTACCGGCCACAATGCCCAGCTAGTTTTTCTATTTTTAGTAGAAATGGGTTCTCACTCTTGCTCTGGCTGGTCTTGAACTCTTCAACTCAAGCAATCCACCTTCCTCGGCCTCTCAGAGTGCTAGGATTACAGGCAAGAGCCACCATGTCCAGCCAGGAAGATATATTTTTAAATATGTACGTCAGTTGTGTGTGGAAATAGATAACTATTTTAGTAAAAATTAAATTACTAAATTAGATATGGTTATCTAGAAGAAGAGGAATATCATTTATAGTCAAAGATAAGAAGTAATTAGGGAACACATTTCTCAGGCAGAAGACTATTTGATACCTCAAATTAAACAAGCATCTCACTGTAAAGAGTCGGCATTGGCTATCTTGTCCTAGATCTCTTGTCCTCCTGGCAGGCTGTGTAACATCCTAGAATTATTCATTTAGCTCTTCACTGCCCTCTCCAGGTTCTACAGTTTTCCTAAGGTAGGGAAAGACTCATTTATTTCCAGCAGTTGGGGGGCTGGAGAGGGGGAGATAATGGGCGCTAAACATAGGACATGTTTATTCTGGGTAGTTTTCTTCTAAGGCTTCTCTAATTACTGCTACTGCCTTTAATAGGCAAGACAGCTGAAATAGGGCTTCTTCATAGCTAAACCCTGATAGAATCAAGTTACTGACCCACCCAGGAAGGACCCCTTTCATGGGAAGCATGTCCCTCCCAAGAAATAGTGAACAGACCAATCCAGACCTCCCTAACCTTGTCCCACCTACCTGCCCAGGTAAAGCTATGCACAGACCAATCCTGGCTGCCCTAATCCTTTAAATCCCTGTTCCCCATAGCCCACCTATGGATTTCTCCCTAGTCAGGAATCTCACCCCACCTGCACTCCAGGTGGAATAAAAGCCACTTTGATTGCATGAGTTGGATCTCCATTTTTCTTTTGTCTCGTGTCTCAGAATGATTCTTATGTTTGGGTCTGGAACCTTTCAAACCTCAAGCAAACATAATTAGTAAGTAAGCAGCCACTAATGTTTATTGAGTGTGTGACAATGTCCTAAGGATGGACAAAGGGTGCAAAAGATAAATAAAACTGCCCACCAGGAACTTATAAAGTACCTGGATAAACTTTATACAAGAAACAACTTGCAAGTGTACAGGGATCATTATGGAACCATGCTGGGCAAGGCCCACGTTGTGTGTGTTAGCATGTGTGAACACGTATTTTCTTTCTGCCTAGAGAATGAATCGTGTCTTGTGTAACTGTGCTAAATGAAGTGCTTGTGTATGTTAACTGCTGACATTCACACTGCTTTTCTCCTCCAGGAAGAAGAGCTGCCAGGTCCTAGGAGAACTAGAACAGTGTTTGCTCCAGATCTCAGAGGCTCAGATAGGCGGAGTACAGCAATGAATGAGGGGAGGGAACTAGTGCTCCTGTCCTGGAAGCTGAGACGGACAGAGTGGGATTAATTAACTCACAGAGGAAA
>NW_003852445.1:5479882-5482038 GCF_000181295.1 Otolemur garnettii
GGAAAGTCTATGTAAGCTGGCCCTGCTGTCAGTCTCCTCTACCATCACTCACCCCCTTATCCGTGGTGCCCCACCTGTGCTTGTGTTCCTGTTCCTCAAATATTTGAAGCTTTTTCTTTCTGGGAAATTTAGCACTTGGTATTCCCTTTGCTCAGAAATCTCTTTCCTAGATCTTCTTCTCTCTCTCTCTCTCTCTCTTTTTATTTAGGTCTGAGTTCAAACATCACCCTCTCAAAGAGACCTTGCCTGAACTCTACGATCTAAATGGAAAGTTTCTAGAATAGATGAAGGTATTGAACGAATTAACTTGATAGAAGTGGAAAGTGTGCATTTCTAGGTGTTTTAGAAACCAAAGGCATCAAACATTGGGTGGCATACCCAGGACTATGCAGACAGATAGAGAACCTGGCATTTTGAGTCTAAATGTGCTGCCAGCCAGGTTGACATGGAGAATCAGCGTCTGGGGATAGACCTCTTGTCCTTCATCACTGCGCACCTATACTCTGTCCTCGATGAAATGTCTTTCTCATGGTCTTGGGCAGCTTCCTTAAAACTTTCGTGTTTTGATTTCTTCATCTGAGGATAACAACAACGCAACAAAACATTTTAAAAGTCTATAGGAACTAAAAAGAAACACAATGTATATTACAAAAAGTTAATAACCATAATATATAAAGAGCTTCTAAAAACAGAAGAAAAAGGCCAACACCTCATGAAAACTAGGTTAGAAATATGAGTAGATTGTTCACAGAAAAAGAAAATGGCTCAAATCTATGAGAAGAAGCTCAACCCTACTTATAAAAGAAATACACTTAGAACTTTACTGAGATATATTTTCTCACCTATCCCACTGGCAAAAATTGAGAAGATGGACACATGTTTTGTTGGTGAGGCTGTGGAGAAATAGATAGTCCAATACTTTGCTAGTGAGTGGGAATGTCAAATGGGACAAATACCATGGAGAGGAGTTTGACATATCTAGGAAAATGACATACGCATTGCCCTTTGATGTCGCAATCCAACTATTGGGAATCTGTCCTAGAAATAGGCTACTAAGTACAAAAAGACTTGTATACATGCCTGGGGATTGCAGCACTGTTTATAATAGCAAAACATCGAAAACTGGTTGAGTAGACTGTGGAATTTATGTGGCTATAAACAAGAAGATTGTGTTCCTACACCGCCACACAGCAGTCACCTTGATGAGATGTTTAGAAAAAAGTTCCTGACTCTTCTTTGTTTTTTCCATTTTTTCTTTTTTTCTTTCTTTCTTTGTTTTTTTTTTTTGTAGACAGAGTCTCACTTTATCGCCCTCAGTAGAGTGCCGTAGTGTCACAGTTCACAGCAACTTCCAACTCCTGGGCTTAGGCGATTCTCTTGCCTCAGCTTCTTGAGTCCCTGGACTACAGGCACCCACCACAACACCTGCTATTTTTTGTTGCAGTTCGGCCGGGGCCAGGTTCGAACTTGCCACCCTCCGTATATGGGGCCAGCGCCCTACTTGCTGAGCCACTTTTTTCTTTAAGTTATGGGTTTGAGATAGGGTTTCACTTTGTTGCCTAGGCTAGACCCATCATAACTCACTGCAACTTCAAACTCCTTGGCTCAAGCAATCAGCCTCCTAGTGCATGCCCAGCTAATTTTCTAAGATTTTCTTTTGTAGAGATGGGGTCTTGTTATGGTGCCAAGCTGGTCTCAAACTCTTAGCCTCAAGGGTCATTCCTGCCTCTGCCTCCTCAAAGTGCTGGGACTTTTACAGACATGAGCCATTCTGCCTGGCCTTTTGTTTAATTTTAAATTACCCAGGAGCTGAGCACTTTATGTGTCTACTCAGGGTAATAGCTCCTTGACCAAAATCTCTTCCTGGAAAGTTTCTCATTTAAGAACCTATGAAAGGGTGGCATCTATGGTTCAAAGGAGTAGGGTGCTGGCCCCATATGCCAGAGGTGGTGGGTTCAAACCCAACCCCGGCAAAAAAAAAACAACCTATGAAATAGGCCAGGCATCGTGGTTCAGGCCTGGAATCTAGTGGCTGAGGTGGGTGGATTGCTTTAGTTCAAGATTGCTTGAGACCCCATTTCTAAAAATAGCCATGGTGGGCACCTATGGTCCCAGCTACTGGGAGGTGGGAGAGGTACTGATCAAAGAGG
Source organism: Otolemur garnettii (assembly GCF_000181295.1). Taxonomy (NCBI): domain Eukaryota; kingdom Metazoa; phylum Chordata; class Mammalia; order Primates; family Galagidae; genus Otolemur; species Otolemur garnettii. Next base: position 5,482,033 of record NW_003852445.1, read on the forward strand.
ATTGCT
>NW_003852445.1:5482331-5506272 GCF_000181295.1 Otolemur garnettii
GCAGGTCGGACCGCTGCTGTCAGGCTACCGGGCTGCCCAGGGAAGGGCTTCTGGCTGTATTAGCCAGATTTGCCATGGGGAATCTGCACATCAGGTTCTCTTTGTTTAGTGTTCATAATTAATTTAGTTTTAAAAATTTAAATTATATTATTTTCTCAATAGACAACGTATTTATATTTCAAAATGCAAAAAGTGCAGAAAGTGAAACATCTCTCTCTCATCCCTGTTTTCCAGGCTGTTACTGAGCAGGGTGCCCTCAGACAGATCTGGGGACCCAGCATCCTTGGGCCCTGCGAGATGGTATAAAATCCATCCTGCCTTGTGGATCTCTGGTAACCTGTGTGGGGAGATATTGTACACAGTAGCAGCGGACTGCCCACAGCATTCTGCACCTTGCTTTTTTGGTTACTTCATAATATCTCTTGGTGATTGTTCCATATCAGTGCCCAAAGAGCTTCCTCATTCTTTTTTCTTTTTTGCAACTGTTCAGTTTTCCATTTATAGTCACAGCATGTTATATTTAACCCATTCTTTACTGATGCCCCTTCCCAGTTGTTTTCCATTTTGAGCACAGGATTTAAAAGCTCATTCATGTAGGACACCAGAAGGAATTTATTTCCTGCAGAGAGCTCTGTGGTGCCATAACTTGCCCAACTGTTTTAAACCCCCGCCTGGCATCAAACACGTATACTTCAACACTCTCTTGAAACAACAGTGGAACCGACTTATCTTTGAACAAGCAGCTGAGGGGGAGGACACACCCCTGGCGTGTGGGTTTAGGCTGGTTTGATCAGGGTGTGTGTCGGGGTGAGCAGAGCAGAATGAAGAGTTCTCCGTTATTGTTTGTGGTGTTTGAAGTCATGGCTCCTTCCCTCGCGGGGGCCAGAGTCTTTAAGCTTCTAACAGGGGTTTCTGGAGCCACTGCACCTTTCAGAGAACAGATACAAAAGCTCCCGGCGGGTGTCAGAGCAGTCAGAAGAGGCGCCTTCACCAGGGGCTGCTTGGAAATGGGGGCAAGCTGCGGAGCAGAAAAGAGCAAGAGCAGAAAAGGGCCTCGGGTATTTTTAAACCTCTTACAAATAGGAGCAAGCCCAAATTTAACACTGGCTGGCTTTTTAATGTGGTTTTCTTTTTCACCCACCTTCCCTTCAAAGGGATGCTTTTTTTTTTTCTCCTTTCTGCTGAAATACAAGGCTCAAATGGCAAGTACTCAGCTCCAACAAACAGGGCAAGTTAACACTTGTAAGAGCTACACCCCGGTAGCAAAGGAAGCTGAGTTAAAATAAAACCACACCTCCTTCCCCTCCAGGTGACAAAGATAACCATACTGGGCCTGGCCTCTCCGCTCCAGCAGTAAGCAGGCTGAAAAGGAGGGCAACGGGCAGGAAAGAGAAGGCGGAACTCGGGTCATGCGCCTGCCCCATTCCCTTGCTGCCCTCTCTCTCTGCCTCTCCAGGTCCCACCCCTACCCAGAAGTGGCTGAACTGTGAGGGGAGCTCACTGCACCATTTTGTGTCTCTAAAATACCTCCTCATGCCCTTTAAACTAAACATCTCTCCAAGGACCTCGAGACAATGGAATCTTCCGAACCATAGATAATGAGCTCAGAGTAGTAGTCCTTGTAGAAATGTTCTTATCCTTAAGCCAATGACTGTGAAGGTAGCAGGGCGTCTCAGGCAACAGCGATTCATGAATGGGAGACAGTGAGCGTAGCACGTATGCCCTGGATCATAAAAATCACATTCTATGAGTGGGCTACCTACTTGCCGCTGCAAAAACACAGCAGCCTCCACTCCTAAATGCAATTAAAACACTCTTTTGTTGCTGAACAACCTGCATCCCCACACTCCTTTTCAGAAAAGCAAAGGGTCTTTGATTAGAGTGAAACCTATATGCAGGGGTTGAGACCTGGCCATCCAGCCCATTCTCCCGCTGCTTGTTGAGATATCTCTGGTCTCCAGGCCTGGAGGTTTAAGTCTTATGACATCATGTCATCAAGCTGAGATCAGAAGCTTGGGTGATACCTCAGACCACCAAAATATTCATGTGTTTACTTTGCTCATTTATTTACATTTACAGTTTTATTTGGCACAAAGCTTGGTGCGACCTATTTGGGTCTGAATCTGAATTGAGATTTAGAGGCCGATGCGTCTGAGCCTCTGTATTCTGAAACTCCCCAGTTTGGGACAGAGACTATGCAAGGTGCACTCAGGTCATGCCCTGATGATTAGTTCATAAAATGGAGGCCTCCCTGACGTTGGTCCTTGGGGCTAATTAACTTCAGGGGTTGGGACCAGGAGGCGCTCAGACTGTAAATGTATGTAAAGTGGGGGCCGGCATCTCAGGGCTCAAAGGAGAAGAGTGAGCAGGGGAGCCTGCAGCACCCCCGCCACCCTTGTCTGGAAGCCACTTTGTTGCAGCCTGGTTTTTAGTAGCTGTCAAAACCCCAAACTTAAAACCATTGGCTCAGTGATTAAACGCTGGGTTTTGGGGTCAGGAAGTTAGCTTGGGGATGGAGGGGTGGGGGGGTGGAGTTTTTCTGCAGCTGTCTGAGCAACTGTAGAAGAATTGTTTGATCTTTGCAGGCTTTGAAATGATTTCTTGCTGCACTGTCAGTGGCCTTTGGTAGGCTATAGGCCACGGGGTAGGGATGGAGATGTTTTACTTGCCTTTTTAGAACCTGAGACTGCATCAGCTATTTGGCACCCAGAGGGGCAGCGTGGAGGTGGGCTGAATATCTAATGCAGAGAAGGGGGCAGCAAGACTCTACTCCCTTTCATCATGGTAGCTTTTCCCAGGCCCCAGAAGGTACTGCAGGCTTGTTCTAGTGACCAGGCTTTAAGCCACTCAAGATCCTTCCCATCCCCACTGTGAAGAGCAAGAGACTGTCAGAGCTTCAGGAGACACCAATGGATAGGCCCAGAGTGCTGCCACTGAATGTCACAGTTGTCCAACAGAAGTCTTTTACTAAATAGCCATTCTAACAGGAAAATGTGTCCAGCAGAGATGTATTTTCAGAGAATCACCCAAGAAAAACAATAGATTTTGTCAAGGTTGGTCTTAACAGGTGAGATGAGCCTGGGTTCCCTAAAACCCAGCAGTGAACTGATGGGTACCCTTTACCCCTACATGACCCTGTCTTCTCATGCCCCCTACAAGAAATACAGGGGTCTTTAGTCATTTCCTTATTTAAGGAACCCATTATGGAGTGATAGGATCAGAATGCACAGGCAAATAGAATTCGAGCAGGATGGTAAAAAAAAGGACACGGACACAGGGTGATGGGAAACTAGCACAAGGATGCAACAGCCTGAGGAGGAAAAGTTGGAGAAGGCCCATCAGCAGCACCGGGAAAGCTGGTCTCAGAGAAAAGGGTGACCCCGGAGAATTCCCAGGGGAGAGCTGGGCAGGATTAGCGAAGCAGGGCAACACTTCCTCCAGCCGTTAGCTAATTAGGAATCTCTCAAACCATCCAGGAAAAACTTACTCCTCTGGAAACTAATGCTAACACAAGTTGACAGCAACAACTTCTACATGGAACTGGAAGGCAGAAGCACGACTCGAATAAAGATTTGCAACGCCAAGGACTGGATTCTAGACAGCTGCACTCAATAGAAATAGAATGTGAGGCATATATTCCAGTTTAATTTCTCTAGTCGCCTCATTAAAAAAGGTAAGAAGAAACAGGTATGATTAATTTTACGAATATATTTTATTTAGCTCAGCATGTCCACCACATGTATCTATGTCAACACATAATCAATGTATTAGTAATGAAATATTTTACATAAATTTTAATGTTGAGTTAAAATTAGATAAAATTAGAAATTTAGTTCCAGGCCGGGCCCAGTGCTCACGCCTGTAAACCTAGCACTCTGGGAGGCCGAGGTGGGTGAATTGCTTGAACTCCGGGAGTTCAAGGCCAGACTGCACAAGAGCAAGACCCCATCTCTACTAAAAATAGAAAAATTAGCTGGGCATAGTGGTGAGCACCTGTAGTCCCAGCTACTTGGGAGGCTGAGGCAAGAGGATTGCTTGAGCCCAGGAGTTGGAGGTTGCTGTGAGCTGGACTGAAACCCCAGCACTCTAGCCTGAGTGACAGAATGAGAGTGTTTAAAAAAAAAAAAGAAAAAAGAAATTTAGTCCCTCAGTTGTACTAGCTACATTTCAAGGGCTCAACGGTGCCTGAGGCTAGTGGACAGCTTGGGTCTCCAATTATGGATTTTTTTTAGCACTTTAAATTTGGATCCAGACAACTCAGTTATGAGAATATATGTGTTTTATCTGGACTTGAAGGCCTAATCTCTCTTGTCATATTTAGTTGTGCGCACATGAACAACCATGTGTGTGAGATCATGGTGGCCAAGGTGGAGAGACGGTGTGTTTCATGAGATCATGAGAATGTGGGAAAGGGGAAGGGCCTATCATGCCTGTCTTTATTGGTTGGAACATATAAGGTTTTGCCTCAGTAACAGCCCCCAAGATGTCAGTGATTTTGCCCCCCCAAAAGTTTGTTTCTCATTCACAGTGCATGTCTAGCCTATGTTAGTAAAGAAGGGGGTTTGGAGAGATGGGGTGACTCTGCCCTTTGTCCTCATTCCATGGCCCAGTCTCTCAGTGTGGATCACCAAGACAAAGAGCACTCAGGATGGTCTCACAATTAAGACTAGACCCACGGGTGACACCATTCACAAGTGATGTTTTGATACAGGCAAACAGTGTGAATTAATCAAGTCAGGGTTAGTGGGGCAGCCATTACCTCAGACATCGATCATTTCTTTGTGTTAGGAACATTTCAATTCCACTCTTTTAGTTATTTTGGAGTTAGTTGATTATAGTCATTTTTCTGTGCTATCAAATATATCTAGAACTAGTGTCACGGCTACACATAACCCAAATGTGACCAGAACATCACAATGTACCCAAAAGGCAGGCAGAGAGAGGAAAAGCTTGGTGAATAGGATTCTTGGTTATCTATCTCCCTGTCTTTATGGTGTAGTTGGTTGTTGCAAAGTTAACTCAAATTACATCCTAGACCCAGACTGGAGGACGTGTTGAGCTTCATCAAAGGAGGCATTGTATATCTGTTTGTCAAGGAAATGCTGCCTATGAAGGGAAGGCCTGGAAAGATAAACGTTCAAGTAGATGAAGTTCGAACAGGAGAAGGACATGGACGACGAGGACAGTATTTTATTTTTCACTCTGGCAAGAAATCAGAGATGCAGCATCTCCATTGGTCTGGGACAAAAGCAAGAATTTCTACTCAGACACTGAGCATTGTAAAGGAGAGAAGGTAAACACAACTCGATTGCCTGTGTTTGGGGAGTAAATTCACACTAAGCCTTAAACAATGTAAAAACAGCAAAGACCAAATGTATTTTCAAAGACAGTGACTGTGAAAACATTAATAAGAGGAAAGGAAACTTTTTTAAGATGGAAAATATTGCCCTGTTTATTTTTGAATCACAAAATCATCATTTTTGTAGCAGGAAATCTTAACTTCATTTTACAGAATAGAAAATTAAGAAAGAAAGGTTAGATGCCTTGCCTGAGATTAGTACATTATAAGTCAATGGCCTGTTTGGCGTTAAGCACAGGACTCCTAATTCCCTGATTAGTATTTTTTTCCACCCTGGTGAAATAATTTGCATATCAGCTGAATTGAGGGGTTCTTATTTCCAGTCTTTCTCTTCATTGTTATCTCTGTCTTCGAGTTGTTTTTTTTTGTTTGTTTGTTTTTAATTTCAGATAAATATAAGGGTACAAACTATTAGGTTACAATATTTGTGTTTGTTAAGTAATGTCTTCAACTCTTGATGGAGGAAGATAGATGTGAGCTTTATGGAATCAGGACAACAAAACTCTCCCTTTAATTAATATTTTTCTTTGCAGACAAAAATAAAGCTGAGAACCTGTTATGGGCTGGACATGTCCCACCCACAATTCATGTGTTGAAGGCCTAACTCCCAATGCAGTGGGTATTTGAACATAGGGCCTTTAAGGAGGTAATTAAGGTCACATGAGGTCATAAGAGTGGGGCTCTACTTTGATAGAACTTGTGTCCTTATGAGAGAAGACTGAGAGACCAGAAACCCTTCCTTCCCTTTTTCTGTGTGTGCACAGATGAAGGACCATGTGAAGACACAAGAAGGTGGCCATCGGCAAGCCAGGCAGAGAGGCCTCACCAGAATCCAACTCTGACGGCACCTTGATCTTCAACTTCCCAACCTCCAAAAATAGGAGAAAATGAATTTCTGTCATTCAAGCAACTTAGTCTGTGAAATTTTATTATGGCAGCCCAAGCAGACTAATACCATAAATCTTATGCCATAATTCTTCGCTCTGGTCATATGAAACATCTTGCTATTTCACTGATGTGTTTCATTGCTACCTGAATTCCATAAGGCTTAATGTTTGTGGCTGGTACCATATGGAATGCTGAACGGAGGCGAAAAATGAAAAGACACTTCCTCCAAGAAGTGGGGAGATGGAGAGATAGAAATCACCACAGTAGAAATCTCTGTGGTCTCTAAACAATTTGTGGGCCCCGGAAAAGTGAATTTTTGCTCGCAAGTTGAGAAGCGTCCATAGAGGAGGCAGCAGTGGTTGAGTAGAACTTCTTCCTTCAATTCCCCCATTTCAGTTTATCTCTCTAAATGCCCTCTACACACCCACACCAGCTCTCAGTGAAGCCAACATGGGCATATTTACTAAAGAAAAAGAAACTTGTATTGAGCACTAATTGTGTGTAAAGCACTTAACATATTTTATTTCCTAGAATCCTACAACATCCCAGTCTTGCATTGTGCGGATGAGGAAGCTGATTTGGGGTAACTTGCCTAAGAGGATAGGCTTAAGAAAGACTGAACTGAGATTTCAATGAGGATCTGTTTCATTCTAAAAGAACAATATACTGCTTCTGTACAGTAACAAATGTTGCTGCTAACTTCCTCGGGTAGATCTTTCTCAAAGGTCAGTTAATTGGTAGACTTAGCGTTTCATTTTACTTGTAGGCTTATTGATTTATTTATTTTAAACTTAGACGTTCTTGTCCTCTACATCAGGGGCTGTTGTGTGTTTTCCACTGATGTATCCCATGTGCTTTTATCAGTACCTGGAAGATAGTTGGACTCAACAAATGTTTGTTGAATAAGAACTGCTATCGCTTTGATAAAAAGTAGCTTTTGGGTACTAGTCCAAAGGTCCCTTTCTTTGGTTGAAATGCAAAGGGGTAGGATGTCTGAGGACGGAAGTTCGTAAAGAGATTTTCAGGCAGATATTCAGTTTTTGAAGTTGTGAAATTTTAGGAGCAAGGGAGGTAGGAGGTGCTATCCAGCTAGCACATAGAAAAGGAAGCCTCAAGGAAAAGATATGTCTGTGGGACGCATTTCCAAGGGGACAGCTGAGGTTATGAACCTACAGAGCTAAGGGTGAGGCCAGGCTGGTGGCTAATGTCTGTAATCTTAGCACTCTGCCAGTCTGAGGCAGGTGGATTGCTTGAGTTCAGGAGTTTGAGATCAGCCTGACCAAGAGTGAGACCCCATCTCTACTAAAAACAGAAAAATTAGCCAGGCGCTGTGGTGGACACCTGTGGTCCCAGCTACTTGGGAGGCTGAGGCAGGAGACTCGCTTGAGCCCAAGAATTGGAGGTTGCTATGAGTTGTGACTCCACGCATGGCACTCTACCCAGAGTGAGACTTTGTCCTCCCCCAAAAAAGAATTGAGGGTGAAAATGGGAGAAGATAAAAGTCTAGGCAGGAGACTTCCTATTTTGGGGAGGCAAATATGTCCCAGACCGAGCCAGTGCCTTTCTTCCTGCCCAGTGCTAACTCCCAGATGAGTCCAAACTGCTAACATTCTTTTCTTTGTGTCTTTGGTGACAGTTTTTCTTTCACTTGGACTTACTGTGTCTATGCACCTCAATCTTTCAAATCCAAGTTATATAAAACCCTACCTAATGCCGGCACCCACTGATTTTATCAGTTTCTACTGCTCCACTACTAAAGCAGTGATCTCTGCTTTTTGGATTGCATATCTCTTCAGTAGAGCATTTTAAAGCACATCTCCTAATTTATGTACTTATGTTTTAAAACATGTACCTTCAACTCCTCCAAAACATTATGTAGAAATTAGAGAAGTTTATAATATTTAAAAAATTAATTATTATGGGTACATAACAGTTGTATATCTGTATAGGGTACATGTGATGTCTTGATACAGGCAACAAATGTGGATTAATCAAGTCAAGGTCAAGGGACTATCTATTACCACAGACATTGATCATTTCCCTGTGTTAAGAACATTTCTGTTCTACTCCTTTAGTTGTTTTGAAGTATACCCTAACTTATTGTTGATTCCAATCACTTTCTGTGCTATCAAATGTTATTCATTCTATCCATGTAACTATATTTTTGCACCCATTAACTATCCCCACTTTCCCCTCCCCACTACCCTTCCTTGCCTCTGGTAACTGACATTATGCTCTCGGTCTCCATAGGATGAATTGTTCTCCGTATTTAGTTCCCACAGAGGAGTGAGAACAGGTGAGATTTGTCTTTCTATGCTTGCTCTATTTCACGTCACCCAATGTACTCCAGTTCCATCCAGCCTGTTGGATCCTGTAAATGGCAGGATTTCATGATTTTTTGGTGGGTCTATGATATTCTACAGTATATGTATGCCACAACTTTTTTTATCCATTTATCCATTGGTGGATGCTTTGGCTGATTCCACGTGTTGGCTATTGTGAATAGTGCTGCAGTAAACATGGGAATGGGTATTTCTTCCATATATGAAATTTCCTGCCTTTGGACGTACACCCTGCAGTGGGATTGCTGGGTCGTATGGTAGTTCTATTTTCAAGTTTCTGAGGAACCTCTGTACTGTTCTCCACAGTGGCTGTACTATTTTACATTCCCCCCAATGGTGTATGAGGATTCCCCTTTTGAAATGAGAGAAGTTTTAAAAGGTGGGATAAAAAAATAAACAATATGTCAAAATACGCTAATATTTTGACTAGCTTAAACCTCCAGGGAAGGTATTCACATAGGGACACGGCTCATTGTTAATAATAGATGTTAAATTTATATTTCAAATATTTTCTCATTTTTGGTAATTTCGAAAGTTTGTTAACACCTGCTAGATCTGAGAAGGATGATCCTTGTGCTTCCTTAGTCTTAAAGCTACAGAAGAGCTTATGCCACGAGAGGGAGAGATGTCAGGCCTGTCACTTTCTCGTTGTTACCTTTTACTTAAGTTATCGATACTATTTTCGATCTGTGAATAATTCACAGAAATTTTCATGGCATTCATCTATTTTGTGGGAACTATATTATCTAGTTCTGACTAACTGCTGACTCCATTTGACTGGGGAAAATCAGCCAGTTTGTAGCAATTATTTGGAAAGTAGAGAAGCCACTATCAACTCTTCCTCCTTATGAAATTTATATTCTTCTCTCAGGACACACGGCTATGCGACCCAGGGTCCAGGTGAGGATTCCAGTGTCACTTTTAGGGGATAAGCATCCCCTCCCCGAGAAGTTTGGTCTTACCTTTATCTGAAGTCACTTGGTTACTGTCTGGCTTGAATTGTTCTATTTCCTGCACGATTCTATGTGTATCTTCTCTAATTTGCTAATAATCCCTTTTCAAGTCAAGATGACCCTGCTCCTTGTCTCTGCTGGTGGGTTGGTAACATACAACAGCTCTTCTATTGCTTTCCTCTTCTATTCGTGTCACCTACTCATTGATTGATTTATTTGAGACAGGGTCTTACTTTGTCACCCTGGGTGGAGTGCCATGATGTCACAGCACACAGCAACTTCAAACTTCTTGGGCTCAAGCAATCCTCTTGACTCAGTTTTTCATTTTTAGTAGAGATGGGGTCTCAGTCTTGAGCTCAAGTGATCCACTGCCTCAGCCTCCTAGAGTGCTAGGATTAGAGGCATGAGCCACCACACTATCGGTCACCTTTTAAAATAAAGTGTGACCAGGGAAGCTTGGGTCCAAAGTTGATATGTGTGGTCTGTGTGAACATGTGAACCAGCTGCATGAGTTGAGCCCCAAAACCTATTGTTGTCTGTCTGTATTTTCCAATTTTCATCTCTTTTCCAGGAAGGTTACTCCCCCCCCCCCTTTCAAAGCACTGCACGGGTCTCACTTTACAGCTTTTAATTGGAATGTTCTATTCTCATCTGTCACTCGCCCTTCCTCCTCCCTTTTCTTTTCTACTCTCCCCCAGCTCCTCCTGCAGAAAAATCTCACCTGATGGTGAGATTGACAACAAAACAAAACAAAACCCAGAACCTGGGAGATTACATGTTGTTTAGTGTCTTAAAATAGCAATTCAGAAACAGCACTTACTGTTTAGTTTATTTGAAAGTAACATTTCTTGGCCAGAGTCTCAGCACAAGCCCTTAGCTGACAGCTTTCAGGCCGGGTGTGCGGATCAGGGCAGACTCACCCAAACCTTCACTGTGTGTGGAAAGTCACAGGGAGTGACCAGCAAGGTTGAAAGAGCCTTCAGCGCAGTGACACGGGGTGGGTCTCTTCCTGGTTCTCTCTATTCATGACCATGTGTGTGAGTGTGTTTGTTCATTTATTTCTTTATCTATTATTCATTTATTGAGACAGAGTCTCACTTTGTCACCCTGGGTAGAGTGCCGTGGCACCATAGCTTATAACAACCTCAAACTCTTGGGCGTAAGTGATCCTCTTCCCTCAGTCTCTCAAGTAGCTGGGACTAGAGGTGCCTGCCACAAGGCCTGGGTGTTTTTTTAGAGATGGGGGGTCTCGCTCTTGCTCAGGCTGGTCTTGAGTCTGTGAGCTCAAGCAAGCCACGGACCTTGGCTTCTCAGAGTGCTAGGATTACAGGTGTGAGCCACCAGGCCCTGCCTCTGTGTATATATTTAAATGTAGATAAAAACCCTACTCACTTCATAAACTTGTTCTGAGGATTGTTGAGAGATGATACAGTAAGCATTCAGTGAGAAAGTCTGGGGTATAACATGAATGCAGGGTGTCATAGCAAATTACTTCTGAAAACTTTCTCCATTCTTTTCCTTTATAACCTTTGCAAAAGATAAAGACATGAGATGCGCAGGGAAATTATTTCTTTGTAAATCACTGTTTAGAGAGGGAGTGATTGAATAGGAACATCAATGGTGGCTCAAGGTAGCATTTTAGGTGGATTGAAGATGACTAAGGGTGGAGAGAGGAGCTCACCAAATCCTCCTTGTCTTATTTGTCCCTCATATCTTAGCCTTTTAAAAAATAGTTCCTGTGAGTTCACTTATGTTGCCTATTGGCAATATTGGTTAAAGAAATGGTTCTGTCTATATCATACATATGTAACCATATGGTTAATTTTTCATTCATGCTAATTCAGCAGAATTTATTAAAAACTTATCATGCTAAGAATTATTGAAGATGCTGGAAGAAAACAGGACTCATATAGATGCAATATTTTCTGTCTTCAAAAAGCTTCATTTGGTGATTTTTGCAACCCTTCAGTATTAAATATGTGTAACAAATTGTTCACTCCTACATGCTGACCTCCTGCAAAACTCAGGTTACCAGCTTAGATGTCTCAACTCAGGTCTGGGCTGAGGGTATATAAAGGAGTTAAATTTATACTGTGGGAAATAAAACCTCTCATATGTAAATTGACCCGATTCCCACACTTCTGCTTTCATGATGCTCACATCAGCCTAGCTGAGAACCTTCCTCAAGAAATCCCCATTGCATCACAGACTTAAGAGGCAATCAGCGTATTGACTAAGATGGGCAATCTCTCTTTAGGTTGGGACTCTAAAGTTGGGGGACTCGGGGTGGGATTGCTTGAGGATCTCTGATTGTGTTTCTTACTAGCAATTTGTTTATAACCCTTAGAGTTCTAGCTTATAAAATATGATACTTTTGGGGTATACTTTTGTTTTTGAAGAACTTATTCTAGGCTTGAAACAACTCCTATGATGGGGGCAGGGAAGTTCTCCTGCCTATTTCATTATAGAGAACTTGAGGTCTGGCGGAAGTTAATAATTATCCATTGTCTGAAACTCCTAAATTGTGAAGTCTAAACTTCTCAGCACAGAAATTATTCTGTAATAATGTTGTGCTTCTCTTTTATTGCTGTCTGCACTTCATGCTGTGTCACTCCGTGTTGTATCACATCATGGCAAGTCATGAGAAGTCATTTCTTTTCATTCTGCCAATGCACAGTTATCTACAGAGCAGTGTTTTATGCAAGGTAGTGTTTTGATGGTGGAGAGATGGACATGACACCATATTCCTTGAGCTCAAGGAACTTGCAATATACTATCTATGATTTTATTGATGCTGCCAACTCTAACTTGCATTCAACAAAGGCAGTACTCTAAGTGGCATAATTGGGGTCATTAACAGTGGCAGTGGGATCCAGAGTTCAGCAGCAATCAGAATAGTAAGTGGGCAGTGGCAGTGTGGCCAGACATGGTGATAGGCAGAGTCCAGAAGTGGCATCAGCAATGTGTCACAAATAGCATGCCCTCCTTATGTCTTCTGTCCCTGGTTCTCTTTTTTCTGTCAACTCTCTGATGTTGGGTAATTTATTTTTCTTTAAGTTAGACAGCATAAGTTCCCGGTGAATGTTTTTCTTGATATAGCTTTCCAAGAAAGAGTTTTGGGTCAGTCTCTGGGAAAGACAAGAGAATCTCAGAAAACCACATAATGAAGCAGAAATGGAATATTTGCCACAGATAAGCCAGGCTGGATTGTCTGTGATAAAAAAGGTCCCAGACTTGAAGTAACTCAATTCTGGAATTTTCTATGGACTTTCTAAAGTCATCCACTGACTTCTATAGCTCTTGAATAGACCCCATGGATGTCTTGTTTCATGTTCTTATACTCAGAACTTTTGACTAAATTAATAGGTAGAACTGATTTTCACCAAGTTTCCACAGGATGGTCCTGCTGTACTGTCTACAGCAGGAGTTCTCACTCCTGAGTGCACATTAGAAACATCTACGGAGCTTTTCTCAATACTATAGCCCAAACTTAGGGATTCTTACACAATTGGTCTTAGGGGTCGGCAGGTGTTTTTTTTTTTTTTAAAGATACCCAGGGAATCTTAATGTGAAGCAAGGTTGAGAACCATGTACGTACAAGAACATGAACATTAACAAAAGATAGTCGATTCAGTTAAACTTAAGGTGAGGAAGAGAAAAATGGGAGATGGTAAAGGAGGAATTTAAAACCCGTAAAACTAGCATCTTTGTTAATCAAGGCTCGCTTATTGTAGGCATGACAACAGCTACTATTGGCTTCCTCAATTCTACAAATAAGAAAAATCTTTGCTTTCTTGTACTTCCAAAAGTGCCCAGCATAGTGCCGTGCTCAGAGAGACAGCTACTTGGGTAACATCAATACTTTGCACTTTTTCCTATTTTGATCCCTTTATTTCTAGCATTTTTTCCATTCACTCTGGACATGCTCAACTGCTTGTTCCTCACAGTCAGCCTCATCTGCAGACAGCTTAGGGCAGATACATTCAAACCAGACACCTGGAAGCTGCAGGACATCGTCAGATGTGTTGAATTTAGAGTTAACATTTCTTTTTCCTCAAGGATCCCACCATAAGGGTAAAGTCTACATGTACATATAAAGAGGTTTTGTTTTTGTTTTCCTTTTCTTAATCTTTTTTTAATCGTGGGGAAAAGGATAGCAGAAGTCTGGATGAACACTTTTAGCCTAGGTATGCATGCACACACGCGAACACTTAATTGTTCATAAACTCCCGTCAGAAGAGAACTATTTAAAAATTGTAATGCTCTCCATTGACACCCCAGCTGAAGAGCAATTTTATAGCATAATTATAATGCATTGCATAATTTGGATAAGCTTTTGTTCTCATTGTGATTATCCTCAGAGAGTTTCTTTTTCACCTCCCCCTTCCCACATTGACTGACTCAAGAATATCCAACCTTTAAAGGCTGTTTTTCCTTCAAGAATAAAAATGATGCTTTAAGATGAAGTGCACAAGAAATGATGGGTGGGAGAGAAATTTTGGTATGTGACTCACCTCGTTATTGTGGTAAAGATAATTTTTTTACTGTTCTTAAGAACTTTTTACCTAAGATTTCACTAGGGTGAGGGGGAGATCAGAGGAAGAGAATTATTGGCATCAAATATTTGGCCAAGCTTGCTGTGGCTAAACTATATATCATAACATTTTGTTAAAAGGACCCGCAGGAGGATGGCTGGTAGATGTATTAATCTGTTCGTGTCCTTGGGCAAGATCACAGAATCTGAAGAGACCCAGTTTACTCATCTTTGTAATGAGAAAACCAGACCAGATGACCCCTACCTCCTAGAATTCTATCATCTGGGAATATAATATCGTAGGGAGATAGGAAAATGATTAGAAACGAACTATCACACCAACTTTTTGTGGTTCTTGGGAAAATGAAAAGTTCTGGTTCACTTTGGATTTAGTATTTTCAGGATAATGGATTTTAGAATGGTAATATTTCCAAGTTCCCCATACACACTGATCTCTAACCGAAAACATCCAGTTTTACTATCCAGAAGCAATCAGTAGCCTTGGAAAATGAAATAAGAAGGGGGAAGGTATCAAACTATGCTATCAATCATTAGCTATCGTATATTGAGATTCGGTTAGCATGAGTAATATATAAAAAACAACTAAGGTGTCTCTTTTTCTTACTAAGTACTGGATTTTGAAAGAGATTTTTTTCTAGCCATATTTAGCATACTTAGTAGGTCATGATAAATATTGTAAAACATGCAGCGATATTTCAAAGGCGCTTAGAAGATCGGGGGCTGCCACTTCCTGTTAAAAATTGTAAGGTAACACACACACACACACACACACACACACACAGAGTAAAACATTAGTCAGGTCAGGAAAATTCAAATTGACCATTTATTTTTGTCTTTTCCCTTCTTCTAGACTCTTCTTCAATGATTCGTACTTTTAGCCATCCTGGTGGTTACCTCTGTAACTAAATGACAGTTTTGTTTCTCAATTTCTTTCCTTCAGATCATATTTATTGTCCTTTTGCTCTGAAAGGTGAGGATTTAGATCATTCTCACCATCTTCTCACACCCCATGCCTTTTCCAACTTTTGGCAGTAATGCTATTGATTTTTTTTCTCTTCTCTTCATTACCTTCGTAACTTCAAAAGCTATACCTCTATTTCTAATTCTACAAAATCATGGACTTTTGTTGTTGTTGTTGTTGTTGTTGAGACCGAGTCTCACTCTGTTGCCCTGGGTAGAGTGCCATGGTGTCAGAGCTCACAGGAGCCTCAAACTTCTGAGCTTGAGGGATCTTCCTGCCTCAGCCTGTAGGTACCTGCCGCCATGTCTGGCTAATTTTTCTATTTTTGGTAGACACAGGGTCCCACTTTTGGTCAGGCTATTCTCAAACTCCTGAGCTCATTCAATCCACCTGCCTCCGCCTCCTAGAATGCTAGGATGCTAGGATTACTAGCACCAAGCCTGGCCAAAACCAAAATGGTCTGAGTCTGTCAAGTTTTCTGGCTAGTTCTGGGATAGGACTTCCTTGCTCCCTGCTCTGCCATTAATCCTTGTCCACCGTTTCCTCCAATATGCTATTTTAAAATATCCTAATCCTCAAAGACATAAGCTAACATTTAAAAAGTGGTCATCATTTTAATCATTCTTATATCACATGCACACAGCACTAATGGAATACTAATTTTTATGTGTATGTCAGTATCTTTTACAGAGTAATCCTGGTCCTCACATTCTACTTAACCCCACTTAGCTGGATCAGCTCCTTGAAAGCAGACATAATGCCTATTTCTCCATCTTCCCACAGAGATCTGCACCAAAGGGTGCTGGTACAAGCTGCTGATTTAAAACAACCAAAGAGACACATTCTCCTCCCCTAAATTACTGTTGACAATTTTGAAGTGTGAGTTCTATAAGTCACCATTTTAGAAGAAAATGAGATTCTTTCCAGCCTAGGAGAGCAGGTCTGCTCACCCAGAGGGAGTGATAATTAACTGCTATCTAGTGTGTCTCCAACATCCCCTGAGAGTTAACACCTTTCCTGGCGGTAAACCAAGCAGGCTGGAATTGAGCCTTGCAAGGATTAGAGAAAGACCAGGTGTTTTTCCCATGGGAGGGTGCGTGCATTTTGTTTTTGTGTTGTGCAGTACGAGGTCTGATGGCTCTGGATTTTTGATCCAGTTTTTGAACCCAGTAGGAGAAAGTAAGGAGCACAGATCGGAGGAGATATTCTAGGGAGAGAGGGAAAGTGATGGTGCGTCCTTACTGTGGCTCTCTCCTTTTTCAGATGGTAAAAGCATTGGAAGGTTAGGAATCTTCCAGGATCAGGGTGGGCGTGGCACATTCGGGCTGTGGAAACCACTTCCTTTCTATTGAGCTCTCTGTTCACTGGCTCTTATTTACTTTTTGGTTGTGAAGGACTAAAATCACCTACAGAGTCTCAGATCTCTTTTTCTTAAATCGTTGAATAAGATTAAATTCCATATAGCGCTAGGCCTTTTAACAGTGGCACTCGATTTGGTTAACAAAAAGGATTCCATTTCCGGGTGATGGCAGATCATGCATTTTATTTATAAGCTCACACAGGAAGTTGGTCTGCCTCCACCCTCACCATTTAATCTGCTGTTTTCATGCCAGGAAGATCCACACTGCTCTATGGTGACCCCAAATTAGCAACCCTATGATGTGGCCGGCCCTGCTCTGGCTCAGCCTTCAAACCTGCTCTTAGTTTAAACGGGGTGGGAGTAGGCTGGCTGCTCTAAGGAAGAGTTTAAATCCCCCACCTCCCACCATGGTAGAAGGCAATTCCCGTGCACTGAGTGGGATTCTCTTGGGTGAATAAATATTGGGCTCTGTATAGTATTTTAAAGTTTTCTCGGGTGGGGGGCAGGGTACCAAAGCAGGGGCCTGCATGGGACTTAACCAGTGAGACTGCAACTGTCAGCTACACAGGAGGGTGTAGGCAGGGCCTTCTGAGAAGATGGCTCGAATCTTTCCAGAGTCCACAACTGCCTATTCACAAACACTTTCTGGTAAGTTCCAGGGAAAGTGTTGTGTGGGAGGGAGTCTGGTCCTCCCTCACAATTGCCTCAGGAAAGCCGACTGCAATCTCCTCGAGTGATGAAGCACCCAACTCCAGCCTCCCACTGAGGGAGAGAGGAGAGGCTTCTCACACATTCTAATATGGAACTGCAGAGATGGAAATTGGCATTTATTGACTTCTAATTTGCTGTCTGTCTCTCTTCATATTTGTCTAAGACGCAAACTCGACAAAGGAAGAGCATGTCTTTATGAGGGCTATTTGGTTTCCTCCTCTGTCCCCGCAGCCCTGGCGACAGTGGGGAGGTCAGCTGCTCCCTGCTGCTGGCTGTCCTGTCCCTTGAGAAAGGGGTCACTGGGAGGGTGTTCACAGATCAATGCCTTTGGCTGTGCACTCCTTGTTTTCAGAGTGACTGCCCAGGTGTCTTAAAAATAATCTCTTCTTTTCACGTGGAGTAGATTTGCAGGTCTGGAATCCATAAAGCCAATTTTCAGTTTTAATCTGGTTTGAGCCCATCTCATTAATCAGTCAAGGCCTCCTTTTCACACTTGCTTTGGGACACAAAGGGAGTCCACTTATGAGCTGTTAATTAGCTATTAGGGGACTGGGAAACTTCCAAGGGGTCATTATTCACATTGAAGCTAATACTTATTTAATTAGAACTTGTCCTTTCCTATCACAAATCCCTGGTTAAAATAAATTTCGCTCAAAATGTCGGTTCAGCTTAAGGGACAGCACTGGTTAATTCAAATTCTGCTAGTTTTTTTATGGGACAAATGTTTGAACAATTGCTGCGGTCCTGCCAAGCCAAGTATAATGAAAGTGGATACTAATCAGAACTGGCACTTGGGGGACGTATACATGATATGTGTGTGTATAGATAACGTTCATGAGATCAGGAGAGTGGGCGCCTTTTGATCACTCTTTCATACACTTTCCTTAGTCTTTTGAAAACTTCAGAAAGAACCTGAGATCTGATTGAGGTAGAGAGAGGCAGGAAGGAATGGGATGGAGCAACATCCTTTTGCTAGGACACTCACAGTGTGTGTGAACCTTATCACACTGTCACATTTGTTTTTTTTTTCAGACAGAGTTTCACTCTGTTGCCCTTGGTAGAGTTCTGTAGCATCTTCATAGCTCAAAGCAACCTCATGTTGTTGGGCTCTACCAATCCTTTTGTCTCACCCTCCCAAGTAGCTAAGACTACTCTGGAAACAAGGCACATGCCACAACGCCCAGCTACTTTTTCTATTCTTAGTAGAGACAGGGTCTTGCCTTGCTCAGGCTGGTCTGGAACTCCTGAGTTCCGCAATCCACCCACCTTTTCTCCCAGAGTGCTGGGACTACAGGCATGAGCCACCACGCCTGGCCACACTGTCACACTCTTATAACAGGAATAACCGAGGCACCAGGAGAACAGAGGATCCTGAACAACAAGGTTGGACAAGTGTTCAGCAGAAACTTTTTCAACTGTTATTGAAGCGTTTGAAAAGGAGTTTCTTGTTTCCTATAGTTCCAGTTGTCTATAGCTATAATTACCACACCATGTAATGGCTTCAATGAACAGCCATTTCTATTTGTAAATCATACATTTGGGGAGGGCTCTGTTGAGCTGTTATTTTGCTCTCTGTGATTCTGTGGGGAGTCATGTGGCTACTTTAGAGAAGGTTCTACCACATGTCTGGCACCTCAGTGCCCTTCCCTAGGACCTCTCTCTCTTTTTCTATCATAACTAGCTTGAGCTTCTTCACAGCATGGTGGTCACAGGGTACAGTGACATCTTACATGGTGGCTGGGTTTCAAGAGTGTTCCAAATCCCCTGTGAAAGCTGCAAATCTCTTAAGACAGTGGTTCTCAACCTCCCTAATGCCACAACCCTTTAATACAGTTCCTCTGGGTTGAGACCCACAGGTTGAGAACCACTGTCTTAAGGCCTTGCCTCGGACATTACCCAGCTTCACTTCCACTGCATTTTATTGGTTAAAATTGGCCACAAGCCCAGCCTACGTTCAAGAGAAGGGGAAATGGATGTCAACTCTCAATGGCCCACCCAATGACAGAGAATGTGCAGCCACCTTTAGTATTTTACACAGAACTCACCACCTGTAAAACCTGTACTTTGTTTGTTAAATGAGGGTTGTATGGCACCCTCAGACCAGCACTTAGGTGTGAACGATGCTCGCACAGCTCTGCAGATGCACACAATGTGGTGAATCCCAGCATCAGTTAAAGGTGCTTTCAGCTGTGAAAAACAGAAATCTAAATCAAATCTGTGACCATCACCTGACATTTATTTGCTTGTGAGGCAGGAAGCCCAGAGGTGGGGATTGCCTTCAGGGTTGCTTGTACCAGTGCCTCAGTGATGTCATTAAGTGATGTCTCCTGGTTCTCATTTTGTTCTGTGACATTACCAGACTTGGCTTTATCCTAAACGTGGCTCCCTTCTGTGGAGGGTTGGCTGTTAGTGGTAATTGTGGCTGGTTGCTTCCTTGTTCTCATTCAGTCAGAGAGACACTACTTGTGGTTCTTCCCTAAAAGCAAGAAAGAAGTTTTCAGAAGACCCTATCAAATCTTTCGTCTAGTCCTCCTAGCCAGAACTGGCTCACATGCCCATTCCTGAAACAATCACTGTCTGGAGGTGTGGGATGATTCCTTTTTGGTCTACCCCATCCTGGACCTGAGTGTAAGACCATCTTCTCTGAGAGAGATGGACTACATGGAACAAAAATCCAAATTGGGGTTATATTAATAAGATGAAAAATGGCAATAGATATTGTGTATGTAACCAAGAACGTCCTCATATTGGTTTGAAAATACATTCATGGCATCCATTTATTGTACTAAAAGAGAAGATAAAAATTCATTTTACTTGAGGATTCAGTTGAGTTAGAAATTATTGTAGAATGGGCAGCAATGGGGAAGACCAGCCTGGTGAGAATTCTGTTTCTGCACTGTGAGCATAATAACCTCCCTGAAGTCTCCGTTTTCCCACCCTAAAACCAGAATAACTTCACATGCTTCATGGGTTCAGGATTAAAAGGTAATGGTTTGTGCAGGATGCCAAACCTTAGTTTGAGAGTTTACCAGCACACAAGTGGAGGGGTCCCCTAAGCAGATGGTGGGGTATTCCTGAGGGTTTAGGGACAGAGGGGATGCATAGCCCTGCAAGGTTTTCAAGGCAGGATGTAAATGTCTCTGAAAGCCCAGGCTGTAAACTTTTGCAACTAGAGCCATCTGGAGCGGGAAGGGTGGTGATACAGAGCTGGGGCAGATTCCTCTGGGTGTTTCCTCCCCCACAACGTGTTTTTAGAAATGAAGTCAGGTTACCAAGAGCACCAAGGCAGCTTTGAAGGGGAAGTCCTGCAAGGGCAGGCTAAGCTTGGGAGTATGTGTTGTGTGCTTACAGGGGAAGGGGGCGTGGAGAACAGCAGGCCCACCTACTTGGCCTGCCTGACAACAGATTAGCTCATTAGCTGACGGCCTCACCTCCTCCATGCCTCCTGCCTCTCTGAGTCATCTCCCAGTCAGGGAACAGGGTGAGAATGTCCCAAAGCCAGGCCAGGGCTCTAGAGCTCTCTGACTCCCATCATTCCCCACCTCCTACAGACAAGGGGGAGAGCGTCCGCCCTCCCTCCCTCCTGCTCTCTCTTTCTCACCACCTCCCAGCTCTGGAAGCGCCTTTATGCTTTACAAGTATGTTTGGAAATTACAGTAAGAGATTTTCAAGGAGGAGAATTTCCATCCAGGTATCAGTCAATCAGGATTTTTTCCCTTTTCATGTGTGTTAACTTGGCCAATGTGCTGATGTATTTGATGCTTGGGTAAAAAAGAGATTATATGGTCTTCAAAGGTGAAAACCAGACCCCAATGCTTTAGACAACAGCTGTGTCATAAAACACGTTCAAAAATGTCCTTTAAATTTGCCTCTAGCCCAGACAGTCTAGAAAAACAACTTGAAGAATATTCACTTTAAAGAGCAGGATTTAATGTTGCCCTTAGAGTGAACTAAGCGTCATATTTCAAGTGTTTAAGATAATTTTTGGTCAATTAATTTCACCCAAAATGAATGCCAGAGGCTGGCTGAGTTGCAACAGAAGGGAAGGGACACTTTAGGTAGTAAATGTCAGTATGCAGCAGACGCTTTTTAATCCTATGGCTTGGCAAAAGCTATAAAGTAGCTAGGAACATGCCATTTCGTAGATGAGAAAACTGGGATTCAGGGAGGCAGTGTCAGACAAGTAGTAACTGACCACATCAATTCCAGTTCTTGGTGTGTTACACCAGTTTCCCACTGACATAATAGCCTTCTTTATCCATGTTTAGTTCCTTGCTTAAGGTGAGTTAATCACAGATTAGGAAATGCGGGTTCCTGCCCTCGCTCTGCCCCTTATTAACAGGAAGGCATTGGATGAATGCCACTTCCCTGTTTGGGTGAACGAGCCAGCTCCATGGTCTCTGAAAGCAGAATCAGTTCTGAGAAGCCAAGATTGCTTTAGCTACTGTAGCTTACGTAGCTGGGTCCTGCCCAGTAGTTCTCTAAAGGGGCGTGGCTGGGGCAGAGCTTCAGGCACAGGCACAGGTCAGGGTGGGAGGAGAGCTCATCAAAGCTTTCTTGACTGGGATTGCCACCCTGAACCAGGCTTCCTTGGGAGCAAACATTGGGAGTGGATTCTCTCAGAGAATGACTTTGGGCCGTCATGGGGGAGGCCTTTCTGCTTTCACCCTAAAGATGCTATCTGTAGATTAAAAAATAAGTGAGATTTCTGTTGTGCGGAGGTATTATGAAACATTGGGCATGTCCCTGAAAATGACTTTGCTGCGTGGACAAGGCAATGCCTAAAAGAGGTCACCACGCTGCCATACCCTGGCTGTGTACAAACCGTGAGAGGTGGAGTCGGGGAGTGAAGCAGGTGGGTGGGGCTCACTGGAGGGCCTCTCAGAGATGGTGGTTTTGAAAAAAAGGAGGGGGAGGTGTAGGCATGGTATAGATGTTTAAAAAATTTTTTGGATTGGAGCTAAGAAAAAGTAGCTGAAGGGGGGGGGGAAATGCAAAGGACATGCTGCCAGGAGGATGAAGGAGCTTGTTACAGGTGGGGTTTGTAGGGTCAGAGGCCAACCTGGGGTTGTTGGATGATAACCCACTTATTTCCTCTGCTTTCTTTTCTGCTGAAGATGGCTATTTTGGATGGAGCTGACATTGAGATCTCTAAATCAGGGTGCTGGATCTAGGCTCCTGGGTGGCGGGCTGGGAGATGGGGAGGAAGGGTGGGTGCAGACGTTGAGACCGTTCAGCGACCTGGAGGACAGCCACCTTCTCCTGTAAACATTTCCTCTCTTCTCATACTTCCTCTTCTACATTTATTCAACTCACTGAGGACAACTTGAAAAAGACCTGCAGAGATCTGCTTTTTCGTTTCAATTGCAAGCTAAATCTTAAAAGGGCTGTTTGGTAGCATTTGCCCTTGTGAAGGCTGCGTTCATGTTTATGACCGATGAAGATTTCACACTGCCTGTGCCCAACCACCAGCGTCCTTGGGGAACAAGACAAGGGGAGGCCTTTTTCTTGTAAAGAATGCTTTGAAAATAAGAACACAAATCCATCCTGATCCTGAGTAATCAGGCTTAGTAAGTTTTCATGGTAGCAGCATAGGGTGAAAACCGTAAGTCCTTCTTACCTATGTAAATTATGTAAGATTAAAAAACCACACCAACCAAATCCGATGAACGGAGATAAAGCTTACCTTTGTCTAAATTGAAAGCAAAAGTCATAGGAAGATGTTCTTTCCCACCTAATGGGGGATTTCCTTTAGAAACTTCCTTGGCAAAGGCCTATCAGCCTCTTCCTGAGCAATCCCTGTGAGGAGAAACTTGACAAGCATTCAAGGTGCCCCAGTGACCTATCACTGAAAGATGTTCCTCTTTATATAGAGCTGGAAACTGCCTCCCAATAATTTCCACCCACGGGTTCTAATTCTGGAACCACACACAGAAAATGTATTTCCTCTCTCAGATGAGAGCCCTTCCAGTGCTGGGTGACCATTTTCTTGTCTCTCTTTTTCTTCTCCCTCTTTCTCCTAGAAGTCGGTTTCCTGGGTCTCAATTCTGTCCACTGTTTCTCCATCCTAAATGGCTTCCAGACCCTTCTCTGGTCATGCCCTAGACTGTGAGTGTCCCAGCTCAAGAGAATTATCCAGGATGAATAAAATATTACAGATGGACGTGGCTGGCACAACCACACCGACTTGTTATCATGGTGGCTAATCTCAAAATATTATGTTAAATGAAAGAAACGAGACACAAAAGCTTACGGACAGCATGACTCCATTCATATGAAGTCAAGAATAAGCAAAACAAATCCTCGGCAACGAAAATCAGAAAGTGGTTTTTCTGAGGACAAGAAAGGTGAATTCACTGGAAAGGGGCAGAAGAGAATTTCCTGGAACGATGGACGTGTTCCTTATTTTGTTTGAGATGGAGAATATGTGGGTGTACAGTTCTCCAAATTCCATCAGATTTGATCGCTGATTTATATATTGTGCGGTTATTCCTTTTCTTCCTACATTTTCTTTCGCTATAAGAAAATTTGTATTTTTCATACAGCAAATCCTTTTTAGTGCCTCAAAATCTCTTTTCATTTGTTTAGCTCGGCATAACAAAAGTTCCACGAATGTATATGGAGAAGGGCAGCCGTGTGCTTTTTATTGTCAGTCAATTAAGCACGCACTGATTTGCTTTCTCTGTCCTGTGCTTCTGTGTTGAAAGAAAAATAAAGCCCCAAATCTCAATCACAAGCAATGTTTTAATGCCGGTTACCTTCATCAAAACTAATTACTCCTTGGTATTTTATTAAAATGCAATGATTATGAA
>NW_003852445.1:5506498-5509795 GCF_000181295.1 Otolemur garnettii
GACTGAGGTTTTCTGAAGATGAGAAAGAACTCTCTTTCTTCAGTCAGTAATTGGGACCATTTTCAAATTTGATCCCCCAAGTGATCCAAACAGGATTTTTTTAAAAGTGAAAGAAGTCCCCTAACCGTGGGAAAGTCATCAGATAAACCCCGTAACCCGGGCATCCTGACTGGTACCCACTGTCAAGGTCGCCCAAACCAAGGAGAGTCTAAGAAACTGCCATGATCTAGAGAGGCCTAAACAGACATGAGAACCAAGTACCCTGGGTGGGATCCGGCATCAGAAAAAGGATATGTGGGAAAAACTAAGGTGATTGGAATAACACATGAACTTTATTTAATAACAGCATGCTAATGTTGGTTCATGTACTTATTGCAGTAATGTATAGGGAGATGTATAGGGAGACGAGGCAGGGGGTGACAGGATTTGGGTGTCTATCCCCTCCAAACCCCATGTTGAAATTTGATCCCCAGTATTGAAGGTGGGGCCTGGTGGGAGGCATGTGGGTCCTGAGGCCAGAGCCCCATGAAAGGCTTGGTGCCCTCCTGGAGATAATGAGGGGGTTCATGCCAGAGTTAGTTGTTTAAAATCGCTCGGCACCGCCTCCTCTAGCTCTTGTCCCGCTCGTGCCATGTGACAACCTGCTCCCACTTTGCTCTCTGCCTTGATCAGAAGCCCCTAGGCTCTCAGCAGAAGCAGGTGCTGACCCCAGGCTTCTTGTACAGTCTGCAACAAACGTCTTTTCTTTATAAATTACCCAGCCTCAGCTATTGCTTTATAGCAAAGCAAAGGACCTAACACAAGGGGTATGCGGGAACCCTCGGTACTAGCTTCTCGATTTTTCTGTAAATCTAAAATTAAGCCTTAAAATTTGGTTACTAAACAGCTTGTGCAGTATGGAAAAATGTCTAGAAGTTTTCACATCAAAATATTTTCAGAGATTATATACCTTCTGCATGGGATTACGGCTTTTTAAAATATGGGGTAGGGGGAAAAGCCAGGGAAGCAAGTGCTTTTAACCTGAATCCTTTGTAAACTTCTTTGGGTATTGGGGAGGACAGTGTTAATTTCTGATGCATACCATGACCCTATCAGGGCTAACCCTTGGTAAGTATGAGTTTGAGTTTTGATCTCCACATCAAATGTTATACATTTTGGCCAACATTTGGTAGCATTAGTCTTTCTGATGCATGAATTAGTATTTTAGTCGGCATGAAATACTGTCTCATCTTGGTTTTTCTTTTTGCTTTTTTGAGATGGAGTCTCACTTTCTCACCCTCTATAGGGTGCAGTAGTGTCACAGCTCACAGCAACCTTAAACTCTTGGGTTTAAGTGATTCTCTTGCCTCAGCCTCCCAACTAGTTGGGACTACAGGCACCCACCACAATGCCCTGCTATTTTTAAGAAATGAGGTCTTGCTCTTGCTCAGGCTAGTCTCGAATATGTGAGCTCAGACAATCCACCCACCTCGGCCTCGCAGAGTGCTGGGATTACAGGCATGAGCCACCGTGACGGGCCTCATCTTGGTTTTAATTTGCATTTTTGTGATATCAACCAATGTTGGCGGATTTTCATGTTTAATTGTCCATTTGCAGATTTTTTTTTGCCAAGTTCTTCCTTTTAGCAACCCAGCTTCTTTCATCACTGGATTTGAAGTCTGAAACCTGGGTTAGGTCCAGTAACTGAGCGAGGGATTGGGGATTTTTAATGGGGCAACTGCCCCTTGCATCTTGACCATTTTGGGTTTTTCTGATGGTAAATTGAAGAGCACCTTTGCTGAGTGTCCACCCATTTTGCCCCTAGGGACGCTGTGTCCTATTAACCATCTCCGTAACTCTCTTGGCCAGGTCCTCCTGACTGTGACTCCAGCCTTGCTGCTTATTCTGATAGTTGGACCCACCTGGTTCTGACAGTTCGGCACCATCATCTGGCCTCTATTTTTCCCCCCAGTGGGGGTAGGGAGACTGTGCCTATCATCCCTATCACCATCAGCTGGTTCTGCGATCACCTTTCCCACCATCACTGAGTGCTTAGTGGTGCTGGAGTGCCTCTCTCCAGAGCACTCCATCTGGCTTGGCTGTGCACTATAATCATTTGGTGAGTATTCTGGCCAAGCTGGGTATCTACTCCAGCTTGCCCACATCTCTGAATCTCCCAGTATCTGTTATGGTAATTCTGGCATTTCATCCATCCTCACTTAGTAAGAGCCATTCTTTTTCCACGCATCTAGGAAACAGGTCAGTAGCGAGTATAAGCCATTTCTTGGGGTCCTTCCCAGGATGTAAACATTTCTATTTCAGAAGCACATTTCCAAATCAATCAGCTTTTCCTTGTTCAGTATTATGTTCTAGCTTCCATGATCGGATGCCCTCAGAATCCAGTCCCATGGGCATACGTGCCAGGTAGGTCTTGCAGCTCCTTGGGGGCGTGGTTTCCTTTCTCCCATACCAGGCCCACCCAGCATGCCTACAGCTGGGTTCAGCTGCAACTTAATCCTAGTTAGAAAATGGGACTCACAGGCCAAGTAGCTGGGAGGGGAGGGAGGGGCCTCTGCGTTGTCTGAGCTCTTAATAGATGGAGGAGGGTTACTTGTGTCTTCAGACACAGAGGATTTAGAGGAATTTGGGACTTCACGAGTTTGGGGAAAATAACCCACATATTCCATCCCATGGGTCAGGATTCATTTTTCCCCAACTCAGTTCCTGACTTTGATTGGACCTACCTTGACTGGGAATTTTAACCTTCACTGGAGTTTGGGCTACAGTCTCCAGGAAGACCTGAGTCTACACTTGCACCATTTCCCGCTGCAGGTGAGGAAAGCCTCTTTGCCTTTGTGGAGACCCTGTGGCTTTAACACTGGCTTTCACTTGCCTGTTACTTGCTCTCAGCCTTTTGTTGAGCTGTATTCTCCTAGTAGAGCTTCAGTAGAGTATCGCAACAGGCGTCCTACCTGGCTGCCTTAAGGCTACTCTTTCCCTGCTATTTCTCTAAGGTCAAGGGCCTAGTACCAGCTATTGTATTCCCTTCCCACCCTGCACTATCCTTATTCACCATTGGGGAAGTTTTATAATTTGACCAGGGACTGTGTGTGGTCTGCCACCTTCAGTGTTGGGTCCTCACTGCTAGCCAGGTGGTGAGTGAGCCAGCTCCTGCTTTCTTGGGCCACTCATGGCACCAACCTTTGGAGGCTGAATTCTCTGAGAAACTGACTCTGAAATAGTGTTTAGCCTGCAGGATGGTAATTACCGAGTGTCCCCGGGATCATCCATGGATGGGCAAAAAAGAAACCAGGATTG
>NW_003852445.1:5510208-5522216 GCF_000181295.1 Otolemur garnettii
TGCCACAATGCCCAGCTATTTTTTGTTGCAGTTATCATTGTTGTTTAGCAGGCCCAGGGTTGGGTTCGAACTCGCCAGCCTCAATGTATGATTACTTCTTAAACAAGGGGTTCACATACTTTTTAATGTTTCATCACTTTTTCTGATTCATATGTTATGAACATTTTTCATGACAGTGAATATAAATCTATTTTGTCATTTTAGTGGCTGCAGAGACTCACACATTGTGTGAGGGGCTGTATAATGTATGTCTAAGAGCAGAATTGGGTCAGACGACCTGGGTGTAGGTGTCAGGTCAGCATTTACTAACTTCGTGACTTGGGACAAGTCAGCTAAGCTCTGGGTACCTCAGTTTCATCATCTGTAAAATGCCAGCAGTAATTGTAGTACCTGCCTGTTGGATTAGATGAATTAATATGTGCAAAGTATTAAGAACAGAGCCCGGCATTCAGTAAGTGCCATGTGGGTGATATTAGTGCTTTATACAAAACACCATTATTTAATTAACCAAAGTATCTCCTTTTTGTTATTTTTTCTGATAATGTTTTGGTGAATACCTTTCTTTTTGAGGGAGGGCCAAGGACACTTATTTGCCTATGTCACTGAGATAAATTCCTAGAATTAAAATTGCTAGCTGAAAGGTGAATGCATGTTTAAAAAATAATTTGATATTTACTGCCAGATAGATAAGCCAAATATGTTATCCTATCAGTTTCCAGAATCAGCACTAATGTATGAGAGTAGCCATCTCTGTTACAAGTATTATCATTCATGTAAACCTTGATCGGACTGCTAGGTAGATACTAAGGTTATTTATTTATTATTTTTTGAGACAGAGTCTCACTTGGTCACCCATGGTAGAGTACTGTGGCGTCACAGCTCATAGCAACCTCAAACTCTTGGGCTTAAGTGATTCTCTAGCCTCAGCCTCCCAAGTAGCTGGGACTATAGGTGCTTGCCACAATGCCCGGCTATTTTTTTGTTGCAGTTGTCGTTTTTGTTTAGCTGGCCTGGGCCGAGTTTGAACCCGCCAGCCTTGGTGCATGTGGCTGGCGCCATAACCACTGTGCTACGGGCACTGAGCCGGATACTAAGGTTTTAATATATATTTATTTAATTATTACAGAGGTTGAATTTTTCTTGGTTTTGCCAATTCTACCTTAAAAAAAAAATTGATTGGCTCCTTAGGGCTTTTGCCTGTTTCCTAAGGAGTGTAACTTTTTTATGGATTTGAAATAACTGTATATATTCAGAGCACCTACCAAATTTTGCAAGTGTTAAATATAAAGCTGGCTTATAAAAGTTCAATACAGAATTTTGAGTTAGGTATTAAAGCTACGTTGGATGTAAAAGAGATCAATTGGTTTTAGTAATCCTTTCTAAGTGGATTAATGACTCTGAGTGAAGGGTATTACTATTACTATTTTCATTTTCTTTCCTTGAAGTTTGAAATTATATCACAAGAAGGAGCATAAGAAAAAAGCTAATTTGCAGAGTTGCTGGTGCCTGGCTAACTCACCCATTAAGTACCTGGCTACTTTTTCATTATGTTGTGGCTCCTATAAATAGAGAGGCCCCCTGGCCACATCTGCAGCGGCCTGGGACAGTGTACCAGCCCAGATACTGCAGTTCTGCTCTTCCCTGATCGGAACCTGGGCCTGCTGAACCCATTCCACCTTTTATCATGTGCATAGTATCCTGCTTGAAGTAGTAAGAAACGCTAACCTTACGTAGTCTGTTTGGTTAATAAACCTTCCTCTTTCTGCCCACTGGTCTCTGGAGAATAGGAGATGGCCGTGCAGCTGACTTTTGTTTTCTCTGGCCCTTGTGTGTACTTCTAGTGCAGGGGCCACTCAGTTAGAGAAAAAAGACCCCAGTTTTAGTTCCATCTCTGCAACTAGAAAGTTAGTCCTTAGACTGACTTCATTTACTAGGTTATGCTGCAGAAACGAATTAACCCGAAAATCCCGATACAATAAAGATTTGTGCTATCTTTTGAACATAAGCCATGGCGATTTGGGATTAAGCATCATGGTGGTTAGTTATACCTCTCCTCCACGCAGTTAGTCAGGGGTTCAGGCAAGCAGAGAGAGTCTGCCACCTGTCACGGTACCAGCACAGTAAGAGAGAAGTATAGAGAAATCAGACTCACTTTCCTCTATTTTGACTCTAAGGGATCGTGTGTGATTTCAGCTCCCATCTCTTCGGCCTGAACTAGTCACAAGGCCCCATCTGCAGGGAGGGCCATAGAACACATAGTGGTGAGCTTTGATGTCTCTGTCCACTCCCATAATTAGTCTCTCGACACTTCCTCCCAGCACTGTAATATAACTATTTATAATATTTTGTTTAATGTGCCTCCCTGCTAGACTGAGAGCTGTGGGGGTGGGACCCTGTCTCTTTTGTTCACCGTTGGATTCTTAATGCTTAGCAAGGTGTCTGACGTATAGTGTACAAATAGAACTGTGACCTTTAGTGCCATCTGGTGGCCGTATGCATGTATTACAGAAGCAGTTACTCGAACATTATGTAAGGCTAAGACTTCCATTCTTTTGGGGGCTGGGGGCAAGTGGGAGCTGGAGAAAGTGAAACAGGGTGTGGGAAAATATAAGGTTCAGTAGACACGTGCTCTGGAGTGAGACTCTCTGGATGTCGTAGGGTGGTTGTCCTCCCCTCCCCCACCCCCCTCACAGGGCTGCTTCCCGGATTTGGCTGGGGGAAGGGCTGCTGAAGTAATCTGGGTTTTCAGAGTGAGGACGCAAAATGGGTTAAAATAGCATAACAAAAAAATGTACAAGTTTACCCACAGCTGCTAAATCAGTTGCAAAACAAATCGGTTTACTGGTCTACCTCAACTCTGGCCCGCCCTCGGCCCCCACCCCTGTTCTGGGGAACAGATAAAGCTAGTGACTTCTTATTTATTTATTTTTTTCCTTTGAGTACCTTACTTTTTAGAGACCCCTATTCAAGTGGCTTTTGTCAAAGTTGAAAAAAATTCAAGGTAAATTATCTGGCCCTAAATCTTGAGATTTCTGAGAAGTGCTGGGGCCAACCGTGGCTGGCGACCGCTGTGCCCAGGGAAAGTTAATGACCCTGGGGGCAGACGGAGGGTTTTAAAAAACAAAGCTCAATCGAAGGTATTAGCGCGAGACAGGAAAAACTGGAGGCCAGTAATGGCAGGAGTGCATTAGTGAGGTTTCTGCACTGTCACCCTTTACCGGAGGCTCCAGGCTGCGGTGCCAGCGGCCCCCTCGCTCTCTGGAATCCATTATCTCCCCGGGATGCCCCATTATGTGCTCAGCGAGATGGAAACCGTGATGCCCGCTGCTGGCTCTGGGGAGGAGGAATCAAAGGAGAACAGTATTTCTCAGAAAATCAGAAAGAAAATAAAAATTAGTTAAATAATGAAGAAAGCAAGCTTTTGATGTGCAGACTTTTGGCTGAGAAGTGTGCTCTGTTTGTGATGAACTGGATGTAGAAATGGCTTTGGGTTTTCTGGGGGTGAATGGAGATTCACAAATATATACTTTGCAAATATCACTTCTGGGAATAATAAAGAACAAACTATGAGAGAAGGTTCACTGAGGCGATGGACCCTTGGGAATCAGGCAGGACAAACTTGAATTTTTAATTAATAATAACTAACTTTCGGTGGGCACTCGTTAGGTGCCAGATACTAGGCTAAGGTTTTCTGTTAGGTTTATTCTACACTTCTCACGTGCGGTCTGTGTAGAGTCTCAGAAAATGACACCCGCAGTTCAGTATATCAAAACCTTACCTGCATCCATGTTTATTACAGCACTATTCACAACAGCCGAGATATGCGACCAGCCTGTGTCCACCAGTGGATGAGTGGATAAAAAACAACCCTGGCACACCTACCAATGGAATAGTAGATAGCCATAGAAACAACGCAATGCTGCCCTTTGCAACAGCATGGATAAAACTGGAGAAAATTATGTTAAGTTAAATAAGCCAAGTACAGAATGGTACATCTCACATGTTCTCCCTTGTATGTGGAAGCTAAATATTAAAACAGTTGGTCTCATGGGGACAAGGAGTAGAACATGGTGACTAGAGGCTTGGAAGGGGATAAAGTGAGGATGGATAATGGCGCAAAAAGAGAATTAGATAGTTAGAATGAACAATATTTGACAGCACAACAAAGGACTGTAATTAACAATAGGTTGGGATATACTTTAAAGTAACTAAAGAGTGGAATTAAAATGTTCCTGGAATAAGGAAATGTTAGGCCAGACATAGTGGCTCATACTTGTAATCTTAGCATTCTGGGAGGCCAAGGCAGGTGGATTGTCTGAGCTTAGGAGTGCGAGACTCGCCTGAGCAAAAGTAAGACCCTGTGTCTACTAAAAATAGAAAAACTACTGGGTGTGGTAGTGGGCACCTGTAGTCTCAGCTACTTGGGAGGCTGAGGCAAAGGGATCACTTGAACTCAAGAGTCTGAGGTTGCTGTGAACTATGACACCATGGCACTCAATCCAGGGGGACAGAAGTGAAATTCAGTCTCAAAATAAACAAACAGAAAAGAAGCAATGTTAAGTGCCAGAGATGATCAATACCCCAGTTACCCTGATTTGATTAATTCACAATATATGCCTGTATTAGAACATTGCTTGTACCCTACAAAGACATATAACTGTCCTATACCCATGATAATTAAAAATTAAAACATTAAAAAAGAGAGAGAGAATGACAACAAAAAAATGAAGGCCTCAGAAGCAAAAAATTTTCTCTTACTTTCTGCTGTCCTGTCTCTGGTATCCCCACCCCCAAGCGTAACCACAGACGCTAGAGTCCCTTTTCCCTTTTCTCCAAAGCCAGCTATAGAACCTAAAAATATTACCCTAACTCCAACCTCTCCCCACTGTATGGTCAGTGTAAAAACTGACCATAAAGAAATTATCTTGGCCAGGCGCCGTGCCTCACACCTGTCATCCTAGCACTCTGGGAGGCTGAGGCAGGTGGATTGCTTGAGCTCATGAGTTTGAGACCAGCCTGAGCAAAAAGCAAGACCTTGTTTCTGCTAAAAATAGAAAAAACTGAGGCAGGAGGATCAGTTGAGCCCAAGAGTTGCAGGTTGCTGTGAGCTATGATGATGCCATGGCACTTCACCCAGAGCAACAAATCGAGACTCTGTCTCAAAAAAAAAAGAAAGAAAAAAAGAAATGAATCAAATTTGTTTGATTATAGGTCCCAAGAGAAGGAAGGATTACATGCTCAGGCCAAGTGGAGTCTAGACAGGCCTTGCTGGGTTTCCCCACTCAGTCTGTTGGCATTAGAGCATACGTTTTATGTCTAATCATATTTCTATGTGGCTGTCCATACTTTGTTGAACTTTGGCCTAAAATGGACAGTTTCTCCTGTATCTTTAGGTCTTCACTCTGAAGGTTCCCACTTCACATAAAGCTATGATCAAGTAACCTCGGGTGCCTTTTCTCCTATTATTTTGCCTATTGTCATTGATTTTCAGTGGGCTTTCAGAGGTGACAAGATAGTATTCCTTGGCCCCCAGTATCTGTGAGGTAGATGTTGCTTATGATTCTCATTTTGCTGAGGGGAAGGGGGCTCAGGAAGGCTCTGTAACTTGCCCAAAGTCATGCTGCTGGGAGAAATAGGAGCAGGACTCCTCCCTCGGCCTGTTGCTTCTAGACTCCTGAGTCCCCTCTCCCTCCTTCCTTCCTTGCCTAGTTAGTGATCCAGTTGAGCTATAATCAAATTATATTTATTGTGCTGTGCTGGGGGCTGGGATATGGCTGTGTATGTCGCTAGAGATGAGACACTTGGCTGACCAAGACTTTGCCTGCCCAGTTTGTCTGTCCCTTGATTGCCGCCCCTCCCATCCTCCTCCCTCTCTGCAGCTATCTTTTCTTGGCCCCACCTAACATCAAAACTCTGAGCTCAAAGGAGCCCTGAGAACAGCCAGAGGCCCCTGAACCACCCTTTCCTGTAAGAAGGTTCTGAGAATTCTTCAAAAGATACACCCAGTGTTAGAGAGTTACAAGGGATAGCTGAGGAGCTCAAACACCCATCCCAAGTGTATCTTCTTCTATGAGAAGCTTTCAGTTTGCTGCAACTCAGTTGCTCAGTTTGCTGAAGATTAATTATTGTTTGCTCTGACTTGGAGAGACAAAGGGCAGGAGGCAGTTCAGAGCACCACAGAGGGACAAAGTCAGTGGGCTCTGGATTTGCTTTCTTGCTGTGGAAATGAATTAAATGCACCTACAAACATGGAAGACATGGAGGATGACAGAAATATCCCTCCTAAACTGTGAAAGAGATAGCTCAGAGGCACCAGAGCTCACATAGACCCTGGTTGCGGCCGGAGGGGGGTGCAGGGGGACACATGAGCCGCTTTCCTTTAGCACAGGACTGAGCGTGCCCTAGCTGGCAGTTACCTTAGAGTCAAACCTTATTAGGTCACTGTTAGGCACAGAATTCAGGACCAGGAGTTGGAAGTTGAGGACACAGGCTGTGCTTTGGGACTCCTGAGCCTTAGCTTCCTCATTCAGACAATGGGGGGAGGGGGAGAAAGTGCTGCTATCCTTTCTCATGGGTTTTCTCAATTAACTCAGTCAATCACAAGTAGTGAATTATTTTGAGATATCCTGGTCAAAGGTCTTCGTCATAAGTAGAGCTCATCACAGTGAAACTCTGCTCACCAAGCTTTGGCTGGCAGGATCAAGTGCCACATTGTAGCATGGGACTGTGGGGGCCTAATCAGACCTCCAGAGTTGGTATAAGGATTATTTTAAAGTGAAAACATCTGAGCTAAAGAAAGATAACAGACAGAAATATTATTTAAGCTTCTCTTATCTGACTAAAGCAGAGCTCCCCCCCAAATCTGGCTGTCATTATTCCTCTCTGGCTAGTTTCCTGTGAATTCAGCGGCCAGGGAGATGGTCCACCTATCTATCAGCCTCAGAGGGCCTGGTAGAACCTTCTACATCTTGTCTTTGAAGCCCGGACACCCACCTACTCCCTTGTTAAGCTTGGTATATAAACTGTTTACTTCTGTCTCTTAAGGGGATTACTCATCACCAGGTACTTACTCTTTCCTTGAACGTGTAAATAAGCTGTTTTTTTTCTTTTGCTAACTGGTCTGGTCTTCTGTCATTTTAATTCACAGGCCCCTAGAGGCTGAATGTGAGAGGTCAGAGGAAAAGCTTCTTCTTTCCCTGTAACATACAAACGTTTTTCCTACCCAACTGCCCCCTACTAAGTTCCCTGTACTCCGCATCTGTCTGAAGTTATTACTACATTAACTGCCAAGTGAGTTGTATTTAACTTAGGCTAGGTTTGGCCCAGGGCCTCGTGAAGCATATATAACTCATACATCTCTTGTCTTATCTTGACCTAATAAAACATCTTGGCCCCAAGGGAAACAAAAATTTTTTTTCTAGTGTAGCAGTCAATGTGTTAATCAAAAACTTCTTCACACTCTGGGCCAGGCTGGTTCCCTGGCCTGCAATGTGCTGACCTTCTCGGCTTGCTCTGGAGGCAGACATTGTGTCTACAGCGCTCTCCCTTCAGCATATCTGCTTCCCTTATAAGCCGAATGAACTTGCATGAGACAGATAGCTTGTCGGAGCTTTGGTTTCCTCCTTTCTAAATTGAGAATGATAATAATGCCAGTGGCATAGCTGGAGGTCCTGGGGGAGGAGAGAGGGAGTGCAGCTGTCATCCCAGGAAGGACAGTTGTTGTTAAGACTCGGGTGAGAGGAAGTAGTGGGAAAATGGGTCTGTTCAATATGCCTTTGAAACATTAGTGGTCAGAACAAGGACAACAGAGCTGACAGTCAGCAGATAGTGCTTTTAAGCTGGGCACGGTGGCTTACGTCTGTGATCCTAGCAGTCTGGGAGGCCAAGGCAGGTGGACCACCTGAGCTCAGGAGTTGTAGAACAGCTTGAGCAAGAGAGAGACCCGTCTCTACTGGGGGGAAACAAAAGAAAGAAAGACAGACAGACAGACTAGCCAGGCATTGTGGCGGACACCTGTAGTCCCAGCTCCTTGGGAGGCTGAGCCAGGAACATCACTTGAGCCCAAGAGTTTGAGGTTGCTGTGAGCTGTGACACTCTACGCAGGGGCATAGAGTGAGATTGTCTCAAACAACTGAACAAAATCCCCAGATAGTGTCTTTTTACCGTGCTCACTCTCCTCAATGGTAGAACCTGCTGGGGCTTCTGATGTAATTTTCACACCAGCCAACTGGAAGATTAAAGGAGAGAAAGTTTATGAGTCACTTGCCACAGGGCTTGATGCGTGGAGCTCACAGACATGGGCTGTGACTATTGGTTTATGTCATTAAATCGCTCTTTTGCCAGAGTTCTCATGGTGCATAACTTATTATGTCCCTTACTTACTTGGAAAGTTGCTTCTGCAGTTAGTAGCTCGTTGTCTTCATCTGTAAGAGGGGATGCTGCCAGTCCACCTGGTGGTGTTGCGAAGACTGCGTGAGATCTACAGAAAGCTCTCTGAGCAGTAAGCGCCCAGCAATGTCGGCTGTGATGCTTGTTGTCAGGGAGGCAAGCAACCCTGTCCCAGTGGCTGGGCCTAACAAACAGCAGGGAATCAAGTACAAGTGGCAAGAACAAACATGTTAAAATTGCTCTGATGAGCAGCTGGAGAACTGTGGCCAGTGACTTGCCACCTCAGCGTTGGGCAGCCACTGTGGCGAGTTGGGGCACAGCTGCATGGGTCCTCTGAGTGCTGGATCTTCTGTGCTGTGCTTACCTTCTGGTTTGAAGGGCGGATTTCTGGAGGAAATCAGATTTCAAACGTAAAGGTAACAGAAACTAGCACATGGCCTAAGTCCAGCAGTGGGCATGAGCTGTGCTGGCCTTGTCTCTTGCCATGCAGTTGCTTGGGAAGGTGACACTGTGAGCCACGGCTTTTTTATAGAACAAGACAAGCAAGAATAAAGATGTGGATCGGCACATTCAGTCAATTCCTTTCAATGGCCTGTATTTAGTCAGGGTAGGAAGTATTGATCAGAAAGCCGAGATGTTGGGGAATTGCGTTTTTATCTATCTAACTCAAACTATGTGTGTGAAGTAAGGGAACGAAATGCGGCCTGAGGTGGGAAAATGTTGTCATCCTCCACAGCCATCTTGGTTTCTCAGGTCTTCCTGGAGGCTCACCCCCCCCCACAAGTCTGCCTGCTGATTTCCCTCTTTTTGAACTACTTCGCTCTCAGGGCAAACCTGGGAGGATGACTAACTCAGAAAGAAAGAAGGCCCAGGAGGGCAGGTGTAGAAGGTCAGGCCGGGTGCCCAGCTGGGAACGTGGCAAAGGCCGCTTCCTTCTGACAGGAGCTGCAGCATTAGAAGCCGTGGAAGCCCCAGTCAGTCAATGCTCCCTGGCAATCCATTTCTATCAGTCCCCATCCCGTCACTGTTCAGCATTCACAGCACAGCCTACCAGAGGGTCTTTGAAGATATGAGGGGTCAGAGAAAATGTTCTTCTTACACCTGGGATGGGGTGCTTTAAGTAGGTGAGGTAAACTTCATTTCCTCCCTCAAAAGAGTTCTGCTCTGTAGAATTTAACCTGATCTTTAAGGGAGCAAACCAAGGGCAACTTCAGCTTAGGGTCTGGAGCCCCCTGAAAGCAGGGGTGTGTGCCAGGGGAGATCCTTTCCATGCTGCTCTTGGCCCGCACCCACGGCAGGAAGGCACGGGGCTGGGGTGGTGCTGACATGGAACTGGGAGGTAGTGGGTCTGCTGCTGTCAAGGCAACAGCAGTTCCCATTCTCAAAGCAGCTGGCTCTGCAGGGGAGCCGGGGTGCAGACTTTTGTAGAACTTCAAAGGGAAGAGCGTGAGCAGGACACACACAACAAACAAGGATGCAGGCTAGGGAAGTAGGGCAGAAAATCCAAACTTGGGGGCCTTCACTATGGTCTAGACGAGCGTGTTTTGTGCTTTGGAGCTTCACAGATCTGGTGTTAGGAGAAGCCGCTGCAAGGCCAAGACCTAAGACTTTTCAATAGGCAGTGACTACAACACCCAGCAAAGTGTAACAAGCATGTTCTACTCACGTGAATGTGCATGTGAAACGAGAGGGGGAAGAGGGTGCCTGAAAAAAATAGTGTCAGATAGACATGTTTTGAAGTAAGGCACAGCAGACTAGTAATTGCAGACCAAAAAGCTTTTTCCTCTCCAGAGCCTCAGTGCTAATGCAGGAATTGTTTCTCCTTTAGAAAACCTCTTCTCAGAGCATTAGCACTACAGAACATTTATACCTATTAGGGTGTGATCATCACGGCTTTCGACAAAACCTCCAAATTATACCCTTTATAATTTTGTTATTCTTTTTGTGATGTGCAGTCTTATGCTGCGCATTAATGCAAGGCAATTAACTTTATCAGGAGGAAGAGAAAGGCTGGCTTGACTGCTTTCTTTCCAGATGCTCACAATGTGGGATGAGAGAGTCTGTTAGCATCGCCCTCGAGCGTCCCCTTCAGGCGGTTCGTGGGTAGTGCTGCTGAAATTTCTGGCCTCGTGTGGCTAGTGAGCTTAGACTATAGTCTACACCCTCCCTTAAGCTGCCTATCCGGATGTGGTGTGAGTGTAAGAGCCTTTCAAGAAGTACTCACATTTCTGGGGACTGATTTTCACTTGCAATTTCATTATTTTATAATATTTGATTAGTTTATAATTTTATAATGACCAGATAAGAAAGAGGTCCTTCTATAAGAACGTTTAATATGGGGCGCCTAAATGGAAAATTACTGAGGATGCAATTCAGTTGCATCAGCTCATGACTGATTGACTCGTAAGTCACTGAGGCTATTGACTAAATGAGTGAATTTATGGGATGTTTTACTGAAATTCAAGACAATCAGATTCCTTATTTCAGCTATTAATTTCAATAACCTTCCAAACTTCAAACCTGTCCTTCCTCTCCAATTTAATTTTTTAAACCTGCCCATTAACTATGTAGTAGATGTTCTTCCTTTTTAGGTAGGGACTCTGATAAGTAGAAAAAAGGAAGAAAAAAATCAATGTATTATAACCTTAACAGGGTAGCTTTTAAAGTAGAAATCCGATTGTCTCATTCAAATGAGCTCCCACTTGTCTGCTGGCCTCTCCACACTCTCAGCTCCTATCGGCCACCCCAGAGTTGGACTTGGCTTGACATCAGCTCTGTCACTCTCCGGGTGACCGTATGTCTTAGGATGCTCTGGTCTCTTTTTTTTTTTTGCTGGGGCTGGGTTTGAACCTGCCATTTCTGGCATATGGGGCAGGTGCCCTACTCCTTTGAGCCACAGGCAGCGCCCCAGGATGCTCTGGTTTCAAGTAACGAAGACCCCAGGGGAAA
Organism: Otolemur garnettii; assembly: GCF_000181295.1. Lineage (NCBI taxonomy): Eukaryota > Metazoa > Chordata > Mammalia > Primates > Galagidae > Otolemur > Otolemur garnettii. Next base: position 5,521,546 of record NW_003852445.1, read on the forward strand.
TTGCCCAAGTCAACCTTTACTAACTGACTTAACAGAAAGTCCAGGGAGAGGTAACTCATTTGCTTACTAATGTCTTAAGCCTCCAGGCTTACCCCTTCTTTTTTCTTCTGCCAACCTTTTGTTCTCCAGATGGTGTCCACAGTTCCAGGCACCGCATCTAGGGGCAACACAGCCTGTTTCATCAACACACTTTATTTTTCAAAGAAAGGAATTCTGCTTTCCCCAAAGCCCTCAGAACACTTTCCCTCCATGCTAATGAGGATGGAAATTATTATGAGGGGTTTAGATGGGCCATTCTCAGCCCTTGTTGCATATTAGAATCACTAGGGAACTTCATGAAACTATTGAGGCCTGGACTCACTGATTTAACTGGATCGAGATGGTTCTAATGGGCAGCTGGCACTGAGACAGCCTGCTCAGTTTAATTGAGAGTCCCTTACATGGGCTGGAGGAGGGGCTGAGCTTCCCTGGGCACTGCCCACCTGATGCCTTTAAAAATAAGGGTTCTCATGCTGGGAGGGAGACAAGCACATTATCCATCACTAAACAACTACACTTGGAGTATTCTATTGTTTTCCCGAAAAATGAGATTTATAGCACGTACCTTATAAGGCATGTTTGCAGGGGCTGCAGCTCAGAAAACTCTGGGAAAGGGCGGGGAGAATTCCAAT
>NW_003852445.1:5522861-5529539 GCF_000181295.1 Otolemur garnettii
GTAACGTTGAAAAACCATTAACTTGAACCATTGTTAAGTCAGGGTCCAGCTGTATTAAAAATTTGCCAAAGATTTTAGGCGTTCTTATCACACACACACACACAAAAGTAACCAAGGGAGATGAAGGACATGTTAACTGGCTTGACTATAGTAGTCATAGTTTGCTATGTACAACAAAACATCATGCTGCAGGCCTTAAACATACACAATGAAAAAAGCTGACATAGCCAAATATATATGTAAATCAAGTTCTCTCTCCCTGTCTCTGGTTGGTTGGCTCACTGTGGGGGCGAGTGGGAGGAGCAAGCAGGAGGGATTAAAGTAGCTTTTCTAGTGCTCTCATACTGCAGTCCCTAAGAGTCCCTCTTGGGACAGGGTTCTCTAAAGGTGCAGGAAGGAGTCTTGGTTCCCAGAGGCCTTAATGGAAGCTATCTCAAAATAAGATCTTCCCCAAGGGTTTCTGTCATACCCTTGTGGGGCCCTAGTTGTTGTACACATCGGGGCTCTTCTTCCCTGGGTGGGAGGGGGATGACACATGCTGCATTGAATGTTAGACATCAGAACGTGGCTGCCTGGGTCTGCCCTCCCTGCTGGAGCCCTTGTGCACTCAAGATTTCCCCAGGCACCAGTTATCTTGAGTTCCCCTTCCTGCCTCACGTCCTCTGGGGATTTGCCGCCAAGTGAACCTATAATACCTGAATGTGTCCTTCAACATTCCTTCAACATGTTTTATCGGCTGCCAACTATGCGTCAGGTGCCATCTGGGCCCTGGAAACACAGCAGTGAACAAGAATGACAAGGTCTCTGGCTCCCATGGAGCACACACTCTCACAGGGGACAGGAGACAGTAAGCAGTAAGTGAACCAGACCTAAGATGTGTCAGACGGTGGTAAGAAAACAAGAGGGGCTGGGAGGTGGGAACAGTGAGCCCCTTGGGATGGGTGGGTGCTTCAGAGATGGGATCAGGAAGGCCTCTCGAAGGGGAGATGTTTGAACGAAGGCTGGGCAATGAGAGGGGCCTGGCAGTGAAGGGGCCTGGGGAGGAATGTTCCAGACAGAGAAATAGTGGGTAAGACCTCCAGGGTGGAAATAAACTTGGGGGGGTGGGAGCAACAGCGAGAAAGCTAGTGGGCTGGAGTAGAGTAGGGTCCAAGCTCGCTCCAAGGGCACCTGTGGAACTTAGGTCAATCCCAAAACATCACTGGACACTGATGTTAACTAAAGGTTCCTAAAAGGTAGCATCACAGGTGGGAAATTACTCAGATGTCCTATGACGAGAGACTTGTCTGCCTAGAACACAGGAGATTTTCCCAGTGACAACATTGCCTGCCTGTCTGAAAGGAGCTCACTTCAAAAGGACAGGGACATCCACTTTAATGTCTCTCTGATTCCAGTTTATTATAATTCCAATGCTTTGCAAAATATTTTATATATGAATCTATATCTCCATGACAGCCCCCGAATTTTTCCCCCATGTTCCAAGGGCTGTGGAGTTCTCTCAGTCCACAAGAGCATGCAGGGCTGGGTGCTGTGTGCATTCCTGGGGAGAGCACGACATTATAAACACTCTCAACCAGTGAGCTCTCTCCTGAGCTGGAGGGGTGACTTTATTTTTGCTACTGATTTCATGTGCTCAAAAAGATTAGCATATTATGTCCCCAGTAGAGACTGGGTCTATGATCTGGGCTGATCTTGATTTTTTAAAAAAGAGGAAATTCAACCTTATTTCCCAAAAGTTAGGGGGTTGAAATGACATAGGCAGTTTGAAGGTAGGGCAAAGTGGGGGTGGGAGTCAAGGATTCTCTCTTTCAGGGCTGGGGATCTGCAGTCCTTTGAGGTAGTAGCTTGTCAGATGGTTGAACTATGAACTTATTACTGGGGTTCAGACTATAGAACCCACTGTGGCTGAAGCATAGGAAGTTGGTAGGAAAACGTAAAGATGGTTGTGTTGGACATTTTAAGGAGGTGCAAAGTCTTTTCTAGGGAAGTGTTACTAAAAGTGGTTATGAACAATAGGGAAATTATGTAAGTGCTACCAGCAGTCACTTCGACCTGGAATCAGCAATCTGAGGCTAAAGAGGGTGAAGAAAGTCTGTGCCTTCCTTATCACCACCACCCATCATCGCCATCATCAGAGTCCTCTGCCATTCTCCATTACTAGAACTAAAGTTTGCCTGTGATCAGAGATGTTTCCTATTCTGGTCATTGTCACCATGCTCATCAGGGAAAGATACAAACTGCTTCCTAGCCCTGTGAGACCTGGAGACGGGTGGGCTGGGATCTTTCTAGAGTGAGACTTGTCTTCCAAGCCACATAGCTGTCAGCTGGAACTTGTAATTGCTGACAGGTTTCTTCCTTGCTGCCAATGTATTTTGTGTCACTCCGGGTTATTGTCAGTAACTTAGGAGCATAGGAAAGGTTACCAAAAAAAAAAAAAAAAAAAAAAAATTCTATGCTCATGGGGGAATCACTCCCTCTCTACAAGTTTCCCTTCTCAGCCAATATTAAGGGGTAGGAGCTGAGTGACCGTCACAGCTGGAGTTTGGGGTTTTATGTTGTTCATAGTCAAAGGCTTTTAACTGAGCAGGTATTGGGGCCACGGGAAGTCTTGTTGGCCAGAATGTGATTCTCTGCCAGGGACTGTGTCTGGATCCCTGCTGTCGGGGACTGGCTTCCAGATATGGATTCTGGAGGTGGGGAAGGCAGAACAGGCAACCAGCTCCCTCACATTTGAAGTTTGGCCTGAGTGCCTGAGTTGCTGTTGGCCCCATGCTAGCCTGTGCTTGTCACACTGCTCTGCTGACTTCCCTTCCGGACCATCCTTCACTTGTCCTGTCAAGGCTTTGGGAAGCCCTGTACTCTGCACTCAGCAAGGTGGACTGTTGCTCAGGTGCGCGTAGCCAGGGTGTCTGTCAGTCTAGTAAGGCCGGGACTGGCAGGAACAATGGGGCGGCACCACAGGACCTCTTGAAGACCATCAGAAGGCCGGGCCACATGGAGCTCTGCCCAGGGCTGTGGCCTCCAGGCTGAGAGCTAACCACCATGCTGACTCACCCTCCTTGTGGTTGAGAAAACATCAGCAAGCTGGTGGCTCCTATGGCCCTAGAGCTACAAGATATAGGTGAGGGAGCCTTAGCTGGAAGGGGCTTCAGTTAGTGAGAAACCAATTTATTTCTTTTATGATGTGGTATCACCAGGGGCCCACAGGGACCTGGGCATTTTCCTGTCTAGTCTGCTGAGGGACCATGAAACAAGGGTAGCAGAGGGAGAAGCACCTGTCTCCAGCGGCTTCCTTGGGATACTGTAAGTCCTACCTTGCTCTGACTTGGCTCTCTGCTGAGGCTGAACCTGGATGTAGCAGGGTCCCGGTCTCAGTGCCCTGGTGAGCTCAGCTCCCTTTTCCCAAAGAACTGAAGTGACCTTATCCAGAAACCTCCAGCAACTCCCAACCAGGGCTACAGCCTGCATAGCTCAGGGTTGAGGGCTGGGGAGTCAAGCTGGTTAAGGCAGAGGGCTTGAGGGGTACCATGATCCACATTGCATTTTATGGGAATGATGCCCCCTGGAGGACTGCAAAGCAGTCAGAAGTCAGATGTCCCACTTCCAGCCTTACTCCCCTGCCTAACACTCCATACCAATCTCTTAAATCAGCACCCAGCACTGTGCCTGGAAAATTAAGGTACTAAATAAATACTTGTTGAATGTATAATGATGTGGTAGACAGAATAATGGCCCCCTAAAGATATCTAATCCCCAGGACCTGCGAATACGGTACCTTAATGGCAAAAGGGATTTTGCAAACGTGATTAACACCAAGGCTCTTGAGATAAAGAGGTTATCCTGGATTATCCAAGTGGGCAAATCTAATCCTGAAAAACAGTAGTTCAGTCCAGCAGAGAGAAGTAAGACTATATAAGCTGAAGACATGGCGGCGAAAGGACTGGACGCCCTGTTGCGGTTCTGAGATGTAGGTGCTTGTGTGCAAGGAGCACAGAGAATAGGACCTGAGGTCGGCCCCAGCTGGCAGCCGGCGAGAAAACAGTAACCTGGTTTCCATAGCCCTGCGGAACTGCTGACTTCTAAATGAGCAAAAAAATGATTTCTCTTCTAGAGTCTCCATTAAGGAACACAGATCTGCCAGCACCTTGATTTTAGTCCTGGGACATCCATGGGACTGGCCCACAGAGATAAAAGACAAGAAGTTTATGGGGTTTTTTTGGGCAGTTTTTGGCCAGGGCTGGGTTTGAATCCACCACCTCTGGCATATGGGGCCAGCACTCTACTCCTTTGAGTCACAGGTGCCACCGAAGACTTTTATGTTTTAAGCTGCCAAAATTATGGTAATTTGCTGTGGCAGTGACAGGAAAAATAGTGGCTATACAATGGAACGTGTTTCATAACTGAACATAGTTTCCTTGCCTTTCTGGTGTCCCTAATTGGCTTGGTGGCCACCAGTGGTAGAGAAGCCCCTTTTCAAGGTGGCTGCATGCTGTTGGTTGGGAGAGCATCCTTCCTCTGGTTCCACCTGCTTTTTGGCCCGGCTGGGCTTACTTCTCGGCTCACACCCCTGGCCAGGCATTGCTAGAGGCTAGCCTTTGTAGGAAGCACAAGGTGCTCTCTGCTGCTTGCTAGCAGCCTCTGGGCCCTCACCCCAGGCAGGAGGTCCACTCCTATCCCCATTTATTAATCCCCTATTCTATGCAAGGAACTTGAAAGATTTCCTTTAGTTGTAACAACTTTCTGAATTAAATAAATTCCCACTGGATAGATGAGAAACCTGAGGTTCAGAGTGAATGTGCTCTCACCCCAGGCTACTATGCAAGAATTCAGTGATTAAACCCAGGGAAAGATGCTCCTCTTTTCTCCTCCAAGAATCCTCCTGGGGCTGGCAAGTTGCTGTAAGCTCCAGCTAACATCTTCGGTCCACACACTGGTCCAGGGACATGCGTGGCTCCCCCCCTTGCAAAGCTTGAGTCGGCCCCTCCTGCCTGACTGTGCCCTTCTGGTTCCTTTCCATTACTTAGTGGCAGACCGGCGTGTGCAGGCTGCCACCGGGATCCTCCAGCTGGACGGACCCTGCTGATCTCTCCTGTCAGACCATTTATGGGGAGTCCTGCTTATGTCAGACCATTTTGGGGGAGTCCTCTTTCCTCCCTCTTTCCTCCCAGTTCCCCTTGGGACAAGGTCTGAGGGTTAATGTTGGTGTCAGTGGGGAGGATGTCCAGGAAAAGCTGCTTCTTTCTTATCAGCTCTCCTTTAAAACTTAACTCTTCTTCCTTCCTCCTTCCTCCTTCTTTCCTTCTCTTCCTTCCTCCCTCTTCCTCCCTCCTTTCTCTTCTTTCCTCTCTCCTCCTCCCTCCCTTCTTCACCTCCCTCCCTCCCTCACCTCCCTTCCTCCCTCTCCTCCTCCTTCTTCTCTGTGTCTTAGTCTGTTTTATAATTTAAGTCCCAGCAGGGGAACTAAGTCAATCCTGGTCACACATACTGTGATCCCTAGTGGACAGTTGTCTCACAGCTGGTGCAGAGTCCTTTGAACCTAGCAGTTTGGTCTAGACACAGGTGTTTTTTGTTCTTAGCAATCTTTGTGAGGTTGGTAGCAGAGAAAGGGAAAAAGAATAGGTCATTTGATTGCTTAGCTTTTTCGTGTGTAAAAACTAAAACTCTATACAAGTTTATGAGTAGATGCTATATTCTAACAACTAGGATGACACCAAGACAGATTTTCCCCAGGCTTTCTGTCACCTGAGGTCCATCCAAGGGCCTGTGCTCTTCTTAGAGTCATGGGGGTTGGACTTGCTTTGTCCCTGGCTTACTCTGGGCCTCAGTTTCCTTATTTTAGGCCGGAAGAAATTTGTAGCATAAAAACAACCCAGTCCTGGTGGAAGACCATTGATGCTTTCACCCTACAGCCTCCTTAAAGTTTTATTCAATCAGTTTTATCAGGGACCGCAGGTGGCCTGAAGGTCGTGGACCCCTGGCATACCTGTATTTGCTGCTATAGGAGCTACCTTGGCTTTCTGTAGAGCGAAGCCCTTGATTGACACTTTGAACCTAGGAAGTCTCTCATTCAACTTGGAAGCAGAAACACTGAACAGAGTTCCTCTGGGGTCCTTCTGAGGTTACCCAGAAGAGTAGAACCAGCCAGTCTTGGATCAGAGACATCTGAGGTCCATCTTTCAGCACGCTGCCAGGGACTTGGCTGTCCTACCACAGATGGCAACTGGCCTGTGCCCATCCTGGCTCTTCTTCCACCCTGTGGGTCTGGGCTCCAGTTCTGGAGGGTGGACAGGAGAGTCCTTTGCCATTCAACTCTGTCTAGTCTGTGTCTACTCCTGCTCATCTTTTATTTACTGATTTTGTGGCTATGGCCAACAGCTTTTTGTTAACCTTTTGGTGAAACAATGTCAAGTGGCATTCCTTTACATTTTCTACCTTTGGTTTCCTGAATGAAATTTCCCCATAATTCCATTGTCTTCAGGAATAAGCTTTAATCTACATTTTCCCACCCACAGTCTTGGTGGTCCATGCCTACCCTTGATGTCTTGAAGGAAAGTGCCTGGCAATATCGTGCTGATCATATTGAAAGTGAAACTGCCGTAAATCTATAAATGTAATTCATCACATAAACAAATTAAAAACCAAAGACTATATGATTCTTTCAATTGATGCAGAAAAAGC
>NW_003852445.1:5531226-5549707 GCF_000181295.1 Otolemur garnettii
GTATATATCCAGAAGACCAAAAATCGCATTACAACAAAGATATTTGTATCAGAATGTTTATTGCAGCCCAATTCATAATTCCTAGGTCATGGAAGAAGCCCAAATGTCCATCGACCCATGAATGGATCAATAAATTGTGGTATATGTACACCATGGAATACTATGCAGCCCTAAATAAAGATGGAGACTTTACCTCCTTCATATTTATATGGATGGAATTAGAAAATGTTCTTCTTAGCAAAGTATCTCAAGAATGGAAGAAAAAGTACTCAATGTACACAGCCCTACTTTGAAACTAATTCATAGCTTTTATAGAAATGTCATAACCTAATGATAGCCTTAGAATATGAGAAGGGGGTGGGAGAGGGGAGGTAAGGGGGGTGGATGGGGGGAGGGAGGTTGGTGTGGTCACCTCTATGGTTTATCTTACAAAGGTACAAGTGAATCTTTCTAAAAGCAGAGTATGAACATTTTAACTCAATAACTAAGAAAATGACATGAAGGTTATGTTAACCAGTTTGAGAGTATTTCAAAATATATATGAAAACAGCACACTGTACCCTATGATTGCATTAATGTACACAGTTATAAGAAATTAAAAAAAAAAAGTGAAACTGCCACCTAGTGGTCATGAAGGTGTCCCTGCCTTTTCATGAGCTCTCTTGTTAAGTCGTAGCTGTGGAAAATACACAAGAATTGATGGTTTTCTTTTTAAAGTACAGGTAACTTAGAAGCTGTGATGTGAATCAGACAAATAATGTATCTGCTTCTAATTCTTATCCTAAGAGGTTGAATGTAAAGGAATATTTCCAATCAAAATGAATAGTGAAACAAAAATCAAATTGACATGTACCAGTTTGCTAAAATAGAACACAAAATTTTTTCTTTGACTAAGCTTAAATTTAAATGAAGTGCCACAAAGACAGAACAAACCTACCAACAAAGCACTGTCTTAAATTAAACAGCCCAGCACAAAATGGAATGGTTGTTTTCATTTAACCAGATCAGATCTACTTAGTGCTGGGTTCACTCTGGCCTGACACCCACATGTTTAGCAGGTACCTAAGCAGCTTATTACACTATAATGTGGTGACTTCAAATGGGGTAAAAGAATGAGGTGAGAAGGCACAAAGAAGACTTGGTAGCTCCATAAAGCAGTAAAATTTGAACTAAATTGTCAGGAAGGAAGATTAGATTTTGTCAGACAGGCTTGGTAGAGGGCAGGAAAGAAATTCTACCTGAATAAAGGCAGATCGGTGCAAGGGCCAGAAGAATGGGCTATCTTTCAGGCCTCAGGGAGGTGCTATCTTCGTCAGTTTTCTGCTGCTATAACAGAACATCACAGACTAGGTAATTTACAATGAACAAAAATGAATTTAGCTCATGGCTTTGGAGGCTGGGAAGTCTGAGGGTGTGTCACTGGCATCTGGTGAGAGGCTACAGCGTAGGTGGAAGGGCAGGAGTGCATGAACAAGCCAGAGAGGGAAGGGACACTAAGCTCCCACAGTAGCTAACTAACTCTCGTAATATCAACATTAATCAATCCGTGAGGGCAGAGCCTTCACAGCCTAACCTTAAATACCCCACCTCCCAACACTGTGACAACGGCAATTAAATTTCTGAGTTTTGGTGGGGGTCATTCGAACCACATCAGATGTGTAGTATGGCTGAAAAATATCATTCAATCTAAAGCTTTGTACTAGTATTGCATTTATTAACCACCTACTTTATATATTTATTGGCAACCTATCTTATTCAAACTAGAGGTACAATAGTATGAGACATGGAGAAAAATTTAAGAAGACATAGAGTCATGTTGTAAAGATGTCAGTTCTCCCCAGATTAGCCTACAGACTCAAACCCGGTAAAAATCCCAGCAGGTCTTGTCTTTTGTAGAAATTGACAAGCTATTTTAAAAATTCATTTAGAAGTGCAAAGAACCAAAAGTAGCCAAGACTCTTGAAAAAGAACAACACTGGAGAAATTATACTACCAGATATCAAGAAAACGAAAGGAATTAATTGATGGGAAACTGGTAGTATATGCTGAAACTGGATATACACACAACGTCTGATCCAGCAATTCCACACAGTAAAATGCATGCAATCTGAGATATACTAGATTGTTCAAAGCAGCACTATTCCTAATAACGCTGAATGGGAACTATCCAAATGCCCATCAACATTGTGGTGTCTGTGCACAATGGGATTCTATGCAGCAATGAAAATGACTTAGAACTACACACAACACTGCGTCTGCATTTAACAAATGGAAAGTTAAGGAAAAGATGCCAGACTCAAAGGAATACCTAGTGTACAATTCCATTTACATAAAGTACAATAATGGCCAAAATTAATTATGGTAGATGGATTGCATCAACAGCTCTCTGTCTTCATCTCTCCTGATAGTCATACCCTTTGCCAGGTGACAGCAGCTCTTCTCCCTAAAAATGTGGGGGGTATTTCCCCAGCAGCACCAGGACTATGGTGAGACGATGAAAGCATCTGCCTCAGCCTTAAAATGAAAGGGGCACCCAAAACTTCAGGGATCAAAAAATAATATGCTAATGCCATTTTTTTCAAAAAAATCAAAATTAGTATAAACCGTTCATGGTGAACAGAATATTAACATTTTTATTGAAGATAGGAGCTGACTTGTATGACTCACTTTTCTAGGCTCGCCCTCATCCCAGCTCTGTCAGATCTTGTCTTAAGAGGCCCGTGCATTTCTGTCTGTTCTCTTACTTTTTGCTAGCACCAGGGCTGTGCCTTGGCCAGCCTGCCGGAGAGGAGAGCCCAGCCAAGATGAGCAGATCTGCCTATACAACCACCCCCGGTGAGGGAACAATACAACACAGCAAGTTTTGTGATTCTTTGTTAGGCATGAATAGCAAACTTAAACTATGTCCTTAAGATTCAGGAGAGAGGTTACTCTTGGGAGATCAGGAATGACTTGACATGCTGCTAAGTTGTTTCTTGATCTGGGTGCTAATGACACAACTGTGTTCAGTTTGTGAAAATTGACTGACTTGTATGTTTATAATCTGTATACTTTTCTGTATTTTTATTATATTTGAAAAAAAAATTTAAAGGCTAGGAAACCTGGCCCCTACCAATTTTTCAAAGATAACTTAGCTGGGATAAGACACTCCAAAGAAAAGTTACAAGTACCAGGGACTGAAATAAAAATCCAGAATAAATCAAATATGAACCATATTCAGAAAATCTGTAAAACTATTTATTTTAGACTTTTAAAGTTTTATTTTTGATTTTACTCACAATTACGTATGAGGAAAATACTTAGAATTATTGGACAATTATTTGTAAATCTGTTAGGTGAGACAAAATCACAATGTAAAAATATTCTCTGAACCAGCAATTTTTTTTCTTTTTTTAAAGACAGTCTCACTCTGACACTTTGGGTAGAGTACCGTGGCATCATCATAGTTCACAGCAACTTCAAACTCTCTAGGCTCAAGGATCCTCTTTGTCTCAGCCTCCCAAGTAGTTAGGACTACAGAATGCCTGGCTAATTTTTCTTTTCTTTCTTTTTTTTTTTTTGTTAGTAGAGTTATGGGTCTCATTCTTGCTGAGGCTGGTCTAGAACGCCTAAGCTCAAGCAACCTACCTGCCTCTGCCTCCCAGGGTGACAGGATTACAGGCATGACCCACTTGCACCTGGCCTCTGAACCAGTATTTCATTTGGCTGGGTTTTTGCAAAATTCTTTACATTTAGCTTTACTTTGCCCTCATTTCAATACAAAGAATTATTATTATGGTCATTATCTTTCCACCATGTGTTTATTGTTGATGACAGAAGGTGTGGCTGTTCTATGCCTGGAGATTAGATGTAATTATCATTCAGCATCAGTTCAGGAGCAATTTATGTTCTATCCAGCTACCTTCACCCCAATGTAATGAAGTTCAGCATCTCATGAGAAATGCAATTTCCTTGCAATTTTTTTTCTTTTTATAGCTGTTTAGAATTAACTCTGAAGTAGGTGGGAAGGTCCTATCATTAACTGAATGTCAAAAATCAAAATTAATACCAAAATTCTGTTTTGAGATTGGGAAAAATAACATCTAAATGATAACATCTAGTTTCTTTTTAAAAAGATATACAAATATTTAGATATGCTCTCTCTGTAAAATAATAAATTTCTATCTAGTACCAGATTTTCTCACACTCACCTGGCCCTAACGATAGTGTCTTACTATTTATTCTTTTTTGAGACAGAGTCTTCTCACTCTGTCGTCCTGGGTAGAGTGCCCAGGGTGTCATCATAGTTCACAGCAAACTCAAACTCCTGAGCTCAACCAATCCTCTTGCCTCAGCCTCTCGAGTAGCTGGGACTGCAGGTGTGTTCACAACACCATGCCTGGCTAGTTTTTCTATTTTTAGTAGGGATAGGGTCTCGTTTTTGTTCAGGCTGGCCTCAAACTCCTAAGCTCAGTTGATCCATCCATCTTGGCCTCCTAGAGTGCTAGGATTACAGGAGTGAGCTATTGCACCAGGCCTTGTGCCTCACTTTCTATAGCAGATGAGGGCCAGGCATGGTGCCAAGAATTTTAATGACAGAAACTCATTTAATCTTTGTAAACTTCTCATGGGGACATCTTGTATTACCTCCTTTTTACAAATGAGAACCCTGAATCAAGAGATGTTGAGTCACTTGTCAAAAGTCCCATGGCTAGAAACTAACAGAGCTCCTGAGTGTGTGTATGTGTGTACATGTGTGTTTAGAGACATAGTCTCACTGTCACTCAGGCTGGAGAGCAGTGGCATGATCATAATTCACTGCAACATTGAACTCTTGAGCTCAAGTGATTGTTTTGCCTCAGCCTCCCCAAGTGCTGGGTTTACAGGTGTGCAACACCACGTGAGCTTGGAGTGGAGTAGTTTTCCAATCATACCTTGAGCTCACCATTTTATTTATTTATTTTGAGACAGAGCCTCAAGCTGTCCCCTTGGGTAGAGTGCTGTGGCATCACAGCTCACGGCAACCTCCAGCTCCTGGGCTCAAGTGAGTCTCCTGCCTCCGCCTCCCAAATAGCTGGGACCACAGGCACCCACCACAACGCCTGTCTATTTTTTTTGGTTGCAGCCATCATTGTTGTTTGGTGGGCTGGGGCTGGATTCGAACCCACCACCTTAAGTGTATGAGGCTGATGCCTTAGCCACTTGAGCCACAGGTGCTGAGCAGAGTTCACCATTTTAAAGGAGCTCTGGAAATTCTCTTTTAAAGGGAATATTTACATTTTCAACAGAGCTACCTCTCCTTAACTTTTATTGCTAATAAAAATCTAATTGTTTTTTTGAGACAGAGTCTTACTTTCTTGCCTTCGATAGAGTGCGTTGGCGTCACACCTCACAGCAACCTCCAACTCTTGAGTTTAAGTTATTCTCTTGCCTCAGCCTCCAGAATAGCTAGGACTACAGGCACCCACTACAATGCCTGTTTTTTTTAGTTATTGTTGCAGTTGTCATTGCTGTTTTAGCCACTGGGGCTGGCTTCAAACCCGCCACCCTTGGTATATGGTGCTGGCGCCTTACCCACTGAGCCATAGGCGCAGCCCCCCAAAATCTAAATTTTTATGTATATCAATTTGCCTGTTGTGGGACAGGGCATTCCTGGAGTATGTGTTTGTAACAGATGAGATCATTTTAAAACTAATGATTTAAATTATTTTTTAAAGTAAGTACTATATATGTATATCATTTTATTTTCTTTAATTTTTTTATTTTAATTTTTTATTAAATCAAACACATAGATCATGTATACATTAATGCATTAAATGGGGTACAATGTGGTGACTTCATATAGAATTTGGAATGCTTACACCACACTGGTTAATATATCCCTCACCTCATTTACTTAATTATTGTGTTAAGACGTTTATACTCTATACCTAATAGATCCGACATGGACCCTTGCAATAGGCACCATAGGTGTGGTCCCACCATACAGTCCTGTTTTTACTACAGTAAGTTGATATGGTGTTTTTTACCAATAATTTCATGAGCCCATGCCTCTTTAGTTATAGGTGAAGGCTCTTTAGAATAGGAATCTTTGGCTCGGTGCCTGTAGCTCAACTGGCTAAGGTGCCAGCCACGTACACCTAAGGTGGCAGGTTCGAATCCAGCCCGGACCCGCCAAACAACAATGACGGCTGCAAAAAATAGCCAAGCGTTGTGGCGGGCGCCTGTGGTCCCAGCTACTTGGGAGGCGGAGGCAGGAGACTCGCTTGAGCCCAGGAGTTAGAGGTTGCTGTGAGCTGTGAAGCCATGGCACTCTACCCAGGGGGATAGCTTGAGGCTCTGTCTCAAAAAAAAAAAAAAAAAAACAAAAAAACCCAGGAATTAGCGCATCCTCTTTTTTTTTTTTTTTTTTTTTTTAAAGCTTTAATACCCAGATGGTAACCAGTAGTGCTCAGAGCAGGTGTTTATTAATTAATGGACGGAAGTAAATGTCTTCCAGCTTAGTGGAGATTATGGAGAGAAAAGGAATAAATGAGAACGGTGTTGTGTGGAATTGACTAGTGGTCTGTGTGTAAGTTGCTGAAATATTTTCATTGACAGGCAAACAAACAATAGTATTACTGGTAATAAAAATTCTTTGTTCTTCCCCTTCCATACTCCTGGTTGCAGGGGTCTTCCTTCTCCTCTTGTCCTCCCCTACCAGAATGAGTAAAAGAATTACAAAGTTTAGTAGATTATCCAAAGGACAAGCTTTTATGACTTGCATTTTCTGTCTTTAGAATCTGTTTGCTTCCTTCTGGGAACCTCCCAGAACTCCTATCATCTGTGCGCCTCCCTTTTTTCTGCGGCCAGAAGGTGGAGTTGTGAAGATTTCAGAGGGACGGAGGGAAATGTGGAGTTTTGGCCCTGGGCCAGGTCAGGCCAGGGAGGGGACCCAGGACGGAAAGAGCCGGCTGCGTCTGGGCCCGACTTTGGGCGCCCTCCAGCACCGATCATCAGGGCGTTGGAGCAGCAGGCAGGGAGCAGGTCGGGGACCAGAAGGCAGAGCCAAAGATTCACTGCTCTCGCGTCCCACCTGCCTGGTATCTACCCCCGCCTCGCCGCACACCGACCTACAGCGGCCAAAGGACTCCAAGCCACCGGCCGAGGCGGGCGCTGAAACCGCTGCTCTCTAGCGCCGCCACCCGGAGGAACTTTGCACCCTCAGATTTTGGTTTCCTTGGGGCAAATCTGGAGCCAACCCTCTGTGGACGCTGAGGGCTGACCCTGTAATCGGTGGCTGCTTTCTTCCCCAAACCTTTCCATATGAACTATTAAAGTCGGAATCATTTTATTGTTGACCAAAGTCTGAATCCAGGAAGAAAAGTGTCTCATATAGTGGAGAGCGGGGCCCAAATACACAGAGGAGGGGCCCCTGCAGGCCCAAGAACTGTCTGGGTAACTTGGGAACATTGGCTAGGGGAGCGGCCGCGACTTCTAGAACAGCTTGACTGGAGGCTAGACGCTCAATTGAATGTACTCCCAGCAAATGTGGATGTGAATTAATAATGCCAGACTAAGGCGTGTCCCAACGGAGGATGCGTATACAGCTGGGATCCGTTTGCCAAGCAGACTTGAAACGTGGTCATTCTTTAACGTGTACCGTCAGCGCACGGGTTCTAAGGTGGCCAATGTTGCTGTCAGCATTGGTTAGTCCTCGTTATCGGTAAGCAGGGGTTTAAGGGTCTGCAGGAGTGCCTTCTGTGGAAAATGTAAAGAATGGAATCAGAACAGGTTTTCTGGAGATTGATGAACATGGAGTTACGTCAGAGAAGAAACAGGGTGCAGATAGAAGCGGGTCAATCTGTGGGTGTCTTCATTTCTCCCCAACATGCTTATTCCATTAACTGTGGAGATGCCTGAGGTTTGCTTTGTAAGAACACTTCCTTCAAGATCAGAAACCAAATAATCTGCGGGAGGAAGAACAAATTCCAAATACAAGTGGCTTTGTGATGAGTCAGCCTGTGACTGAGCCTCTGGCTGTATCCAAAGCCCATGGAGATTTTCACTTCCAAAGTGTCCACGGGAAAGGCCTCACAGAGCAGCTTGTGTCACCAGAGCCTGAAGCCCGTGACATTGAAAGATGGGAAGAAGTTGAGGAGTTCATTACCCTCGCCTGTGGTGGTATCCGGGCTGTTCTGGGAAACAAAGAGCTCAGTGATCTTGTGACATCCAGACCCAAAGTCACTGATGACCTTGAGAAAGTTTGCAAAGAATGGGTCAATGTCTGTTTGTGCAAGGGAAATCCAGACAAGGTGGGTGTGATTTTGATTGGTTTTCCAAATGCACCCAAAGTTTTGCCAGAAGCAGTGAAGGAAGGGCAGAGCTGGACAGGTCCCTGGAATGCCCAGGAGAAGAAATCCTAAGGAAACAGGGGGAAGGCGCCAGGACTCAGTCCGTGTGGTACCTCCGCGAGTGAGTTAGTGAGCGAGATCACCCCCGGCCTCCCACCAGGGAGTGAATGGGCCAGTGGAGCGCTATTGAAGCCCTTTATGGTAGATTGAATCCTCACAAAAATGACAGCGCCGACTCTACATTAACTGAGGCTATGTTGGTAAAACTGCTCATCTAGCCATGGAGTTTACCATCCTCAACTTTAAGGAACGGGTCAGGACACAGGTGGGGGTGGTTATACCAGAGAACTTCAGCCATACAATAGATAACTCTGAGCTGATTTTTTTGTAAATTTGTTTTATGTAAACACGACTTTAAACCAGACTCCAGCAGTTTTTGCTGTGTGATTTTGTTTCTTTGTAAAGTACGGTTATCTTTGTACAAAATGCTCATTTGATTATTTATTGTTTTAAATAACTGTCAAAGTTACAAGAAATGTTTGGCTTGTGTGATGTGACAGATATTTAGCCCTTTCATGTCATGTTGTGTTTGGACTTGGGGTCGGGACAGGGGGAGCAGCAGCCACATCAGTTAGATGTTCAAACATGCAACATGATTATGGAGAATAATTTCAAAATCTTACACAGCTGAACATCCAAGGAGGTACTTACTAAAAATGATCTTAATGCTCTTGGTAAGGGAATTGGCATTGTTGATGAATCTGGTCCCTTCATTTAACTCTCAGGTTGTTCCCTCCTGTTCTCTCCCTTGCCATGGGCATTGTAGATAACGTAGTAAATTCATAAATATATCAACGTTGGGGCTAAAATGCCTTCATTATTTACACCTCTTTTACAAGTCCTTACATTTAGTTACTAGTTGATAGGCAGCAGCTTCCTACATATAGTAGGACATTGCTACATTTTTGCTATCATGATTGGCTAGGCCTGCTGCTGTTCCTAGTAAGATATTCTGAATTCTCTTGTATCAATAAAGCATGATTTAACAAACAAAAAAATAAAATGGCCATAGTATTTGCATGTGAACTTTGCACATCCTCCCACATACTTTAAATCATCTCTAGATTATTTATCATACCTACTGCAATGTAAACACTTTTTAAATAGTTGTTATATTGCACTGTTTCTTATATATATTTTTATTGTTGTATTTTAATCAGTTTTTTCCAGGATATTTTTCATCTGTCCTTGGTCAAATACATGCATATGGAGGCCAATTGAGTTATTTCTCCATTTGGAAATGGTGTACTCAAACGAACACATTTTCACTCTAAGCAAACTTTGTAGTAAATAATGCTCATTTTGCTGGCCTGGTGCTGCAGTCACATTTCTTGTAAGCAGTGCAGGTCTGGCATCGCAAGGATTTGACTGAGCCTGTTTTTCTGTTTTAATAAGATGCCCTGTGATCCTCTAGTGGTTCCCAATTGTTAGTGCACAGACTCATTGCAGTTAGGATCACCTGGGGGAGAATTCGGAATCTGCAATTTCTTAGTTTCCAGCCCCAGGGCTTCTGTTTCAGTAGAACTGGGAGTAGGGCTTGGAAATCTGTTTTTTAAAAAGCTCCTGGTGGGATTCTGCATAAACCAAGTGCAGAAATAATTGCTGCAGAGATGACATGATTGGCAGGTTAGTGCTACTGGAGTAAAGCTCTTACGTGACTTCAGTCTTGGGGAGCCCCCACTCAAATGACTTACCGCTGAATCAGGGGAGAAGAAGGATACCTTGCTGGGCAGGGTTAATAGCGGTCATAAAGTCGATCGGACTCACCTGGTTAGTTTCATTATGTTCTGAATGATATATTGTTGTGAAGTGAGATTTGGGAGATTTGGATAAATCCTTTTTACATATTCAGCACAGTGTCATGCAAGCAACATCAACTTACTGATCTGTTCCTATTAATTGTACCTGTATTAATTACACTTAATATGTAATATTAAGGGATATTAGAAAAAGGAACCAACCATATTGGTTGCCATCCTTATATATCTCTTTCCACTCTTCCAAACTCCTTTTTATATTTGATAATCATAATTTATAATATGCTTTTATTCTTCTGCTAGTTTTCCATTGGAAATTTTCTTATATTGATATAGAGGGTTTTTTTTCCTTTTGACACCTGCATGCTTTGGGTTTACACCACACTAGTGGATTTTAATACTTGGCACAAATCAATGTCTTAGAGTTTCTGGGAAGGCCACACTCACCCTTTCATATTTTAGGTTTAGTCTATTGACACCATTGATGCCTTGGTATACTTGAATGGCTTGAAAGTTGTCCTTTGCGAGAGCTGGACTATTCCTCAATGCTTCTAACTCTCAGTGCAACACACCATATATACCAGCAGATGGTGCTGTGGCTCAACTTTTCGCTCACCTTTGGCAGGGCAGGTGAAATATTAAGTACAACTTTCATTCCTTTCCTACTAGGGCTAATAAACTGTTCAAATCTGCAAGATAAATAAAATCTTTAAAAAATTACTTTAGCTATGTATGAAAGATGATGATGGACTGAGTATGAACACTGCTCTAAAGTCGTGAGGTCTGAACTTCATACTGAACTTGAACTTGGAGGAGGTAGTGGGTTCAGTAATGTTTACTGACAACTTTTCTGCTGTTAAGAAAGGGGTCATAGAAAGCTTTTGAGGAAGGCTGGAGGCCAGTCTTT
The DNA here is from genome assembly GCF_000181295.1 of Otolemur garnettii. Taxonomy (NCBI): domain Eukaryota; kingdom Metazoa; phylum Chordata; class Mammalia; order Primates; family Galagidae; genus Otolemur; species Otolemur garnettii. The sequence goes on from NW_003852445.1 coordinate 5,542,263, forward strand.
GGCTTTTTGCTGCCCTAAGAGCAGCAAGCAGCCCAGGGAAATGATTATAATTTAACTGAAGTTCTAAAAAATGCATACATTTTATGTCATCCTTGGTTTAATCATAAAAATATTAAGCAAAACTATCTACAATATTAGCATAAGGACAACATCTGTAGTCGTGGGATTCTGCCTAAGCTCTTTGCGTTGGCTCACTCTCCAGGCATCAGGAGATAATGCTAACAGACTGCTTGCTTTTCCTCTGTGTATTTGTAACCTCTTCTGGTGTTTGCAGTTAGAATGTGGCCTGCTGGAATGGATTTTCTTTTCCTATTTGTATGTAAATAACATATATCCAGGATCCTGGCCATTTCCCCGAAGCTGTTTTAAGAAATGGGGGCATTGTTATCCTAGAGGTGAGGGCCTCTGTGCCATTCCTAAAAGTGTCAAAGCCAATTAACTCAGTAGTTTGGGTAGGGCTATAAGACATCCAAGGTCACAGTAACCAACTGGGGCAAGATCAGTCAAAGTTAGAAAAGAGAGACGCAGTGTATTCCAGGCACCAAGAAGAATGCACTCTGACACACGCAAAGTGTGGCATTGGTAATCTGGAGAAATAGAATTTGTGTGGCTCAGGAGCCCCCAGCACTTCACAGAGAAGCACTTAAAGATGAATCCTCAGCAGCAGAGCCATTTGTGTCTATAGAGAGTATCCACCTTTCTACGAACCAAGTGTGAACTGACAGTTTCTGACTCAGAGTTTTATCGATGTGAGTCCTCATACTACTCCCTGTGTCTCTTTACTTTCTTATTTTTATTTTTATTTTTTATAAGCACGGCAGACAACAATTATGAAGAAATGGAAAGATGACTTTGCTTGTTGATGGAGTCAGGAAAAGGTGTAAAACTCAGGGAGTGATTCTACCCCCTGCCTCTCTCCCCTCCCAGCTGCAAAATTTTAGGAGGGCTGTGGAAAACAGGGTTTTCATCATCCTTGCAGGCTTTCTATTGGGTCTCCCTGGTAGCCACTGCATTCCAGATGTGTACTTGAGATTTATAGTTGTTTACTTGGGAAGCAAATTCTCACATGAAACGGGAAAAGAATTTTTCATATAAAGAATAAATATTTGTGTTCTAGATGGAGAAGCAAATGCCTTCCTGAGCCCAGTTTCTGCTGCTGGCTGGCTGAGTGTCTGGAACATAATAATAGCTCACATTCATTGACTAAGGGACAGGCTGTGTGCTAAGTACTGAATAAGCATCACTTCTTTTAATTCTTACAAAACCTGTGAAGTAGGTACTGTTATCTGCACTTTTAAAAAAGTGAGGAACAGGCTCCCAAAGATGAAATATGTTTCCTGATGTCCCCTGGCTGGTGAATGACAGAGCCATAATTTGAAATGAGTTTTAAAGTGCTATGCTCTTCTATTCAGCCAATAGCTTATCAGAGACAACCTAATTTCACTTTGATTCTATTTGTTTTCCAAATAGGATTATGCACTTGTGATTCTGTAATTGAGAAGTAGGCCTCAATCTCTGTCCAAATATACCCCTAGGCTCGGCGCCTATAGCTCAACCGGCTAAGGCGCCAGCCACGTACACCTAAGGTGGTGGGTTCGAATCCCCAGCCCGGACCCGCCAAACAACAATGATGGCTGCAACCAAAAAATAGCCGGGCGTTGTGGCAGGCGCCTGTAGTCCCAGCTACTTGGGAGGCGGAGGCAGGAGACTCGCTTGAGCCCAGGAGTTGGAGGTTGCTGTGAGCATGATGCCACGGCACTCTACCCGGGGGGACAGCTTGAGGCTCTGTCTCAAAAAAAAAAAAAAAAAAACAAATATACCCCTAAGCTTCTCTTCAGTAGGCTGGAGACTCTTGGGGACTAAGAATCACAGGGTCAGGGCTGTTTTCAGCAAGCCCTGTGTGTGTGTTTTTAAATCTCTCCTTGGAACATGAGGCTACCTTTCCTCCATTGTTCTCAGCTTGGAACTATGTCAAAGATTCTAGGAAACAAGAAAAGTCCCCTTCAATATCCTGTTACAGTAGGGTACGCCATTCATCTTAGAGCTCGGTGAAATGAAAGTCCTACAGTTAGGAGGAAAGACCCATGTTGGAAGGCACTCACGGATCTATCTATTGTTATTTGAGCATGTTCTCTGGGGTCTCATCCACTCAACATAGCTTCCTTATTTCTTGTAACATATACACTATTCTTGCAAAGGAAAATTCTCCTCTGTTAATTTCCAAGAGAATAATTTTTTTCCCAAATTATTTATACATGTTAACTTTTTTTTTTTTTTTGAGACAGCATCTCACTCTGTTGCTCTGGGTAGAGTGCTGTGGCATCATAGCTCACAGCAACCTCAAACTCTTGGGTTTAGGTGATTCTCTTTCCTCAGCCTCCTGAGTAGCTGGGACTACAGGTGCCTGGTACAAGGCTCAACTAGTTTTTCTATTTTTATTAGAGACAAGGTCTTGCTCTTGCCCAGGCTGGTTTCAAGCATCTGAGCTCCACAATCCACCTGCCTCAGCTTCCCAAAGTCCTATTATAACAGGCATGAGCCACCACACCCTACTTTATACATGCTAACTTAAAACAAAATATAAATAGAAATATTTATAAGTCAAAATATAAATAGACTTAAAGAGTTTTACTTGGGCACAATTTTAAAGGTTGAGAACCTAGTGCCACTTTCTTCCTTTGGAGGGTGATTGTTTTCTCCTCTGTAAAAGTGTCCGTTTGGGGAAGACCACGTGGCACTTTGCTATAGAGATTTAGATAGAAGGGCTATGTTTGTTGACAGAGGAGTTAGGGAAGGTATTGGGAAAGGTGAATTTGAGCCACACCTTGAAAGAAGTGAGGAATTTAGACTGATAAGGAGGCAGGGCAGGGTGTGCCATGGGGAGACAAAGGGAGGATGAGCTCGGCTTAAAGTATCAGGATTAAGCCTGCTGGGTACAGAATAAAGGGCCTGACTGGAGTAGAAGGTAACTTGCTTTCACAGGGCTGGAGGGCACACAGTTTAAACAGATGAGGGATGTGAAATTAATACTACTGGGTTGGCAGGATACCAATACCAGTATCTTACTGTGGACATATCTTTGAAAATCATTTATTCCAAGCCTCACATTCTATAGATGAGACAACAGGGATTCAGGGTAGTGAAGCAACTTTCCCAGGGCCTTGGGGGCATTGGGTCATTCATTGTTTGCTCCGTGTATAACCTGTCTCTGTGCTCAGTCTGAGCATGAACATGAAGCATTGTGGTTGAGGAAGTAAAGAAGCTCTACCATGAACTCAGTGTTGGAGATACTCCTGGATGTATTGACTGGGGAAGAAAATAGGAAATCAGAAGGAGAAATGAGGATTATACAGCAATTTTGAAGTACATATTGTGGCCTTGGCTATGGGAGGGGGACAAAGGAAATAAGATCCATTGAAGAAGAAGTGGGTAGGACCCAGTATAGGGCTCCGAGAAGAGGCAGGTGGCCTCTCCCAGACAGTGAGCAGGGAGTGCCCTGCAGAGGGCTGAGGACAGAACCTGCGGATTCCCAACTGTTGCAGGAAGATGCCATCACTTATGAACAGGTTATGACTTTTAAATAAATTGTCCTAAGAGTTTTTAAGTTGTTTCCCTCCCTCAGTTCTTTTTATTCCTATCAATTCTTTGAGCTCATTCCCACCAGAGAATTCTGATGTTCAAGTAAATAGAGTAGATGATTAAACAGGCTGCTGATGGTGCAAATATGTCCACTGACCCAAGACAAAAGGTGATGGGCTGTAAGTATATTTAAAAAATTCCCCTGGCCTGCTGAGCCAGCACCAGTACCTTTTGTTGTTTTAATCTTACTGGGATTCTTCAAGCTTGTGCCTAACTCCTGAGGGTGATATTACATACTGCACCCTTTATTTTTATTTTTTTCCCCACCCACATTTTAACTCAAACTTAGACTAGCCATTGGGTAAATTAGGAAATTCGGATGAATGGGATCCTTGAATGACACCAGACATAATCTCCTGATACAATAACAAAAGTAGTTGTCCATGTATGGGAAAATCTTATTGAAAGGTAATAAATACTAAAGTTAGCATTGATTTACATTTTCAAAGTTTTCTGTATTATTTTATTATAGTGATCAATTTTCTTTCTTTCTTTCTTTTTTTTTTTTTTGGAAACAGGGTTTCATTTTGTCACCCTTGGTAGAGTGCTGTGGTATCATAGCTCACAGCAACCTCAAACTCTTGGGCTCAAGAGATTCTCTTGCCTCAGCCTCCGGAGTAGCTGGAATTGTAGGCACCCGCCATGATGCTGGGCTATTTTTAGAATGGCATCTCCCTCTTGCATAGGTTCCTCTGGAACTGCTGAGTTCGAGCAATCCACTCGCCTTGGCCTCCCAGAGTGCTAGGAGGTGTGAGCCACCATGCCCGGCCATGATTCATTTTCTTAATTAAAAACCTCTAGAAAATGCATGTAGAATCCAATGTAGATACCATATGTGTGTAAAAGACCAATTATTAAGAACAAATCTACACCAAAATAAAGAAAGAAGTAATTGTCTTAATGACTGAAGTTTTTAGGTTTATTTTAGAAATGGCTTCTAGGGTGGGATGTATTGAGAAGATCCATTGACATCCATTCTTTCAAACATTGTGATGAATCATGATCTGAAGACATTTTTAAATTTTTTAAGGTCAGGAAGGAGCTATTCACCACCCCCTTGTTTGTTCTGGCCACTTTCCATCCTTCTCTTTCATGTGTAATTGTATGTGTGTATTATCCTTCCCTTCTTATCCAATGCTCCGGCCACTGAGCCAGCACCACCCTTTTGTTGTTCTAATCCACCACTTTACCTGTGTGTCTCTCTGTCCTTCCCGTCATTTCTCAGGACATGAAGGGTCACAGAGTTTTGCCTATATCTGTTATGTTCAGTATGATTCTATTTTAAGCCTTAACTCTTAAGGTGGCATTACTGTGTGTGCATTGTAGTTCATGTTGTGATGGGGGCCAGTGTCTCCCTATGTCCCCCATGTCTAGGCAACAACATTTGTGCTGGGGGCATCTGGCAAGGTCAGGTCTCGATACTGCCTGTCTTAAGTCATAGCAGTGGGTCTTGAGTTTTTCTGAGGCGCACTGCAAATCATTTCCAACAATTAACAATATGAATGCCAAAATGTGTGAATAATAATTCTTGAAAAATAAAATCAGAGAGGACTGCAGGTTATCCCTGTAATCAGTAATCCTTACTTCTTGGCATTCCTGTGTTTTCTGGAGTAGAAGAGAAGGCTGAGAAGTTGTGTCATTGACTCAAAAAAGGACGTGACCCACAGTTGATCTGGGTACCTACAAGGCAGTGTAGTTACGTTTGTGTTCATTTATTATTTTCTCCAGGTAGAAGGTGAGAACTGCATCATGGAGCTATTTGGAAAAAAATCTCCAGATTTTATTTGATAATAAATCAAGCAACTGCAAGGTCCACGGTCCTTCTCTTTCATGAATATTGAAGTCACTCTGAATGACATTAAACTGAAGGGAAACGTCTATGATAGTGTAGTGAAGGCAGCGTGCAGGGACTGCACCTGATTCCTGATCGCATAGGCGGCTCTCACTCCATCATTCCCGCCTCGCTCCGCAGGCCACTATGCCAGCCCTGCCCGCTAGTGGGCAGCACGCCGCGCTCGGGGCTCTGCCGCTGGGTCCCTCCGGAGTGGGCGCCAAGTCCTCCCGCCTCCGTCCCACCTCACCTACCCCCTCCCCGGACTCCGCCTCTCTTCTTTCGGCAGAAAGTCTGGTCTGTCTTCCTACGGTGTGGCTCCACGCCAGAAATAATGGAATGGCGGAAAATTTTCTTGTGGTTAGAGGTGAAGCAAAGAAAGCTTGTCCCTCTGTCCCCTCCCCTCCAGACGCCCGCCTCCCCGGCTGCGCGCTCGCGGGGTGTGGGGAGGACGCGACTTGTGGCCGGGAGATCTAAGGGATGCTTGCGGGCTTTTGCAGCCTAATGTGTGTGCCCTGAAAGAGCGAGCAGGGCTTTCTGTGGGCCGGGGAAGGATGCGGGGGCACCAGGTGAACAGCTCTTCGGAGAGAGCTTCTGGATACCGAAGCAGGACCCCTCAAACTTCACGATGTTGCCCGGCTGGACCCCCAGCACACACAGGGGCCCAGTGGAATAAATATTTCCATGCCCTTGGGGCCCATTTGGCCCTGTTAAAACTGTGCCCCTGTGTGTTTGGCTTAGCCTGTTAGAGAATTTCCAGGACTCTTGAAATGCTTGTGGGTAACCTGGAATTTCTTTAGAGACCTGGCTGCTGAGATCACTAACCACCACTGGGGACTCATGCCCTCTGTGAGCGACAAAGACATTTGTGTAAAAGTGGGTCACGGGCAATCCTTGGAAATTCTTCAGCCATCAGTTCCCTATATGGGGTAAATATACCAACCGTAGATGCTAGGGGTATGGCAGAGAAGGCGTCAAGCCAGAGATACGTATGCAGCTGTCGCTCATCTCTGGCCCACTCCAAAACCCACTCTAATGTTTGTTGCTACAGGCCCACACCGCTGACCCATGGCCCAGATCCACTGCCATCTTCTTAGCTCTCTTTGACACTGAAAAGAAAAGGCCTCATGGGTTCATCAGGATTCTCCAGGCACAAAACTATGGTTGAACAGTTGTTGTTCTAGAGTTAATTGACCTTTCCTAGCAGACGCTAGACTTAGATTTCAGCAAGGCCATCCTCAGAAACTGACACCTGTGTCCTTTTGGGGGTGGATCAGAGAGGTCACTCCACATCCTTGAGTACACCAAAACAGTTTTGGGGGGCTTGGTGAGGTGACTCATGCCTGTAATCCTAGCACTCTGGGAGGCCAAGGAAGGTGGATTGCTTGAGCTCAGAAGTTCAAGACCAGCCTGATTAAGTGAGACCCATGTCTCTACTAAAAGTAGAAAAACAAGCTGGGTATTGTGGTGGGTGCCTGTAACAGTCCCAGCTACTCAGGAGGCTGAGGGAAGAGGATCACTGGAGCCCAAGAGTCTGAGGTTGCTATGAGCTATGATGATGCCACAGCACTGTACCCAGGGGCAGATGGAGTAAGAGTGTGTCTCAAAAACTGAACACTTCTGGAGGCTACCACCTTTCTCTAACTTTCAGGAGTATCAGCAGGTTCCTTTCTCTTATAGCATGTTATTCTGTCATTTTTTTATTCACTTGACAGATACTTAATAAACATATACCTGATCCTTTATTAAGTAGTAGAGAGAACTATAGGGAGCAAGATAGTCCCAGGTCCCTGCCTTTCTCAAGTGTAAAATCATTGTAAAGTGGGGCCAGGGAGTCTCTGTGGGCTGGGGCTCTGGAGCCTGCACAATATCTCTGCTTTGTCCAGCCCTCCTCCAGCCCTGAGGACTTCAGCAGCAGGCCACAGACTGATGACATTGTCTCCATTGCTCTTTAATTCTTTTTTTTTTTTTTTTT
>NW_003852445.1:5549933-5558735 GCF_000181295.1 Otolemur garnettii
CCTTAGCCGGTTGAGCTATAGGTGCCGAGCCTGCTCTTTAATTCTTTTCTGAAGATGAGAACATTCAAAGAATAGAGTATGAGGGCTCAGGCTTGAGAACCAAAGGGTCCAGGTTTGAATCCTCTTCCACCACTTTGTTAGATGTATGACCGTGGGAAATATTCTTAAGTCTCCCCATGCTTGTGATTCCTTATCTTTAGAATGATGACGATGATACTATCTACCTTACAGGGATGTTGTGGGGATATAATGAGTTAATCAAGGAGTTCATAGACTAGCGTCCAGCCCTCAGTGAAGATTCAATAAAAATAGATATTGTTGTTAAATGCAGCAAAGTCCTGGGGCTGGAAAGGACTTTGAAAATTCAGTCTTCAATTCCAGTATGTACTTGATTAATGAAGCCAGGAAGAGGATGATAGAAATGGAGACGCTCACTTTTTTCAGATTTTGCCAGTGAACTGTCTACGTGAGGATGCTTGGAGGTTACTCAAGAGGTCTGAATGCAGTTATAGATTGAGAAGAGGTGTTGGGTGTCGTTGACCTGCTAGGGTCCTGAGGAGACCCCCAACTTCAGAAGGATGAATGGGAGGTCTCAACCACCAGATAATAAGCAAGGCTCTTGGAGCTTCTCCAACTATTCCTTGAGATATTGATTTTTCTTTCACGGTGTTTGCCCATAATTGACAATTGGCAGAAATTATTCTGGATTGGCATAAAGGGATGGCCTAAATTTGCTATTACATGGCTTTCTCAGGGAGTTTGTAAATGTTACTTTTTATATTCAGAGAACCTTCTGGGAATGACTCTTGGTGATTGAGGACAGTCCCACTCTTAGTTTTCCATATCATTTCTGATGTCTGCAATTCTTTGAATCTATTTCTAACCAATGTGGCAACAATAAGAGCCTGAGGCTAATGGAAGAGAAGTGGACTGCAGGTTAGGAGCCCTGGGGTCCTGTTCTGGCTGTTTGTGTGAAGTCACTTAATATCTCTGGGTCTCACTTTCCACATCTGTCAAATGTAGTATAAGATTAGAGATCTGCTAATGGTGCTGGCAGCTGTACTCTTCTACCACTATTTGTATAACATGCCCCAATATCCAGGGTGCCCATTCATTTATTGATTCATTCACGTATTCCTGCTTACTTAATATTTAAGAGTTCTTTTCTTTATGATAAGTGCTGTGTAAGCTATGAAAATGTTAATTCTACATAAAAAATAAAAAGCTATATAAGTGTTTATGCATCTACCATCCAGGTTTAACCAATATTAATATTTCACTATATTTGATGCATATCTTTTCTTCAAAAAGAAATAAAATATTGTAGATAAAGTAACCCATTTCCTCTCCACAGCAATGACCACTATCTTTAAATTATTATATTCTTGTGTAGATTTTTATGCCTAGGCATAGGTATATGTTACATATATAGAATTGGTTTGAATTTTGGAAAGAAACATAAATGGTATTCTCTTAAGTTTTCTTGAGTATACTTCCTCGACTTTGTATTTTTCAGATGCATCCACCTTACCCCCTATGGAATGATTCATTCATTCATTTTAACGGTGGCTTAGTGTCCCATTATAGGAATATACCACAGTTTCTCTGTCCTCTGTTCAGGGCATTCAGACTCTTCCAACATTTTGCTATCATAAATAACACTGGAAAACCAACTGTGTAAAAGTCAGCTTGTGCACATGTGTGAGAGTTTCTCTAGGGCAATTACCTGAAAGCAAAATTACTTGGTGGAAGGTTATGTTTATTTTTAACTTTTCCAGATAATGTAGAATTGCTTTCCCAACCGCTTGTAGGTATTTATACTGTCGTCACTCCTGGGTGACATCTTGTTTTCCCACATCCTTGCCAGCATGTGTTGTAAGACTTAAATTTTTTCCAGTTTGATGTGTATGAAATAATATTTTCTTGATGTTTTCATATGTTTTATTGGGTACTCAGCTTTCTTCGTTGTAAATTTCTTGTTCACATCCTTTGCCTATTTCTTAAAACACCAATTACACTTTATCATTTCTAATCTTTTAAGTTACTCAAGTGGAAGGATGAGTTCTCATTTCGTATGCATTTGACTCCTTAATCTGTGGGGTTATTTGTCATCTAAGCAATATGTTGATTTGGTTCTTATATTTGTAACTTGGGATAGCAAATATAGAGTCAGAATGAGCTCATACTGTTATTGATTTGAAGAATACAATGGTATAATCTAGATACTAATTCTTTTTTTTTTTAAGACATAGTCTCACTATGTTGTCCTCAGTAGAGTGCTGTGGTGTTACAGCTCACAGCAACCTCAAACTCTTGCCTCAGCCTCCCAAGTAGCTGGGATCACAGGTGCCCACCACAGCACTCAGCTATTTTTTTTTTTTTGGTTGTCATTGTTGTTTAGCAGGCCCAGGCTGGGTTCAAACCCAGTAGGTCTGGTGTATGTGGCTGGTGCCCCAGCTGCTAATCTGCAGGTGCCAAGCCTTCCTTTTTGGTTTTAAGAATTAGAAATATTTTCTTTTAATTGTGATTTGTATTTACCCCAATTTTGTAGGGAATATATTCCTACATATTCTATAGCATTGCTTTGTTTTAATATCTAGGTTTTTAATCTATGTGGGATTTATTTTTGCATACAGAGTTAAGTTTTTATTATTTATTTTTATTACAAATTAATATGAGAGTGCGAATTTTTAGGTTACATTGTCTTTACTTCCAAGGTAAAGTTCCAGTTGTAAAAGAGCCCCTCACCCAGGGGTCATATTATACACCCCCACTATATATATATCAGGTGAGATCCCGCCTCATGCCCTCCCTCCTTCTACTGAGTGTCCCCCCCCTCCTGCTTTCCTCTACCCCTGTATTAGACTATATTTGTGTTTTATTGTTCATATGAGCATGTAATTGTTTTTATATTGCTTTCATATTAGTACGGAGTACATTGGATATTTATTTTTCCATCTTGTGATACTTTTCTAAGGGGGATGTATTTCAATTCCATTCAGGTAAATGTAAAAGCTGTAAAGTTCCACCTTTTCTAATGGCTGAATAGTGTTCCGTGGTATGCATACACCACAGTTTGTTGATCCATTCATGGGCTGATGGGCAGTTAGGTTGCTTCCATGACTTGGCAATTATAAACTGAACCACAGTGAACATTCTAGTGCAGATGTCTTTGTGGTAAAATGATTTTTGTTCTTCTGGGTAGATACATAGGGAGTCAATTTTAATTTATTTATTCTATAAGGGTAGCTAATTGTGCCAGCATCATTCATTAAGCAGCTTTTCCTTTCTTTATCGATTGATATTGTTACCACTGTTGTTCATGAAGTTTCTATATTGATGTGAGTCTATTCCGTTGATGTGCTGGGGTAACCCTGTTTTAATTACTGTGGTGTTAGGGCAGTTGTTGACAGCTCATATGAGAATTATTTTTATTCTTTTCCTTCCAAATTATCTTGACCTTTTTTTGTTTTTTTTTTTTGAGACAGAGCCTCAAGCTATCATCCTGGGTAGAGTGCTGTGACATCATAGCTTACAGCAACCTCCAACTCCTGAGCTCAAGCGATGCTCTTGCCTCCATCTCCCAGGTAGCTGGGACTACAGGCACCTGCCACAATGCCCAGCTAGTTTTTGGTTGCAGCCGTTATTGTTGTTTGGAGGGCTCAGGCTGGATTCGAACCTGCCAGCTCAGGTATATGTGGCTGGCACCTTAGCTGCTTGAGCCACAGGCGCCAATCGAGCCTATCTTGACTATTCTTAACTCTTCATTCAATCATATGAATTTTATAGTTTGAAGCATTCTGGAAACAAAATAAAAATAGTGCTTAGAAGGTCATTGAATTTATAGATAAATTTGAGCAAAATTTTTATCATAATGATATGGAAACATCCATATTATGTATTCAACATATCTCTTTATTTATTTTTTTATGTCTCTAAATGTTTTGTAATATTTTCTGTAAGTTTTATCTACCTTTTGTTGCATATATTCCTGTTTATCTTATAATTTTTGTTGCTGTTGTGCATAGGACCTTTTTCTAAAATTATCCTAATTTTTAAAAATTACAATTTCTAATTTGCCATTGCTGGAATATAAAAATGTTTTTATATGTGCAATATTCTTAACATGTAAATTTGTTTTTCTGTATTTATGCTAATGTTTTTGTCTGTACAATCTCTTGAATTGTCTATTAGGAAATATCATCATCTGCCTACAATAAAAAATTTGATTTTTCTTTTCCTTTTCTTATATTTCTTAGTTCTTTCCCCTGTTTTAGTATGCTTGCTGGGACCTCTGGTATAGCATTGAGAAGTGGTAAATGAGGGGACATTAGTCTTGTTTCTGGCTCTGGAAGTTTCACTCTTAAGTGTGCCTTTCATAGTTGGTTCTTGGTTGGGAGTCCCTTTCACAACTTCTGTGTTTGCCTTTCTTCTCCTGACCAGTTATTCGTGGTAGAAGTTGAGTTCTGATTAGACATGTATATGACTCTTTAAGCTGTGGGGTTACTTACCAGGTAAGTCATAAGTAGAGTTGGTGCTTTTATTTTTGATTTGTGATACTAACTAGAGAGCCAGGATGAGACCCACACTGTGAATTTCCTTAGCACGAAAAGGGCACTTTTCTGGATGATGTAATTGTGGAGGAATGTAGGTCACAGGCCACAGGGCTGTTTTGTTCTGAAGATCTGACTCTTCCTGTAGAGGAAAGATGGAGTTGATTCTTCTGTGCAGGGCTTAGCCTGGTAGATGACTTGGCCTCCTAAGGCTCAACCGGGCCTCCAGTCTTCAGTTATTTGGGGGAGAAAATTTCAGGGAGGTGCTAGAGAATGATAATTTTTATAATGTTGAGTGATAGGGAAAAGGAGTAAACTCTAACGAGCAATCCATTGTCTTTAGCACTAGGGTATAGGAAGGAGAGCATCTTAGTTACAAGTAAACACATGGCCAAAAGGGTTCGCTCTTTTTTTAATTCCTGAATTTGACTTCCTGGCAGAGAAATCTTGGATTGGGGCTAATGGTGCAGAATAATAATTTTATGTACTGAAATCTTATAAAATTACCAAAAGGTATAGTATTAAATTGAGTATATGATATGGAACCACTGTGGAAAACCTAGAAAAAGGAAGAGATTCATTATAAAGGCAATCCCACCCATAATCCAATCTTCTGGGATTAACTCCATGGGCAGTGTTTGAAGGACTTTGTAGTAAAGTGCACCGACAATACCAGATGAGAAATCAAACAGCAGATTCCCAAGAGCAGAGAGCAGTCTTGGAGGGGAGCGGAGTGAGTTATTCCCTCATAGAACAGACAACTAGAATGCTAGTGCTTTTATTGTATTAAGTTCTAGAATAACAACTTCTACCAGGGAGCCACTTGAGAGAGAGAGATGAATCTGCTCTGTCATAAAGAGATGAATATGAGCTCTCTCATGCTTTACAAAAAGTCATCACCAGTCATCTGAAAAAGAAATGCAAATGGCCAATCATTTTGTGTCCGGCCCCACTTAATTCTCTGGAAAGAGGCTTTACCAGAGTAATACGTAGCCTAGTTGCAGTGGTGACACTGGGGCCTTAATAGCTAGACTTTCCCTTTGCTAGGATGATCATGGTTTGCCTGTGAATGGAGCTGCCTTATGCATTTCTATGGGAATATTAGTTAATCTTGTGCCTTTTTACCTTCCTCTCAAAAGTCCTGCTTTGTATGTGATTTGGTCATCCCATGCTGAACTGTCATAAGCTATGCTTGTAAACACATTAAGAGCTATCTGATCACTTTTATGACTTCCCTGTTAAACTACAAACTCTTCGAAGGTAGGGACTATGGCTTTTTCGTCTTTGTGTGTCCAGCATTTGTCACCATGCACATAGTAGGTGCTCAATATTTCAAGAATGAATGGATACAATTCTACCCTAGAAGTGTCCTCCTTTGAGTCTTTGCATTAATCAAAGTACCTTTGGGAGGTGACATTTGTGTATCACGTGAGCACCTGAATGAAGTGCTTAGGACTGGGTCATAGGACAGACTTCTAAGGGGCAGGAGCTTTGGAGCAAGGTGAGGAAGCAGTTTAAAAAACCAATGTGCAAAGAACAGAGGGAGACTGTGTACTTCACAGTTTTTGGCCAGGGCTGACTTCGAACCCATCTTCACAATGCTGGGAAAAAAATGCCACAGTAGAAATAATGAATCAGACAGACCCTTGAGGTCCTATAGAGAGCTCAGTAATTCTTGACGGGTCCCCAATCCCAGCTTTGTGCCATTTCCTCTACAATGAGAATATCTGTTGGGAAGAAAATACTCTCTGCTCTGTGCCATTCTTCACTTAGAGTCATCCATCTGTACTTGGAAGTGGCCTTGGATACTGTCTAGTTCAAATCTCTCATTCCAACACTGAGAAAATTGTCTCAGGCTGGTTGAGCAATTGGCCAAGCCCACAGAGATAGTGTGAAAAGCCAGGTCAGGTAAAGAACAACCTTCTCCAGGGTTCCTCTTATCCTCAAATATCATCTAAGAATCTAGTTGGCATCTCTTTCTTGAGCAGCCTGATTTCTACTCCTTCCCTGGTCCCCAACATACACATGGAATTAGGCTTTACCATCTGGCAACGTCACACCTTGATCGCCAGGACTCAATTTGTACTAAGTGAGAACTCAGGGGCTCGGTGGCAGAGGATGACACCGCAGACCAATTTCTAAATCATTTTGAAAGGACCAAGTGGCTTTGGTTCCCTGCTGACCTTCTGAAGAGGAGACTGCTTTGCCTGCACCACAATGAGAAGCGGAGTGAAGGGAGCCCTCTGAACAGTTCTGGGGTGTGCGGAAGGGCATACCATTGCCCACAGGGGAGGGAGGGGAGGGAGGATGGTGTGCCGGTGCTGCGTACACTAAACTGGGCAAACTTTTTCTCTTGTTTGTAACCCTCGCATAAGAACTGACAGGAACAGAGATGTCCTGCCTGAGAATTCTGCAGTTTGGCAGTTAACAAAGGGTCTTGAGACGTGGCATGAGGGAAGGCAGGTTATCCTGGCCGCCCAGCCTGTCATGTGGATGGAGAATGTGCTGGGTGGAAATGAACAGCCTTCAGGACACTGGGCTGGCTCGGACGGTGGTCTCCAGTGGGGGCTGGGAAGCCGGCCTTTCCTCCCATCTCACTCAGAGTTGTCTTTATTTAACGACCTTAGGGAGTGAGAAAGGGCTTGCAAATGAAATTCACAGATGATTCTGAATGGAGAACTGTGACAAACACCAGCAGAAGCAAAGGAAGAACCTAAAGGAATTAGGAAAATGGGAAAGGCAGGGACAAAATGCGAATCATCATGGAAAAATGCAAATGGATATGTCTGGGGCAAAATAATCCACAAACCAGATTTTCACTGGGCAGGAAAATGGGGAAGAGTGTTCAGAACAGAAAAGTCTGCAGTAAAATGGCCGCTTCACTCTCACTGTTGGGGAGATCTAGGTGGGTGGGCATGGAGACGGTGGTCCTCACAGGAGGCTCACTCTTAGGTGTGAAGTGACTTCATTATGGGGCTTGCTCCATCTTTCTCCCCACCTAACATGGCACGGCCCATGCTGATGTCCCCCGCATTTGGCTGCAGCAAGGGGCACATCCTGCTGGCACTGTGAGATGACCGTCTGGAGGAAACAGGTAACATTCCTACCACCAGCTATCTTCTTTGGAGTGAGCCTTTCAGACGGTATTTTTTGTTTTTAAACAAAATAAATTTGATTTATCAAAGAACATCCAGACTTCTTTGGAAGTAAAGGAGAGCATGAAAAAGAATTTTTATTAGAAAACAAGTACGTCCCATTTGTGTCATGCAGAGTAACAAACTCGGGATAATTTTGTCTTTGTTATTTTGGTTTGGAGAATTTGTTGCCAAAAATCCATCCCTTTAACCTCACTTGTAAAACCTTAACAATTACCAACTGATGATGACCAGAGATTCTCACATTTTCCAAAACAGCCAACATGTTTATAACTCTGGAAATTGCTCTGTTTTGAAAAGTCCTGCCCTAGACCCCACTGATGAGCTCTGTATTGACTAGGCCCTTCAGCGTCAGGAATTCTGAAGAGAAACAGGGCCCTCAACGCCTGTCCTATTATAGTGGTGTCAGAGGCCCCTGCACAGGCCTGCTGCCCTTGAAAGTCCATCATCTTGTTCAGAGCAGTACTTCAGTTTGAAAAGCTAAGCCAGAAATCAGGTTCTTATAACTGCTGACTGAAATCACTTCAGAAAGGATGACTATGGCAGTGCAGATTCCTGGGGACTTCTTTTATCCTTTAAGTGCTTTATCCAGAGGAATAATTCTAAAAATACAAGTGGCAATGGGATAGTCAAGCCTGCAAAATTAATGAACAGCTTCTCATTGGCAATGGGAAACGATTTAAGATGGTTTTTGTTTGTTTGTTCTTATTTTCAGATCTCTTTCCTTTAATCACAGTAATTCTCTAGGTGGCAGCAGGGGTATCACCCTGTGCCGACGACTCAGGACCTGGCCTTACCCAGATGGTAGGTGGGGTGTGGTTGGGGCCCTGGGGGGCCGGCAGGAGGTGCTGCAGTGGCAGGAAGAAGGCAGAGCTGCTGTGTGGTGTCTGCGACTTACCTCCCTGTTGCTGGCCTGCCCTGGTTCAATGGTGAAAAGAGCTCCTAGGTCTAATGACAAGGAGTCTGAGGACATACGGCTGGTGCCACGGATTGAAGATGCTGACTTCTAAGTCATGTCCCAGGTAGGCCTGGCTCTTAACTCTGGTGTCAGAGAAAGGAAACCAAAGTCAGCTTTCTCTTCCTCCCTTCCACAC
>NW_003852445.1:5558956-5563386 GCF_000181295.1 Otolemur garnettii
GAGCTAAAGAGAATTGCACTGAGTGGTGAGAGGAAGGCTGCAGTTCTTTCTGTGTTTGCCGGCGACTGTTGGCTCTGGGCTGCTGTAGGCATGTCTCCTTTAGAAGCTCAGGGTCCAGGCAACCCCTCAGTCCCCAGCTTTCTGACTGCAGAAAGCTCTGTTCTGCATCTGTGGGTGTGGCCAGCCTGATGGAGCACAGGCTTCCTGGGTCCAGGGTCTGTCCAGGGTCTGTCCGGGGTCTGCTGCACATGCCATGGCTGGAGACCTCTGTGTCCAGCTCCCTCATCTAGGACACAGGGATGAAAGCAGCAGGTATGAAGTGAAGTGAGTTAGTATGTGTCAAGTCCTGGCTCATAGAAAGTGCTATATGTGTGTCCACTGTCATAATCATACATAGACGCAGATAAGGCTCTCTAATAAAAGTCGGGAGTTATGGTATTTATGACTGCTATACCTTGAAAAAATGTTCATGATTCCCTACACTGGTATTTGTGGATTTTTTGGGAAGCTTTCTGTCACTGGGCAAAAATGGCTAAACGGAAGTGACATTGGAACTGCTATAGCCAGGAAAGCTATTTGATGGCATTGCCTAAAAAAACTCATGGTCCTCCTTTTTGCTGGATAGGAGACAACGTCTTCAGCTGCCATCCTCTAGCAGATGCATGTTAAGGTAGCTCCTGATGACTCATGCTGTCGAAAAGTTAGGGCTGTGGTATGACACAGAAATTCCACTTCTGGGTGTATACTGAAGAGAATTTAAAACATGCGTGCCCCTACGACTTGTACATGAATGTTCATAGCACCATTATTTATAACAGCTAAAAAGGGATAAATGGATAAAAAGTGTGGAATATTTAGACAGTGGGAATGTTATTCATCCATAAAAAGGGATGCCGCAAGGTGGATTCACCTTTAAAACGATACTAGGTGAACCAAGTGGGCACAGAAGGTCACATGCTGTATGATTCCGTTTAAGCGAAATATTCAGAACAGGCAAATCCATAGAGACAGGGAGTAGATGAGTGGTTTCCAGGAGCTGGGGGAGGGGGACAACAGAGGGCATGACTCCTATTCCATAGCTGCTAAAATAGAGATTGAATTTACTTTTGAGGTGATGAAAAGATTCTGGCATTAACAGGAATGGTCACACAACTTTGAGAATGTACTAAAAACTACTGACTAGTAGGTTTGGAAAGGATGAATTTCATGGCATGTGAATTATCTTTCAACACAGAAAGGGAGTTTTGAGTAGCTACCATTTAAAGACCTCAGAGCAAGGAAGGGATCAGGGTCAGTGTGGATGGTATGAGCTCACACAGCAGGAGTCACACAAAGGAGGATTAGCAGAGGCTATAAGAAAAGAAATCTAGATGGTGGCTCCTCCCTTCATCATCCTGACCAAAGACTTCTCCCCAGACCTCAGTGGGGCAAGGCCAGAAGAAAACAGATCAACGTCCAGGCGGGCTGTTCCCATAGTAGCCTGCGAGGTTACTCCCTTGCAACCCTCTCCCACCTCCAAATATGCTTGCTTCTGTCCTTTCCTGGTGTGCACCGTCCATGCCAGTCAATGGCAGGATCTGTCAGGCTCCAGGTAGCCAGTGCTCTGGCTTTGACCCCAATTACATATGTCTTGGGCCCAGCATGCATATAGGTTAGTCACATTTCTTTGCTGTCTGAGGACGTCTTATTATCATCATATCTGATTTCATTAATGAATACTCCAAACACCAAATAATTTGCCTTTTAAATCATATATTGATTGGGAGAATCAATAGGTATGTATCTAAAGATTTAGTACAGAGAGATATGAATTGTAAGGTTTAAAAAAACGAATAAGAAATGGTCCATAGTCTCTGTAAGCTTTGGGTTAGTTAGGGAGTTGACTAACAGATAATCTACGTAAGGCAGCAAGTCTCACACAGTGCTAAAAATTATGACCTCATGCCACTCAGGCAGGCTAAGGGGTAGAAAACTTTCAGCTAGACAGTAGTGATCAGGAAAGTTCCTTTGAGAAAGAGTTATTGGAGATGGGCTTGATTTAGATAACCAGAGAGAAGAGAAAAGGATACTCCAGGGCAGAGGGAGTGTTAGGTAGAAAGGTACAGAGGACAGAATCAGAATGGTCCAGCAGGTCTGAGAGGTGTGATTTGACCAGCGTGCTAAGGAGGATTTGCTTTGGGGAGTAGGGAGATAGAGGTTTGGGAAGAGATGCAAGGGGAAGAGAATCCTTATTTTTGAGAGGGAAGAGCAGTGAGAAGCATATAGTGTTACTTCTTTTGTAGGTTGGGGCTACATGGGAAGAGGTCTTGGAGAGTCACCTTTTTAGTTGGCTCTTCCCACTCAACATGGAGGAGAAATGAATGTGAGGCGTCCGGAGACTTGGAATTGACATTTCACCAGGGAAGACTTCCCTGCATTGAGGGGGAAGAGAAAGCCTCAGGCAGCACAGTTAGAGCACTGTCTAATGTTCACGATGATGTATGTTAAGAGTTTCTTTGGAAAAGTTGGACTATGGCAGAATTTGAGCCCAGTATTTATTCTATGATGCAATTGTCCTCACACAGGATGCTGGTGATTACCAGCTTTGTCCACAATGATGCCATGCATACATGTTGGCATGGACACATAGAGCTGGTTCTCAGCCGTGCTGGCTTACAACTGGCCGCCAGTCAAGTTCACAATCCAACTCGTGCACAAGCAGCTTCACAAATCTCAGACAGAAAACCTTTGTATCTACTGCATCACCTTGAAAGAGAAATGTGCATTTTATGGTCTTTCTTGGCTTACGTTCTTGGCAGTACAGGGCCTTTCTCACTGGGGACAGGTAACATGTAGCTGGGGCTGTTAGGAGAACTCTACTTTTCCATCCTGATCCACAAAGATGCCACGGAACTCTGGGGACTTAGTAAGACCTCTTTAAGCGTGTGACTATGGGAATGTTCCCTTCAAGTTAGAGGCCTGTTATTTATTCAAGAAAACTCGCCTACCCTTTAACACAGGAAAATTCTTAATTTGCAAAATTACCCTCGGAAATCTTGTGCTTTTATGCAAAGGATAAGGAAATGAGCTGTTTTCTCCTAGTTTTTGTCTTTGATTGCCATGTGGTGGTGGCAGTGATGGGCAGAGGGCCACATGAGTTATTTTCTCCGTAAGCAAAGTTCTCTGTGAGGCCTGGAGAGCCTGGGTGGGGTGTTCAGACGGAGTATCTGGGTTTCCATCAAAGCAGGACTCAGGACTCTGGGGTCCTTGAGGGGGTGAAATGCTAGTTTCCTCCTTGCCTCCTCACAGACCACGAACAATTTCCTTCTCACCTGTACACGTCATTTTCCTCTAATGAAAATACCCCCCTCAGCCACATTTCATCTTTCTTTCATGCTCCAAATACCATGTCATCCTCATTAATGAAGCAATCACTGGTTATTTCAGTCACATGGATGACCATCCCCTGGCCCCTCCTCCTCACAGGCTCTCTCCCCAAATGCCATCGAGCCCATTGTGTTATTTCCTTGACCAGACAGCTGACCTCTCAGGCACATGACCTTTGACAGAGTGAACTGACACCAATTGCGAAGGAAAGCGAAAAGCTGTGGCTCTGTTAGAGCACCCTGATAGCCTTTACACATTTGTTTTGCTTCTAGGAAGACGTGCAAATCAAGAGGGCTTTGCCAAAACTGTTACCCATAGGAGAACGTCACCAAATGGCTATCAGACGAGGGTGGCCTACAGCCTTGCATTCTGGCTTTGGAAGCAAGAAATTTGCCCTTCCCAAAAGTCTTCCTTGGAAAAGCTAAAAATGGAGTGGCCAGAGCCCCAGTCGGGCTGAGGCTGTTTCTGAGGGGTTGAGTGGAGGGTGATGGAATAAGGCTGGTTCACTGCTGGCCTCAGAACTTCAACAGAGCCAGTGCTGGAGTGGAGGAAGTTTTTTTCATGTAATAATTTTGGCCTGTAAGTCAGGAACCCTGTGAATTTTTATAGCCAGGTTTTTTTTTTTTGAGATAGAGTCTCACCCTATCGCCCTGGGTAGAGTGCTGTGCTATCATAGCTCACAGCAACCTCAACCTCTTGGGCTCAAGCAACCCTCTTGCCTCAGCCTCCTGAGTAGGTGGGGCTACAGGTGGCTGCCACAACACCTGGCTAGTTTTTCTATTTTAGTGGAAATAGGTTTTCTATTTTTAGTAGAGATGGAGTCTTGCTCTTGGTCAGGCTGGTCTCAAACTCCTGAGCTCAAGCAATCCAGCTGCCTTAGCCTCTTAGAATGCTAGGATTACAGGCATGAGCCAAGACAACCGACCTTGATAGCCAGCTTTGAGAAGTCTCTTTACTTTAACATGGATCAATATCAAAATAAGGCAAGTCATTTGGATAAAGAACCTTAGGTTAGAGTTAACTCACTGATGAACTAAGGTTAGCTGCAGAGACACCAATACTGT
>NW_003852445.1:5563911-5565627 GCF_000181295.1 Otolemur garnettii
GAAAGGTTTTTCACTGTCCTTTTTTCATTTCTTTAAGTCTTTACCACTTTATAGCTCTTTGGTGTTGTATTAGTCAGAGTTCTACAGATAAATAGAACACACGCACACACACACATGCACACACATGTGCGCACACACACACACACACACACAATATGAGATGTATTATGAGGATTGGCTCACCAATTAGAGAAGCTGGTAAGTCTCATGATATGCCATCTGCAAGCTGCAGGATCAGAGAAGCTGACTGTGTAACTCCTTGTTCAAGTCCAAAAGCCTGAGAATGGGGAGTGGGAGAAGAGTGGGGGGTAGCTGCTACTGTAGGTCCCAGTATGAATCTGAAAACTTGAGAATCAGGAGCTCCAAGATCTGAGGGCAGGATGTTGCAGCTCAAGAAGAGAGGAGTGAATGCGCCCCTCCTCTGCCTTTTTGTTCTACCTAGGCAGTCAACAGAGGGGTGACCCCTGCTTAGGTTGGTGAGATTGGATCCTCTTTACTCAGTCTACTGATGCAAGTGTTACTCTCTTCCAGAAACACCCTCCTTGACATACCCAGAAATAATGTTTGGCCAGCTATCAGGGCATCTTTTAGCCCAGAGAAGTCTACACATAACATTAACCATTACAGGTGCCTTGTAATATATGACTTTTTCTTGTGGTTAATCAAAATATTCTGGTTATTGTCAATAGGAAGTTTGGGCTGATATAAACCATTTTATATCACCTGGAGGTAAAAGTCTCTCTGCTTCTCCCTCCTTCCACGCAAGGCCAGCTGGATTGGTCATATTCAGTCTTCTTATCTTCCCCATCTCAGTGGATCATGAAACATCCTTCTTTGCTATTTCACCTGCTGCTGTCATGCTCCGAGGGCCTGGGAATAACACATTTCTGCTCATGCCTTTGTCTATTCCCCTGGCCGGCTCACCTCATAGGCTAAAGGTTTATAATTTTTTATCTCTAAAATTCAGTCTTCTATAAATTGTAGGATTGTTTTTTCATTCCTCTTTAGTAATAAATGGAGGTTGTTGCTTATCATGTTCCAATATATCAACTGACTCTTCCTGACATGGCAGTGATTGGTAACTTGATGATTTGGGTGCTAGTTGAAGTGAAGCACCAGAAGTTATTTTCTTATCCATTAACTCTGTGCATGCTATAAAACTATGTTGAATATTTGGATAATTCCAACAAGCTATGGTGAGAGACTGACACTATAGAATGAAATAGAATAGGGACAGATATTAAACCCTACATTTAGAAAAATAAACTTGGCTGAGAATAAGTAGAGAAATATGGCTTAGTAATAGACTTTGGTGTTCATTTAATGACCATGATAAACCCTCAATGTGATGGAGCTGCTAAAAGTAACATACACACATGATAACATCTTAGGCTCTCCGAGTATTGGTGTGGTATCTGCATTAATTCTATTTTTCAGGGTAATACCCAGTTTGGACCTTGCTTCTTTATGTTTTATAATCAAATTATGTGTTTATTCAATATGTTAATTTTAAGCACAATTAGTCTAGAGATAAAAAGATATATCCAGATCCCTACATTTGCCAAAATGAATAAGAAGATTCAAAGTCTTTCTTTCTTTCTTTTTTTTTAAAATTAAATCATGGCTGTGTACATTAATACTATGATGGGGTACAGTGTGCTGTTTTTATATACAATTTGAAATATTTTCATCAAACTGGTTAACATAGCCTTCATG
>NW_003852445.1:5565767-5570980 GCF_000181295.1 Otolemur garnettii
CTCCCCTAAAAGAGTCATAGATAAATAATAACTGATGTAAGTATAGTGAAGAGCCTGGTTGGAAATTTTAGGTGGGAGAAAAGACTTACTCTTTAGTAGCTGAATTTAAGTATTAGGAGATGGCTATATAGACTTACTTTGTGCAAGTCTGGAAAACCAAATGATCCAAGTCATGCAGACGGATAATCTGGGGCCATGTAACTGCAGGCATTTCAGTGATTAAAGCTGATGAACCATAGGGCGGGCTGCTGTCTTGGGACAGAGAGGTCCCTGTCCTTGGAGGTGTTCAAACAGAGGACCAACATCTCCACGTCAGGAATTCTGTAACAAAATGGAAAGTTACAAGAGATGACAACTAAGATTGCTTCAACTTTAAGAAGCTCACTTTCTGAGTAATTTTGAAGCTCTACCTCAATACTGCAGCCACTGAAATGGGGAAAAAAATATCATAAAATTATCTTAGCCTTAGGAACCTGAGATCCCCCAGGAGACTAAGTGGATCAAGAGAAAGAGAGAGAAGCAGCGGTCCTCATTTCTTTTTTTCTTTTTAAAGTAACAGACTCCTCCCTCTTGCCTTTGAAACATGAAATGCAATGTAGAACCCAACTTGGAAAATCCATAAGGAGCTAGGTTGAGTGGACAAGACAGGGGGCAGCTGCTTCCCTGGAGCTCTACCTGCATGGCCTGTCCTTTACTCACAGAGGCCTGTGGTCTCACTGAGGAACCCAGGGCTCCCTGGAATTCAGCCTGCAAACCAGTGCCAAGAGAAGGCTTAGGAGAAATCTCTTGGATTTGTAAGAAGGATGAAACAGGGCTTCTGCAGGCTTCCAGTCACTGCTTTAGTCTGGGTGCAGAGGTGACCTGTCTGCAATAGCTATCAGCTGATTGTAATCTGTAGAATGGTAGATTCTGTCCATTTATCCTAAACTCACACAAAAAAAGTGGCTAGATTTTCCTTTGAGACATTGTAAAGTAAAAAAAATCTGTTCAGAATCACTTAAGAACTATTAAATAACAATTGGCACAGTGGGAGAGTTAATTATTGTATTTTAATTCTCCAAAAGTTAAGAATTCCTTAATGATCTGGTCATTTCCAGAATAGCCTTGTTTTCTCCATACTTGAGCTTTGTTTCAAGGGACTTGACAGCAATGGTAATAACCATGTAATACCATAGGACGATGGCTTTGATTATGGTTTCTGTGTTTCCTTCTGTTCTGATCATTGTCTTGATTATTTCCAAGTCAGACTCATCAGAAGGACATTCCAAATCTGGGAAGAAAACTTTTTGTAAGATAATGTATGTGTGCTCTTGATTGGAGAGTTAGTTAATACAGTCTTTTGGCATGATACTTCAGCATTGCCCATCAAAAATTAAAATATATATAGTATTTAATCAGTTTTTATTTCTGGAAACCTAATATTCCGAGATATTTAGTATGTGTACAAAGCTATGTACAAAAAGAGGTTCATGGTAAAAAATAGTCATTGTAATATTAGAGTGAACATCCCTGAACATAACTGTCTGCTCAAGAACACAGTAGTAACACAATAACTAAGAAAAAGACATGAAGGCTGTGTTAACCAGTTGGATGAAAATATTTCAAATTGTATATAGAAACAGTACACTGTACCCCATGATAGTATTAATGTACACAGCTATGATTTAATAAAATAAAAATAGGAAAATAAAGAAAAGAACACAGTAGTAATAACTTGGAACTAGATGTAACTTGCATCAGTTACGGAATGGACGAATACACAGTGACGCATCTATGCTATGTAACACTATGGTAATTAAAAATAAATGAAGTACATTTTTCTAAATTTCTAAGATTTAGGACAGGCACAGTGGCCCATGGCTATAATCTTAGCATTCTGGGAGGCAGGAGGCTCAATTGAACTCAGGCGTTTGAGACCACTGAGCAAGAGCAAGACCTCCTCTCTACTAAAAAAATAGAAAAATTAGCTGGGCAGTGTGGTGGGCACCTAAAATTCCAGCAAATTGGGAGGCTGAAGCAGGAGGATTGCTTTAGCCTAGGAGTTCGAGGTTCTGTGAGCTGATACCATGGCATTCTAGCCAGGGCAACAGAGAGAGACTCTGTCTCCAAAAAAAAAAAAAAAAAATCTAAGATTTGTTAAGTGAGGAAAAGAAAGTTATGGAGCAATACATATGATCTCATTAAAATTTTAAAAATCTCAAACCCATGTATGTAACATATACTGTTAAATATACCTATATGCAAATTTGTGAAAGGTTACAACCTGAAGAGTTAATAGGAGTATTGTTGAAAAGATGGTTTTGGATGGTGAAATAATGTTTTTTTCTTTTAAAGTATATTTCTGAGTTTATTATGTATCTACTCACATACTCTTGTATTATTTTTTAGGAATGCTAAAATCCTTCTTCAAGGTATATGAATAAAAATTGTATTCTTGTTCAGATTCATTGTTATCATAGCACCTTAGAAAGTTATAAAAAAGCTTGCATTTTTCTATATTAAAAATGCTTTTTAATAGTTATACATGCTTATAATGGAAAATTTAAAAATTAAAAAGGCAGAGAGAAAAGACTGAAAATCAGCTACAATTTGATCAATGTAGTGATACTTTCCCTTCTTTTATGAATACGGTTAAGGTCATACCATATACACAATTTTTAACCTGATTTCTTTTTACTTAATGCATAAATATTTAACTATGTCATTAAAAACTCTTCAAAACCAAAAGACTCCCCACCATTTATTTAATTGACCTTCACTGGTCTTAGATTTTGTTAAAATAACAGTCATCCCACCTGTTGAATCAGGCTTCCCGAGCACATCTGTGAACTGGCAACACCTTGATGAGTTGGTCATCATGTGGGCAAAGGGAAAGAAAGACTTCTAGCCCCTCCAGAATGTACCGATGGGAACGGAGGCTCTCAAGCTGGGAAGCAATGACCAGGAATGCAGATTAAAATGCTTTCCATTTCCTGCCTTATATGACAGGGCTGACAGGAGTTATCCGTGATTGACATAAATTGAGCCTACTTCTGAAGAAGCGTCTATTTTCCGTATACCATGGAGACTAATGGTCCAGCAGAGAGGACCTGTCCTTCCTTGTATTAGAAAAGCAAATGAGAAGTTCCTCTTCTGAGGAAACGGGCCCTTAGGCCCTGATTCACAAGAGGGAGGCTCTGCTGGAGTTTATTTGCTATTAGAAGAAATGTGGGGAGTCCTGAGCACAAATACCAAAGCACCACTTGCAGGTGTGAGAAGAGAGTCCTTTTCCAAAGGTTCATTAAACCACACCACTTCCCCTGGAGGGGTCTCCACGGTGAACCTCACTTCCCTTTTTCTGGACTAATAAGCAGGGCAAGGAGCGGCAAAGGCCCTGGTGAGGCCACCCAGGCTGCAATGACAGCCCCGGGTGTGCAGCAGAAGCCCCTGCCCCCCACCCACAGGCCGGGGACGGAATGGCTTCCTCAGTTTCAGCTGGCTAGGGTTTGAGGTTTCTCTTTTTGTTGGACTCACCGCAGATTGAAACAAGGAAATGGAAGCCTGCGATCCCTTATGAAAGGTCTGAGTGGAAACCACATGGGGCTGGAAATGCAAGAGCCCTGGCAAAAGTGCTGCTTTGTTTTTCTTGTCCCTAAAGGGATGTGGAAAATGCCTAAGGCAACAAACAGCAAGCTGCGGGGAACGGCATGTGCTGTGTGCGGCGGCGAGGGTGGCAGGTTGCACTGGGGCTTCTGTGGGGCCAGACCCACCCCATCTGCTGTTCTTGCAGTTATTTTGTGGCTGCATCACACAAGCTGGGGGCTCCCCTGGTTTTTGGCAAGGTTGATTTTATTTAAAAAAAAAAAGAAGAAAGCATGCACAGCTCCTGTCTCCTCAGTAGCCCATGTGGGGGCGTTTCCTTTTCTGATCAATTACACTTGGCAAACTATAAAGTGTGTGATAAACAGAGCCTACTGCCTACGTCTCCACCCACTGGGGTTTCTCTGGAGTGGGTCCTCATACATACACTATGTCTTGGAAAACTCAATTTGTCAATCTCACATTCTGTTCTCCCCATTGTTCATTCACTCCCAGTATATTTATTAAGCACCTGCTATGGGTATAAAATTCAGGAGGCTTTGTCTCCTATCCCATCCGTGGAGAGGATGAGGACTCCAGTGGAAACAAACCATTACATGCGAATACATGGCAGGAGGGCAGAATCCCTATAGCAGTGAAACCAAAATTAGTGACAGCTACAGCTTCCATTAATTCTTAATCAAAAACATGAAGAGACTTAGACTTGATTCGCATAGATTTCCTCCAACCCTTAGCCATTGACAAGCGTTTACAAAGTCTTAAGAGGTTCAAGGGCCAGAAGGAACCAGGAAGAAGCAGAAATGAAGAAACAAATGAGTTTGGAAGAGCTTGAGTTTGCTTAGCAGTGAATATTCCAGAATTCATTCTCCCATCAAAGCCACCCCACTCCTTTTACTGAATGTCTACTTTTTGGGAGACTGGGTGAGCTACTAGACTAGAATAACAAACATTACTTGCCCCTGCTGTAAAAGTCTTAGCATTTACCAACTTCACATTCATAATTTGTAATTGTGAACTCCTACATTTAAGCATTAAGTAAAATAGATTGAAATATAGAAGCGTTTAAATAAAAACTGCTACAAAGCCTTAACTAATCTTTTGAGACTGCATGGCCTGTAATTGAAAGCTGTGATATTTGTTTCCAGATGAGACAATCGATAGGCCCCCAATATTAGTAATAGCAGACAATCCGCTGGGAATTGGATAGCTGACACCATGTTGGTGGAGTTTGTTCTTTTGCAGTTGTTTTCAGAGTGCCATGTCTCCTTCCATATCTCACAACTGGATACTCATCCCATCACCCTCCGGTCAAGAGGAAAATGAGCAACAGCTACTGGCAACATAGGAACATAACCACGAGAGGATAACTCGGAAAAATATTTCCTGACATAAAAGGACAAAACCACAGAGCGCTTTAGCAGCCACCCAAACCCACAGACATAACACGATCCACATAAGAACTTAATTAGGACACATGCTTATATATTTATAGAAACAGAAAGTATGACAGAAAAACAAAGTTGGTCGGATTATTAATGCATTCAGAAATATTTCAAGGGGAGCTAGAAAGGCATGCTTGTTGCCTGTGACTTTAATGTTGGAAGACTTCATAGTGTCCATACAGTTAAAAAAAA
>NW_003852445.1:5571106-5579218 GCF_000181295.1 Otolemur garnettii
TCTGCAACCCTGGTGTATGGGATTTGAGACCTTATTATGGCTTTTAACCTGGTCAAGTGATTGATTCACCCTTTTCTCTGCACTACCTCCCTTTTCTCAGCCTTGGTTGTTTATCGTGCTGGCAGAATTAATGGTACAAATTGCCGTGCTGACCTGAGGAGCCGGGGAGATGACTATGTGGCTAGAATGTCATTCAGTTAGAGCTACTGGGACACTTTAGAAGTCAGGGACTAGAATTTGTGCCTAGTCCCCACCCACCTTGGAATGCATCTCCTCATGCTGCCTATGTCATACAGATTATAAATGCCACAGGAACGCATCTCCAGGAGGCAGTCAGCAGAAACACTTTTTGCATTGACCTCTACATAGCTAAGCAGCTTCCGTGCTAACGAGCTCCAGGGCTCAGGGCTCCTCTGGAAGCCGGGAAACTGGGTTCTAGTTTCTATCTTGATTACTTCTGGCTGCAGGACTTCCTGGGTTTGTTTCTCTTTTCTTTTTGGAGGGTGTGAAATTGAATTAGATTGAGGCTCTGTGAGATTCCTCTCAGATGTAACATCCTATGAACTGTGAATATGTATCATCTTACCTGGAAACATACAGGTATGAATCGCCTATTGGACAATGGCAAAGAGAAGGGGTCAAGTCCAGGTTGCCATCCCGAGCAGGGTTGTTTCTGAGGATGTGTCTTTGACTTTTCCATGATGGTGCCCAGTTGTCTTCCTCAGGGGAGTCAGCCAAGGGGCCAGCTGGAGGCAGTTACGGAAAAGAGATGATGCAGGTTTTAACAATGTAATTAAAATAGTCGTGTTTTTATTGCTCTATTCCAAGAGCAAAAACAAGAAGGGACGGGAGGTAAGTCTTGGGGCTGGTTTTGATGCTTACGACAGAACAGTCTCATTCTGTTTTTCTCCCAAAAAACCAACTGGAAGATGTATTCAATAGCTCTCTCCCTTTGGAGGTAAATTTTTGGGTTGCTACGAGCCCCCTAACCTTTTAGATAGAAGGTTTAAAAAAGTATTTATCATTCTCAGTGTTATTGGTCATCATATAACCCCTGGTAATACATTACAATACTAGACTTGACCTTGGCTATCTATCAAATTATTCAATATGGCTTTTCTTTTCCCCAAAGCAGAGGTGAACACTGGCCAATCCAATTTTGTCATTTTTCCCTAGCAAAAATTTTCCTGGCCAGTGTTGGCTCCTTGAAAAATTGTGATGTGGGCAAAGGTGAACTTGATTGACTTTATTTTGATGGTTCCGCTGCTCTCATGACATGACTACATCTCCATGATGCCACTGAAACAAAAACTACTTTTTTTAGAATAGTTTTTATGTTTATAGAAAAGTCATAAAGGTATTGCAGAGAGCTTCCCTGTACCTCAGATCCAGCCTCCCCTACTATCAAGATCCTTCTTTAGTATGGTGTATTTGTCATAATCTTAATGAACAAATATTGATACGCTGTTAACTGAAGATCATACTCACCTTTCAGACAGACCACCTTTCCCCCTATTCATGCTACCTTTTCAGATAGTGAGTTCAGTTAGAACAGTGGTTCTCAACTTTCCTAATGCCACATTGTCTTTTCATGGTTACAAAGGGGTCACGACCCACAGGTTGAGAGCCACTGAGATAGAATCACCTTTCACCCCATTTCAGATCCTATTCAGGACATCACTGCATTTAGTTGTCCTGTCTTCTGAAGCTCTCCTCGGCTCTGATGGTTTCTCAGGCTTTCCTTGCCTTTGTTGACCTTGACACTTGGGTATATTGTGGCGTGCTCCTTTATTGGATCCGTCTGATGGTTATCTCATGATTCGATGGGGATTATGAGTTTTTGGAAGAAAAACCACAGAGGCGAGTTGTCATTTTCATCATATCGTATCGAGGTTGCATACTTGTCTTTGTTATGTCTGTTAACGTTGGTCACCTGACTGAGGTAGTGTTTGTCAGGTTACTCCAATGCAAAGGTATTTTTTACTCTCTTTTTCATCCTGTACTCTTTGGAAGGAAGTCCCCAAGCACAGCCTACACTAAAGGAGTAGGAAGTCAGGCTTCCACAAGGTCTGAGTAGCAACAGCAATTATTCGGAATTCTTTTGCATAGGAAATTTACTCAATGCTGTTTTGACAGTTCAGGTTTGCTTTCTATGGATCGGGCTTCTTTTCTCAGCTTGGACTGCACTCTTGAATCCTTTCTCAATGCTCCTTCTCACATGAAAACGTATCTGCTGTTCCACTCTGTACTTAATTCAATAGCTCCTAGTTATGCAATGAACCTACCCAAGCTTACTTGTGAACAGAGGCCAGTATTTCATCTTCCCCAGATTGCAGAGGGTTACTTAACAGAAACGTATTCTGCAGAAAATCTTGAAGCAAAGGAATTACATCCAGAAAGAACCTTGTTAAGCACGGGCTACTTGAATTCTTTCTCCCTTAGCTTCAGTAACTGTTCTGGGCTCCTTTCAACTCTTAGGCTATTTCTCAGGTTCCCTTTTCACTCTTCTTTTTCTGTCCACTCCTTATGTGTTGTCACCTCTCAGGGCCCAGGCTCTGACCCTTTTTAGGCAGTATCCACTCTGGGTACCACATGTGCTGGTGCTAGGTAACCCCTGATGTCTCCAGAATTTATATTTCCGACCTGGCTTTCTCTCTTCATCCTCAACCCAGATATTTACTAGACATTTTGATTCAAATGTTGTGTGGACACCTCAAACTCCATATAGCCAGAAAAAGATTCTGGAATTGTGCTTCTCTTGCCCATTTTTCCTCTTGCACTTCCAGTTCTTTTTAGGACCTCATGACTAGAGGAAGCTGTCATATTTGAGCCCTTTCCCCACCATCACCACATCCCTGCTCCATTAACACCTGTCAGTTATAGATATTTCTAACTTCCTCCTACCAATCAATGCCTTTACCAGATCCTTGTCACATCTCATGCAAATTTCTTCTCACTGATCTTTCCTTTTTGAGGCTTTTCCCCCTTAAATCTTTTCGCCACACTCTAGCAGGGATGTTCAACCTGTGGCCTGTGGACTGCATGTGATTTATGTGAGAATATTTTTGCTTGCCTGTGGTGGTAGATAGCATGAAAATTATGCATGGACCTGTTTTTATTCTTTTTTCTCATCAGCTTTCATTAGTGTTTGTATTTAACATGTGGCCTAAGATGACTCTTTTTCCTGGGTGGCACAGAGAAACCAAAAGTTTGGACACCTCTGCTAGAGTATTATTCTGAAATGACTGTTGTATTCTCTGTGCCACCAAGAGCTTCATTCTAAAGGTCAAATCTGACATGCTGGGCACTGTTCCAAGTCAGCTGAACAGATGGGGCCTGCTTTGTGGGGAGGGCTTGGCTCATCATGTTGTGAGACATGGGGAGAGGTTAAACTTGCACAGGGAGAAGCAGAGCAGGTAGCCCTTGAACTAGGTCAACTTAACTAAGAGGAGAATTGAACAATGATGAAATTCACTTGGTGAAATTGAAGACCAAAGACAAATGTAGCAAAATTTGGGTATCTAAAGCCATTTCAAAGATACTGGCAAAGTGGAGAATAAGCTAATGATTTATACAAATAATTCACTTTTTTTTTTTAAAAGACAGATTCTCACTCTGTTGCCTTTGGTAGAGTGCCGTGGCATCACAGCTCACAGCAACCTCCAGCTCTTGGGCTTAGGTGATTCTTTTGCCTCAGCCTCCTGAGTAGCTGAGACTATAGGTGTCTACCACAATGCCCAGCTGTTTTTTTTTTGTTGTTGTTGTAGTTTGGCTGGGGCCAGGTTCAAACCCGTCACCGTCGGTATATGGGGCTGGTGCTCTACTCACTGAGCCACAGGTGCCGCCCTAATACAAATAATTTATTTTGTTCCTGAATTGTTCATTTTCCATATTGATTCAATTGCAAGAATTATGCGATTCTGATTCACTTTGTTCTTAAAGCATTTTTTCTACTCTGAAAGGACTATAATGTTGATTCTGAAAATGTGTGTCTATTTTTGCCTGTATATTCCAATTTAATAGGTATAACTTGCTTGTTGTAAAGCCCATCATTGCACCATGAATGTGTGAATATCCTATAATAGAATATTTGCTCAGAGAATGTTGGTTGAGAAACTATCCACTTGGATAGAATATCTTTATATCTTTCGCATAAAGTCTTACAAAGGGTTTTGCCTTAAGTCTAGGCTGATGAAACTGTGAATGTAAGTGCATAATATTAATACTGGTAGCATTTTTTAGGTCTCGTATTGTGTTGAGCAATGTGTAAGCCCTTTAATAGGGGACTTCAAAATATTTATGGAAAATGCACATTATAAAAAAAGTGTGAATTTCAAACTTTTTTGCACCAAAATAAGGTAGTACTAACTTGTTATAATATGTCTAAACAAGATCTAGTTTGAGGCACTAAAAATGATATATCAGTCTGAAAAGAGCCCCTATCAGAGCAACATGAATTTTGCTAAAATTGAAGAACAAACATCAGACTTAAGTAGAAGAATGGTGAAATTATCCGTATTTTATGGAAAGTTTATGGGAAAAGAAATCAGTAGTTTAAAGACAGCTAATTCATTATAAGAAATGATAAGACAATGCTGAAGATGCAGTCGGTAGCACCAGACCCTGCACGATAGTTTGCTAGGGAAAAAAAATAATCTTCTTTGTGTCCTAATCAGAGAGGACAAATAATTAACAGCAGAAACAATAGTAAACTCTATAAGCATCTCAACTGATTCAGTTTAAATGATTCTGACTGAAAAATTAAAGTTGAGCAAACTTTCCCCTCAATTGGTGCCACAACTATTACATCTAGATCAGCTATAGACAAGAGCACAACGTTTAATGGAATTTTCAAACAATTGGAAGGAAGATCCTAAAGCTGTTTTTCAAAGAATTTTCATAGAATACAAAATATGACTTTATCTGTACAATCCTGAAGACAAAGCACAATCAAAGCAATGGCTACCAAGAGGAAGCAGTCAAAACAAAAGTGGATTGCTCAAGAGCATATGCCATGAAAACAGGTTTTGGATGTTCAAGGAATTTTTCTTGTTGATGTTCTGGAAGGCCAACAAAAAAATAACATCTATTTATTGTGAGAATATCTTGAGAAATTAAGCTAAAGCTTTAGCAGAAAAATGCCTGGAAAAATTATTCTTCACTATGACAATACTCCTGCTCATTGCCTAATCAAATTGCCTAATCAATTGCCTAATCAAATAAGGGCAATTTTCTGTGAGTTTTGATCATCATTAGATGATCCAGTTTATAGTCCTGATTTGGCACTTTCTGGCTACTTTTTGTTCCTAATATTAAAAATATTATTAAAATGCATGTATTTTTCTTCCGTAAATAATGTGGCAGTAAAAAAGACTGTGCTGCCATGGTTAAATTCCCAGTACCTTCAGTTCTTTAGAAATGGACTAAATGGCTGGACTATCATCATTCACAAAAGCATCTTGAACCTAATGGGGCTAGATTGCCATTACTTTTTATGGCTGCATAGGACCCCATGGTATACATACACCACATTTCATCAATCCATTCATGTATTGGTGGGCATTTGGGTTGTTACCACATCTTTGCAGTAGTGAACTGTGTTGCTATAAACCTTCAAGTGTAGGTGTCCTTTTTATAAAAGGACTTTTTTCCCTTTGGTATACAACTAGCAGTGAGATTGCTGGATCAAATGGTAGGTCAACTTTAAGTTCTTTGAGGTATATCCATACAATTTTCCATAGAGGTTGCACTAGTTTGCAGTCCCACCAACAGTGTATAAGAGTTTCTTTCACTCCACATCCACATCAGTGTTTGTTCTTTTGGGATTTGTTTTTTTTTTTTTTGAGACAGAGCCTCAAGCTATCCCCCTGGGTAGAGTGCCATGGCTTCACTGCTCACAGCAACCTCCAACTCCTGGGCTCAAGTGAGTCTCCTGCCTCAGCCTCCCAAGTAGCTGGGACCACAGGTGCCTGCCACAACGCCCGGCTATTTTTTGGTTGCAGCCATTATTGTTGTTTGGCGGGCCCGGGCTGGATTTGAACCCGCCACCTTAGGTGTATGTGGCTGGCGCCTTAGCCACTTGAGCCACAGGCGCCGAGCCTCTTTTGGGATTTTTTGATGTGAGCCATTCTCAGTGGAATTAGGTGATATCTCATTGTGGTTTGCATTTGCCTTTCCTAATTATATCCTTTACTAAGGATATGATTTTGTATTCTGTGAAAAGAGCTTCTTAGTAAAGCTCTTTTGCATATGTCATACTTACTTTGTAATAACCCTGATGATCGGGTGATAAAGGCAAGTTCCTGGATGTCCAATATCTTGATGTGTATGCCTATACTACTGCCAGATCTTAGTCAGACCAGTGTTACCATTATTTATGTGGATATTACTATTTATGTAGGGTCCTACAAGCTTTACTTATTGGCCTTTGATATCCTGGAATATCCTTCTTGATTGTATAAATAAGAGCAATTTATTTTATGTTCCTCCGCCTAGGATGTCTAGTATATTTCTTACACAGCCATCTCTAATTAAATGCTTATTGAATTACATTTCTCTTTTATAGATGAAGAACTGAATACTAGAGAGTTAATGAAAGCAAATGTAATCCAGTGTACTCAGTACTAGTATGAAGCCAACATATAAACAACTACAAGACCACATGTAAGAAAAACACATGTATAGTCTGGTGAGGGGGTGGGGAAAGGAGAGAGGGAATAGGGGAGAGTAGGGAAGGTGATTGGTGAGATCTAATGCACCCAATGTGAGGGTGTTCAGTAGCCCTTTGGGTGAAGAGCTCAACTACAACTTGAATCTTACCTTAGAAATGAAAACAATGTAACCTAAACATTTGTACCCTCATATCAATCTGAAATTAAAAAAAAAGAAATGAAAAATTTTGACATACATAAAATACAATGAATTTTCCTGCTCATTTCTGAATACTATGAACCTGTTTGAATACCACCCCAATGGAGAAGTATTTCTATAAAACTCAAAAAAAATTTTTTTTAAGTAGCACCACCTATAGAGATCTACTAAATGACTGTCTGTGAATAAAAGCCAGGAGTAGAGAATTCCAGATAACTTAAAAGCTGAATTTACTCAATCAGTTGATAACTGCCCAGTAATTGATAATTCCTAGTGATTATTGCGATGTGCTCATTTCTTATTGGCCAAGTCCTACCAGACATGGTTCTAGAAGTATAGCATTTCACTTTTTCTTTTTAGCCTTAATTTGTGTTTTGCTGGAAGAGATGCTAGCATAAGTAGAAAAGTGGTTGGAAGTCAAGAGAATTCAAATTAAGAGACAGAATGAATTGGTGAATGGAAACCTTGCAACATCTGCATCTACTCTACTCCAGTCCTAGAGAGGCTTACCCTATTCTCCCTTCATGCATGGAAAGGCATCTCTGGGACCCATGGTCAAAAGCCATCTAGAGACTGGTCATTTTCCAGTGAAGTAGGCTGGGTAAATCCTTTGATGTCAGGAGTGGTGGCCATTACTATTCTTTCCCATGGGATGTAACAGTGAGAAGCTCAGTGAACAGAGCGTGAATTGAACTTGCTTGGTAGAGAAGTATTGTCTGTAGGTTCAACAATTGGTAGTGTAATTTATGGTGTGAGCTTGGGCAAGTATGCTACCTCTCAAATTTCAATGTCCTTTTACAAATGAGCTCAATAATATATGTGATCCAGAGTTGTGAGGATTAGAAATAATGAATGAGAGGCCCAATGGAAGGCAAATGGCTCACATTCAATGTATGTAGCTATTATTAACTTGTATGTTTTCTGGCTTAAGGACCCATATGGGTCCTTAACACATTCTGGGGACTGGCTGGCTCCACATTTGTCTTCCCTTTAATAATCCCAAAATGAAAGCTGAAATCATTTGAAAAAGCCTTCTTCCTAGACTCAGAGACTTAGTCCAATCCCAAGAGCACCTTGGCTTTAAAGATGGTCCCCCAGGACTGTAACTCCATCTACTCTGAGAAGCTCCAAGGCCGGGGCACACCAGGCTAAATTCAGGAGCATGGACTCTGAGAAGCTTCCTGTATCCCCTAATCCCAGCCTCTGATTCCTGCCCCATACCGCCCTCTGGGATAGTCTGAC
>NW_003852445.1:5579397-5584497 GCF_000181295.1 Otolemur garnettii
GTCCTGGGGTGGGATGGGTGATGAATACACCATAAATCCCCAGTCTGCCTAGAGCATAAATCTGAGGGCTGCACAAGTTCCAAGGCAAGGAAATTGGAACTACGGAGCCAGGTAAACAGACCTGAGTCAACAGGAGCAAAGAAACAAGTCTTCTGGCATCTGCAGCCTGAGAGCTGGCTGGCTGGCTGCTTAGGAGTCATCATTGACTTTTATGGTTTTGTGAAGTTTGGGGAAAAAAATAAATGCAGGGCAAGGGTGGGACTCCTTCCTGCAGTGGCTGGGGCAAATGTTCACAGAGCCATGGCACCCGGCAAAGTTTCCAGGATGGCTCAATGCTGTTGGTTCCTCCTTCCTCCAGAAAAGTGAGGACAGTGCCGCTCAGCTGCCCCACGGTTCACTGCCCCACGGGTCACAGGTACCTGGTGAAAACACAGGCTGCAATCCAGAACACCCTGCTTCCAAGCTTTGCACTGCCACTCACTGGCCACACAAATTTAGGCCTTCTGACTTGGAATTTCAGTTTTCTCATTTACAAAAATGGACTTAACTCCCCTATCTTAGCTACCTCAGAAGCTCAAATGAGATTATAGATGTCAAATAATTTTGGAAACGCCTTATTACATAAAATTTTCGACCTTTGTGTGAACATTTATTAATGACAAGAAAGTATCTCTCAATTGCTAAGCACTTTTTAAGTACTTGGCAGGGTGCTAGGTGACACACAGGATCAACTAGGTAATTTGCAGGGCTCTGTGCAGGGCTCTTCAACAGTGTGAAGTGCTTTGTTGAAAAAGAGGGGAAAAAATTCAGTTAAAGACATAGAAATAGAAAGCTTTTCTTTTCCTCCTTGGTTTCTCTCTACCTGTTAATGTGGCTCTTATTTGCTGTTTAACACGGCACTCCCTTGGGGATTGGGATGGTTGTGGAGCGAGTACAGACCCTCGTAAGCCGCTCTGTGTTGGATGTGTGTGTGTGTGTAGGGTCCGCTGGCTGCTGGACTGCTGTGCCATGTCCTGGTTGGAGTGAGGAAGTCAAACCAGGCATTTCCCCTTCTCCAACCCATGGTGAGCTGGTGACTATGGTGTTGGGTCCCATTAAATAACTGGGTGGGGTGGGAAGAGGCTTATCCCTATTGAATTGCCCAGCAAACACTCTTGTGGCTCTGCTAGCCTTAGGAAAGAGTCATCATGCCCTGCTTTGTCATGCACAGGCCTTACTCTGATCCCCCCTATACCAGTGTGGAGGGGGACCTCATTGGTGTGGGAGGTGGCAGTCACCAGGTGGAGCCCAGGTGGCCAAGAACCTGTCCCTGGGAGTTCATGGGAGGCAGAACCATGGCAGCACCAGGCTGCAAGCTTCTGGGGTATGTTGCACTGTTCTATTGGCTTTCCCTTATGAAATGCAAATTCAAGAATATAGTTATTAAGAATTTTAGGACAGGCTCGGCGCCTGTGGCTCAAGCGGCTAAGGCGCCAGCCACATACACCTAAGCTGGTGGGTTTGAATCCAGCGCAGGCCCGCCAAACAACAATGACGGCTGCAACCAAAAAATAATCGGGTGTTGTGGCGGGCACCTGTAATCCCAGCTACTTGGGAGGTGGAGGCAGGAGACTCTCTTGAGCCCAGGAGTTGGAGGTTGCTGTGAACTGTGATGCCATGGCACTCTACCCAGGGTGACAGCTTGAGGCTCCGTCTCAAAAAAAAAAAAAAAAAAAAAAGAATTTTAGGACTGAATAGAATTCCATGGTATACATATACTTTTGTATTCACTTGGAAGAATTTGGAGAACATTCTCCTACATATGGAAAAGCAACCACCCTATGTAATCAGTTCTAATCTGAAACTAGTAGATCAACAACCATAGGCCCACACAAGAGAAAAACACAGTGAAATTCAAGAAGGGGGAAGGGGGCTTGGTAAGTTCCCATCCAATGGGCACAATGTGGGGGTATATGGTAATACCTCTTGGGTGAAGGACACAACTATAACTTGGACTTTGGACTTTATGTTACAAATGTAACCCAAATTAAAAAAAGAAAAAAAAAAAGAATTTTGGGACTGTGATTGCAAAACATTAAACCTCCTGTGTGAAGGTCTCCTTCCGAGCAGCAGTTTTGTGAGACCGCCAGGGTCACGTGCCCCAGAGCAAACCCAGGGAGTATCTCTCCAGGCCTGAGGAAAAGACTGTGAGGCAGCTACTCTTAACTCCCAATCAGGAGAAGAGGAAACAGACACTAAGTAGCTCACAGCAAGGCTGTGAAGACAGCGGGATGCTTCATTCTGGGTTTAATTGAAATGAATGCAATAGGGTCTCTCTGCTATCCACAGCTGTGTCAGTTGGGTTGTTGAATCATATCTCACTGGGTCTGGATTAGTAAAATAATATGTGGTGTCACTGAACCCTGCAGAGAGAAAAGTCATAGTTCATTCTCTCTTCAACAAAGGACATTATTCCAGCAACACTGGGGAGCCTGCACTGTTTGAGAGGAATCTAACACCCAGGGTGGTTACTGAACCTTTTCTCAGACATTTAGATTCATGCACTCAGCCATTCAGAAAATGATTATTGAGTAACTGTCTTGGGCAAGAATTTTGTTTGGTATTTTTAGGGGAATGAATGTGTGATTAAGGTCTCCTCTCGAGGAACTTAGTTCTGCCAGAAAACTTGCAAACATTATCCTTTTTGCAAGGTCAGTAAGGAAAAGTGGCCCAAGGGAGGAAACAACCACTACAGTGGGGTTGGGGATTCAAAGGAAGGAGGCCACGAGGCTTCCAGGCTGGATGCTTATTCAGGGGGCTTTGTGGGGAGATTGTGAGGTGACATCACACTGTGGGCGTGAGGGAGGAAAGAGTAAGGGCAAATCCACAGGGGCTGGAGAGGCAGGCAGCCTGATCTGGGGACTGTCCCTCCTCTAGTTCTAAGCACGTGTTTCCACATCCTAGTCCCCACCTGACCCTGCTCGTTTTCATTGATCTGGAGGTCTGCTTCTCTTGGATTCTTTTTCTGAATAGTTTTGAAGAACGAGTATGTCTCCTTCAACAGCAGAAGCAGTGGGCTGGCACACCTGGGAGCCATAGGTGGAGGTGTGTCCTGACATGTGTGGGACGCCATGTGCACAGAAGGAATGGAGGTGACAGGCAGAGAAGCAGAGGCAAGAGCTGGGGAGAAAGAGGAGCCTCATTTCCTGGTCTGTCAAAGCCCACATGTGGCATCAGCCTTCTGTTCTGGACCCTTCCTCCCACTCACCTTCCAATAACGCTCTCTTTACCTGGGCTGCTTTGAGGTGAGTTTGTGTTCCTGGGATCCAGAGACTCCTTTTTAATACAGGGGCTATTGCAATGCTCTCAGAGAGGACTCAGGAGAGCCTACACCAGGGCAGGAGAGAAAACTCAAGGAGGAGCTGGAAGGGGAGCCTTGACGGAGGTGGCTGTGGTGATGAGACATGGCGGCTGTGCACACACAGAGAGGTGGATGTGGTGGGTGACACCAGACCTTAGAAGGTCACGAAGACAGAACTGTGATTAGGGGTTTTGCTTTAAGGACTAAGAGCTGCCCAGGCACCCACGATCACATCCTTAGAGTGGCCTGTGCTGCAGGTGCAGCACGCATGAGGGTTAGGGGCCAAGGCACACGTGAGGGTTGGGTGCTGAGGCCCAGAGTCAGGCTCCCTTGGCTGTGGCTTCTGCTTAGCCACCCACTAGCTGAGGGACTCTGGATCAGTTACTCTCTCTCCCCAAGCCCCACTTTAGTCTCTGCAAAATGGGATAATTAATGGAGAAAAGGTACTACTGCCTAGAACATCATAAATGCTATTCATCTTAGCAAAAATCCAAACAAAACAAAACAATACCCCCCCAAATTTACAGATTACTGGGCTAAGAATGATCTTTTTCTAGGAAATCCCATTTTTTATATCCTATTAACACAAAGAAATTGAGTAAACTAATCCTAATATATACCTAGATCTTTAAAAAATTGAGATAATATTAGTTTTTCTTTGAGGATCAGTATACAGATATTAGGAACCATATGAACACAATGTAAGTTCTACTAATTCCCAATTAATGTCATATGCCCCACCCCCTACCTACACAAACTTCTAATTTTTCCCAGGGCATTAGCAAAGTCAGTAGGGAAAATGAACTACCATGGCCATAGATGGCACAAGAGCGTATCAAGGCCAAGGTCAGGAATTTTCTTTACAGAAATAATTCCACTAAAAACCAATAAGAGAATAGAAGTAATTTAAAATGCTTAAGACAAATTAAGTGTATGACTGTGTCTCTACATTGCCATTTGGTATATGCTTTCTATTATAGCATATAAAAACCACTCCAATCCCAACCTATGGAATGTTAAGTTGATACCAAAGGTAACTGAAGCTTCTTGTAATTCAATATCCCACTATTTTCTGATTGTACAGAAAGATAAACAACCAGGACAAGATTTAACTTTTAAAAAAAGTTTGTACTTATCTAAACATGTTTCAAAAATGGGATGAAATAGGTAGGATTCCCTCTGTTTGGAAAAAATGTGTTTCTAGAACTACTAAAATGCTTGCATTTACAAATAGTTGATAAAAGTATTTCTCTGGATTGTACCTGAAGGGAGACAAAGAACAGTGATAAGAAATAGCATATGGCCGGGCCTGGGGGCTCATGTCTGTGACCCTAGCACCCTAGGAGGTCAAGGCAGGTGGATTGCCTGGGCTCAGGAGTTCAAGACCAATCTGTGAAGGAGGAAGACCCCGGCTGGGTGCCCATAGTGCCAGCCACATGCACCAACAGTGGTGGCTTCGAACTTGGCCTGGGCCAGCTAAACAACAATGACAAATGCAACAACAAAAAATACCCAGGCATTGTGGTGGGAGCTTGTAGTCCTGGCTACTTGGGAGGCTGAGGCGAGAGAATTGCTTGAGCCCAAGAGTTTGAGGTTGCTGTGAGCTGTGACAACACAGCAAGGGTTGTCACAGGTGACATAGTGAGACTCTGTCTCTAAAAAAAAAAAAAAAAAAAAAGAGGAAGACCCCGACTGTACTAAAAATAGAAAAAAACAAAAAACAAAACCAAAAACTAGCTGGTCATGGTGGCACATGCCTG
>NW_003852445.1:5584850-5633549 GCF_000181295.1 Otolemur garnettii
TTTCCTGATTTAGTTTCTGGGTATGTAGGAGCAGACTTTGCTGACCACCCTGCCCATCTCCTTGGAATCTTCCTTTTCTGACTCTTCCCTGAATTAACTGTCTGTTGAGTTGCCCTGTCAGATCTCAGTTTCCAGGAAGACCATGCTCTAGACATTCACACTTAGGGAAGCATGAGAAAAACAGAGAGGGTAAATAAAGGCTTAAAAATATTTTGATAATCCTATCCATTTGTTTGTATAGCCCACTGGATTTCCAAGAATGTGGAGGAGGGGGAAAGGGAGGCACAATTTAATGGAGCAGTTGTAGGAAGTAGACTTACAAAGCGAAGAAATATGATCCAGAGGCTTTAACAAAACACACGCTGGGGATGATGCTATAAATAGCTGCGGCGGCATGTGGAGGCCATTAAATAAGAGGAGTGGCACAGGCACCTTGAAAGGTGCTTGCAAGAGCCGGTGGCACACTCCAAGACATGCCCTTTCATTCAAAGGCTTCACAGACGTCAAGAGTTTCCACAGATTTCTCTCTGTGTTTGCCCTCGGAGACAAGTGTGGCCACACCTCACCTTTTGTGAGGCCTGGCTCAGGGTGACCAGAACTTGGAGAACAAATGGCTGGTGTGTTAATAGATCTAACAGAGGGATTGGGACTTGGGATTCATGAATTTGGCATCTGAATTTCTGTTCTTTGCTCTGTCTCATGGTTACTTAATGTTATGCTACAGTGTGTAGCCGGATTTCAAAGAGCAATTAAATATAATTTCTGATGTTGAGTGCCAGGAAGGAAGCAAGTCAACACAAAAAAGTGACATCAATCTTACTTATTTCAAGGTTTTCTTCTTGCCTGCCTTTCTTTTTTTTTTTTTTTTTTTGTTTGTTATGTAGCTGATTTCTTACCTCTTTGGTTTCAGAGTCTTCCTTCAATTTCTCAATCCATCTCATCATTCTTTCTTTTGGTCTCCATTGCTTGTGTTGCAGAAAGGACATGGGGTTTCACAGACCCGAGTTCATTTCTTGGCTGTGACTCTTGTGTTACCTTGAGTGAATTTCAACTACCCTAACCTTTTAGACAGGGATTACTCAAATGATTGGCAATGGATCGCTATATTTCATTCATATTTTTACTTAATTTTCACCATCACTATACAGGAGATCTTATTACCTGTACATTTTATAGAAATAGAAGCTCTGAGAGAAGAGCTTGCCCAAGATGCTCTCAGGATTTGAATGTGGATTTCTTACCCATATGCTGGGTTGACTCCAGGGTAACTTTTCTGAATATTAATTCTTTCATCTTTGATATCAAAATAGTTGTGTAATTGTAATGATTCAATGGAAAGGAGACCCTGAAAGGCTGGCATCAAAAGACATGTATAGCTAATCCCTTCCTTTCTCTCCTCCATTTAGTAGGGTTTTATCATACGCTTTCACAGATCTTCTTCTGTTCATAAATTACATTTCCATGTAGATCCTGAGTTTTCTGTGTGGTGGCTCACTCTCATGCCCACTCTGCAAACCCTGTCACACAGCACTGTGACTGTCACACAGGACACACAGAGAGTGAGGCTGACTCGGCTTTGATAACTAAGGTCTCTTTCTGTCCTTTTGGTACTCCTGTGCCCCTACTATGCTGGAATCAAGTCCCTGCTGAGGAGTGAAGGCAATCTAGGCTTGTTTATCACATTCCTCCCCAAATGGGAGTTCATAACTACAATGTTACCACGACAGGAAATTAAATCCATGGAACAACTAAATAAGTTTCCAAACTATGTGGGTAGTTGCCTCAAATATTCTTGAGAGTTTAATCTTCCTGTTAGCTACCCAAAAGTATTAGAAAAATAGGCGGGATTGGGAACATACGAGGTCAGACAATTAAGTTCGGGAACTCATCCTAGAAAACGTGCTCCATCTCTCATTAGTGAGTATCACTACAGTCACCGTCAAAGTACTTCCCTTGGGAAGCTAAGCATTGATGCCAATGCCTGGTTAGCCCTTCAAAGGAATTGTGGAACTCTTTTTCTGGACTGGCCATCAGAGTTGTCCTTCTATGAGGTCTGACAATGAAGTATGAGAACTCATTCTAGAAAAAATGCTTTGAAGGGTGGACTAGGAGCTGGCATCAGTGCATAGCTTCCCAAGGGGAGTACTTTGAAGGTGACCATAGTGATATTCAGTAATGAGGCATGTAGCACTTTTTTTTTTCTTTTTTTGGCCAGGGCCGGGTTTGAACCCCCCACCTTCAGTGCATGGGGCTGGCACCCTACTCCTTTGAGCTGCTTGGCATGTAGCGCTTTTTCTAGGATGAATTCATGAACTCAATTGTCTGAACTCATTCACCGGGGCTGTTAAGTAAGGTGTTTCTTGTCTCTCTAAACTATTTGTCTACAAGAATTTTTGCTTATAGTTTTTGAGTGAAGCATTTTAGCAAAATGCATAGATGTGGGAAGTAAAAGAGTGGGGACAGAAGATTTCAAGCAGAAGGGTAAAGGACCTTCATTAATTTCTAGTATTTATCAGTATTTTGGGATATCGGATGGTAGGAATTTGTGTGTCTGTGGCAGGGTGAGGCAGGGGGCACAAGCTAGTGGTTCTCAACTCTGGCTGCACTTGAAAATAACTGGGCAGAATGAAATAATGCCAGTGCCCAGGGCCACCCCCAGACCAACTGAATCAGAATTTCTGGGAATGAAGCCCAGGGAATGGTATTAAAAAAAAAAATTCTTCAGATCATTCTCATGTGTGTCTGGGTTTAAAAACAACCAGCCTAGAAGGGTTATCTAGACCAGGCCCTAGAAGCAAGTTGTTTTCTTAGCAACGTCTATGGAGAAGCAACAAAAGACTATAAACAATCTTGAAATAAATCAAGGTGGGCAATTTCAGGGGTTTCATGAATGTGCATTTTTGTGTATCTTTTTGGCAGAGGTCCCTATAACCAATTATGTGTGCTGGCAATAAGTTTTTGTTAGAACCACAGGTGGAAGGTCTGGGGCAAACATCTTTAGAAACATTCTAAAAGTGTAGACAGGGTGGAATAAGCCAGCGATTTTTAACTGATACGCTTTGGCACACTGGTGGGCCGTGAACATTTTTAAAGATCATTACTTAAATTACTTCTGAAAGATGTTCAAAGCCCAGTAAGTATATTCTTTTCTTTTTACTGTTTTTTTAAATGAATGTAATTGAAGTGTGCCCCAAGATAGAAAAAGGTTGAAAAAACACTGAAATAAACAGTACCAGAAATAAGCTGGCTTTCTTCCTCCTTACAAAGACCTTCAGAATATAGCTCATTTTTGGTCTTTCTTCTTTGATTTTGAAAATAAGGATATTAATTTCAGCCCTTTCCATTTTGCTGCTATTAACCCCAGGGTTCCCTTGTGAAGAAGAGTTTACATTTTCAAATTTTCCTTTGAAAGTTTTTCTACCTGTTCGTGGCAGCAGCAGCAGATGACACAATTTTCATTTTCTTTAGACGGTATTGTGGCGTAGCGGAAATAGTACGGGTGGAAATCAAGTAGAACTGTTTAGTTTGAATCCTTCACTTGTTAATCAATTTTGTGATATGGCATGTTTCTTAATCTCTGAGCCTCAGTTTCTTAGCATATAAAATGGGGATAACATTACTTATTTGTAATATAACAAAGACTGTTGAGAGGCTATTCTGGTGTCAGAAATAAAGCAGTTACATGGTAAGTATTGATAATTTTTTTTTAATGTCCGTTTGCTGAGTTAATTCCAGGAAAGAATAATTATGTTAGATGCTATGGAAAGAAGTTGGACTAAGAAACACAACACTGAAGGAAATCTTATTTACATTTGAAGGTAAAGCACACATTACACCAACTTTCTTGGCATCGGAAAGTCATCTTCTATTCTTTTACTCTCCCACCTCTCATATCTACTA
The DNA here is from genome assembly GCF_000181295.1 of Otolemur garnettii. Classification (NCBI taxonomy): domain Eukaryota; kingdom Metazoa; phylum Chordata; class Mammalia; order Primates; family Galagidae; genus Otolemur; species Otolemur garnettii. The sequence goes on from NW_003852445.1 coordinate 5,588,751, forward strand.
GATCTAGTCTGACATACAATCCCCAGATGTAGTAGACAGTCCTTGAAATGCATTCATAAGGCAATCGTCAAGGGCCATATTAAGCCAGAGAAATAAAGTGAGTTCTGATGTCATGCTATTTTGAGATTTTGAGAACTTAAAATAAGAATTATTGTCATGAATTTCGACTGCTATTTGTATATACCCAAATGACATTGAGCTATTGAGTATATGAGATGGGTTCCTATGATGCTACCACAGCACACTCTAGAAGCTCTAACCCTTTCACTGGCTTCTGCCTGTAATACTGCTATTGATTATGACTTTGTCCCACTTCTGATTTGTTCTGGAACAACTAAACTTGGCAACTTTTGCATATTGGGGCTGAACTGCATTGAGTTTAAGGAAATAGAACAAATAAATGAATGAGTCAAATAGAATCCTTTCTCAAGTTATTTACATTTCTTGAGCACCTACTATATATAAGGTATCGTGTTAACTTCTGGGTGTGGAAACCAAGCATGAGGAACAGCCACCAATCTAGTGAGCAAGACACTGAGGTGTGCATGGATGGCTGTCCTGAAGAGATCGGATCACAGTTTACAAAGACGTTTACTGTGTGCAGTTACAGTGGCTGGGGTAGGAATGGGCAGAGGGTTGCCAAGTGAAAATGTTCTCTGCCACCTTTTACACGTGGAGAATAAAGATGTCTGGAGACACTGTAATGAGTTTTCAATTTGTGAGCTACTTGGCATCAAGTTCGAGTAGGTGGCAGATGGAATTTCTTGCCAGGTCAATAACTTGAATTTATATACCCATATATTTGGAATTTTCTTAAGGGTCATTCCTGGAAAGGAGGTGTATCCTGGGAGAATTATAATGCAAGTGGGCTTTAGTTATCAGAAGTCCTATTGTTGCCATCTCTTCAGCCCCACTTCCGGTATTCAAAAAGAAAAGAATGTGAATATAGGAAATGTTGGTATCTGATTCTTCAATAATAACAGAGATTTGGGGAAGAAGGTGGCAGTCCTCAGCCCTGAAAGGTGGTTGAAGACAGAATTAAATTAGTCTGATCTCTCTAATTCTTGGAGTTCATCCCAAGGAAATTTTTCCAGGGCTTTGGAAGTGGAATTCCTTCTATCCCTTGTTGTTTCATTAAAAAATCTTCCGTCCTCTCACATTTTTTGTACTCATCAGCTCCTTAGTGAAAACCAAGAATTTACTTTTTGGATGTTCTTAACATCTAAAGCAAACCATCCTGCCAAGGCGAGGTCAGGGTCATCTCTCCCCTAGAGCTTCTCTCTGATGTGCTTATTTTTAGAGCCATAAAGAGGCTCCTCCACAGACCAAAAGGGCCAGCCAGATGTATTTGGTGAATGTGTCACTGTCACACAGTAGGAATTGCACCGTGTTAATTGGAAGTTAATATTTTCAAGTAGCATTTGCTGCCCTGCTCAAGTCTGCATTTGGGGCCCTGCTGACTTCACCATCGTCTCTAGAAGGTTTGGTCCATAGGAACATTCTGGCTTCAACAGTTCTCTTGCCTTCCTTGACATTTTGATCTCTGTTTAGAACTAATGATTTCTTTTGTCTACATACCTGTGGCTTTCTTGTACAGGATTTTAATTCCTGCTTTGTATTATGGTTATGTATATTCTTGTCTCAATTAATCAGTGATAAGTCTTAGGAGGGTTTACCTCTCCACTACACAGGTCTGTAGTCTTGACACATTGAGTGCTGATTCTTGTGTGTGTGCGCATATGAAAGAATCAAGATAATCTGAAGCAGTAGGAAGGAGGAAATTGAGGGGGAAATTAAGGTGGTGGTAATAGCCGTGGGGTAGATGGCATGTGCCATGCTTGTTTATTTTGGTAATAAATATAGGGACACATGGATGGGTTGACTGAAGGATGAAATTTCAAGCCCTTATTTCAGCTGCTCAGTCACATCTTTCTTTTTGACCAGCTGTCTTGCTTCAGTTACAGCATCTTAGACTCAAAATTAAAGAAGCTCAGCACTGCACCAGAATCCATGGGGGATACTAAGGTTTTATGTTGATCTCCAGCTTCCTTTGGCTTGTAATCTGGTAGAGAATTAGAGGCTAACAGCCTTGAAATTACAAGATAACTAGGCAAGAAGATCCGTTAGGTGCCCAGGGAAGAGAATGATGAACAAGCATCACATACATTGAAAACATTTTAAAATTAGGGCTTAGCCATCCTAAGTGACATGAATGGCATCTGGACAGGTGAAGAAACAAGGGGAGAGGATTCCACAGGAGGTCTGGGAGTGGCTTGGTGATGGCCCTGTGCCCTGTGCATGGCTCTTTGTTTTCATTAACTGTACTCACTTTTAGCTGGCATGCCTTGAATACGTTACAAGGGAATACCTCCACAAGAAAGGGGTCTTTTTGCTCGACTAAAATTTCTTTCTTGAAAATGATGAACTAGGAAGGATAAATAGAAGCAAGATAATTAATTCTGGAACTGAAGTCAGAAACTGTTGGTCCTGCCCGGTGGCTCATGCTTGTAATCCTAGCACTTTGTGAGGCTGAGGCAGGTAGATTGCTTGAGCTCAGGTATTTAAGACTAGGCTGAGCAAGGGCGAGATCCCATTTCTACTAAAAATAGAAAAATTAGCTGAGCATTGTGGTAGGCCCCTATAGTCCTAGCTTCTTGGAAGGCCAAGACAAGAGGATCACTTAAGCTCAAGAGGTTGAGGCTGCTGTGAACTAAGATGATGCCAGGGCAACAGAGTAAGACTCTGTCTCAAAAACAAAACAAACAAAAAAACCTGTTAAAATAATTTAACTTATGTTAATTATTCATGTATTTAGGTTTTATTTATTAACTTTTGTCTTTTTTTTTAATGGAAGGTAACTGTGTCTTTTAATACACTGGTCCCTATAAACTTCTATTCTTTTTAAAGCTTTAACTCCAAAGTTTTCAACTCTGTAAAAGCTTCTCTGGCCTCAAATCTAATTGAATAATTTATTGGGGTATCTGGTCTCTCTCTGAACTGTTGAGTCTGGCCATTAGGGCAATGAGCTTCTGTGTAGTGAGTCTGTCTAGTGTGAGAAGACAGACTCTCACTAGATATGCAGCTGTTTTATGTAAGGCTGTGCATATTACTCAGTAGCTCAATAGATTTATGAGAACATTTGACTGGTATATGTAGATGCTTATTTATTGGCTGATCTGATCTCATTTCTAAATTTAATAAAAAGAGGAGAAGCTCTTGGCTGCTGTTAACTGCTAGTGAAGATGGTTGGCAACCCACCTTCATTGAGCTGGTAGGATTTTTGTAAAACTGCCCAGAGGTTGACAGAATCATCCCCCAAGGGTAAAGAAAAACTGCACTGGAGTCAGTTCTAAAGTCTGAGATATGGTTTCACATAAAACCATCTACATGGTCACTCTTATTTAACAGGAATTCTAGTTTTTAGTAGTTTGAGATGATAGGCGCAAGAAGGGCTTTAATTATTTTAATGTAACACACACACTCTTTCCTCATGATGTGTGTGCTGGAAGGGAACTGATGGCCATTTAGAGTAGTTTCTGCCAACTGTGACAGCACTGCTGGCCAAGTCCGTGGGAGTAAGATTTGGTGGCTACTGGCCTTTGGGCTGAAGACAAGTAGCCCATACACTATTTCCTAGTCTTTGAGAATTTTCCTAGGTTTTGAGAATCGTCAGTAACTTTCTATCAAAAGCAAGAGAGACTGGGTCCTCTCCCTCCCATGGGGAAGGCTGATTTGTCTAACCCTAGCAGGGCCCCAGAGACATTGGTATGAGACAAAGACAGGTTCTCTGTCCTGACCCCCAGTTGGCCTTTGGCCTACATATGCAAGTCTGTGTTTAGAAGCTGGAAACTCAAGATCACAGCCAATATGATCATAGCCATGGTCAAGTTATCTTTGAGTAAACTCAGATGCTATATCTGTTAACAAGTCTCATTTCTGACTGATATTTTCTTTGCAATCTTCGGACAACACTTGCAACTGCCAGGGATGCAGCTATCCTGGCTTTTCTCCCAGAGTATGGGGCAGGGAGGAGGATGAAGAGCACTGAGTCTCTGTGACCCACTTTAATTTCAATGAATCCTCTCTCCCCCTAGCTCAAGGGAAAGAAGAGTTACCACATGGGAATGATGCTCTGCCATTCTGTTCCAAGACTTCTTGAAAGCCAGAGATAGCAGGGCTGTGTTAGGATTTGGGATTGGCAGGCAGTCCTGTGTCTCTGTCAAGGGGTGGTGCGGACAACTGACAGGAAGCTAAACTCCTATCAAGGCCTAGAGCCAACACATGGCTGCTCTTCCTGCTCACGCAGGTGCACTCCAGGGCTGGTTGATACTGCAGGGGCATCAGGGAAGGCTGGGTCCTAAGCCCTGCCCCTTGCTTGCTGCAGGACCCTCAGTATACACAGACTCCCCTCTTCTGAGTCCTGTGTCCATGCAAGTCAGAGGAGGGATTTGTATACTTTTCTAAGGACACGTTTATCTCTGAAATTCTATGATGTGACTACAGCTGTGGGTTGGGGAAAGCAAGGCACCCGCAGGGAAAAACTGAAGAACAGTGTAATATCATACCCTCCAAGGAATTGCCTTTGATCACACTCAGCACCTCCATCACTTCCTAGCATTTCTATTTGTTTGCTCTGGGACCTTGGGAAAACTACTTAATCTCCCTAGATCTCTGTTTTGTCTTCTGTAAGTTGAGAGCAGTAACACCATCCACATTTGGCTGTTGATTTTGGTGATTTTATTTTGAGGACTAAATGCCCATACATTTAACGTGTGTTCAGCATAGGGTGGGCTCAAAGGTGATTGATCAATGTGAGTTTCCTTCACTTTCCCTTTTCTCCCCCAATTTGCTTCATAGCAAGTTGTTCTTTGAAGACCTTGCTCTAGGCTGAAGGTTCTGTTAGGTGTTACCCAGTGAAGGTGCAGGGTAGCATTCAGAACCTCACTGATGCTTTTCAGAGCAGGAAAACCCAACACAGACATTTCCTAGTGTTCTTCATGTTTCCCCCAAACTTCAGACTGGCACAAGGTATGCCCCTCCAGGTGCTTTCCTCACTTTTACCTCCACCATCTACATCCCACCACTTGGGCCTCACATCTGTGGATTCTTCCCTGGTTACTTAGCCTAAAGAACCCTCTTCCAGGCCTGGAGCTCTCTCCTGGTCACTCTCTGAGCCCATCTTTCATTCTCATGAAATATCCATATTACTGGACTCAGCATTGGGATCTAGAAATCCTTTTGCTAGATCATGTCACACCTTCCTTTTGTCTCTTCATCTAAATGGTGGATTTCATGATTGGCAGGAAGCTCTCTGAAAATAGCACACATTCCGTGTGCGGGTAGAGCCCACTGTAAAGTGTGATTCTCACCTACCCGTCCCTTCTCTCGGTTGGGCTGCATCTCCTCTCATACCACCTGTGCCATCCTTTACTAATGTCTAATTTCCTCTGGGTTTCTTTTCATCACAGAGTAGAAGAGGCTTCTAAATTTTAACTTCTAAATTTGTCTTACTGTTCAAAAATTATTTTACTTTTCTCTTCTTCTTACATGTAAAAGTAAGGCCAGGCTTTCTGGATACCTTTCTGAGGTCTCAAAGATTTAGAACTGAACTCTCCTCCATGGCTTTTATGGGTGGATAATGTATTAGTTTCCTGATAATGAGCTTGTATTTAAAAATGAATATCATAAACCTTTGCTTCCTTTTCTTACTCTAGGGTTATCTTATTTTATGTCAAGAATTCCTGATAATTAAAGATATCAGTGACACTTATAACTCTCCATTTGACCTATTCTTCATAGTCAAATCCAAGCTTTGGCCTTAAAAGTTATGCATTCCTCTGAAGCTAAATGACACACACACACACATGCAAATATCAAAAACATCCTTGCATTTGAATCACCCTGTTTCTCTCTGCTAATATGGGCTTATACAGCTCATTGACCCTCAGTGGAAGGCACTGGTTTCTGGGTGCAATTGTGGGCCTATTTGAAACAGACAGAGGCATCTCTAAGGTGGCTTTGTCAAAGGCCAAGGACATTTTAAGTAGACTCTAAGTTTGTTGCCACAGAAACAAATAGGAAGAGTTCATTTTAGCTTCCCTAGTGTTTTTGGATGGACAACAAGAGCTAAGAGGGAAGCAGAAGCCAACAAGGCAGCCTTGGGAAGCCAGGAGCCCAGAGGGAAGCTGAGAACTGCTGGCTCTGGCTCCATACTTGGCACGAGGATGTGAGCATAAGTCATGAACAAATGTCTGGAAAACCTCTCTGCTGGACATTTTACCCACAGACCCCAGAGCTGGATGATATAGGAGTCCAGATAATCTACCTTGGATTTCCTTGGTTCAGTGGGTAGTTCTTGGCTGCACGTGAAACCACCTGTGAGGCTGTTAAAAATTGTTCATGAGCCCTGCTCTGGGACTCATGAAGCAGAATCTCTTGGGATAAGGCCCAAGCAGCATGGGCAATTTTGAAAAGCTCTCTAGGAGATTCTTACATGTGGCCACAATGGAGAACCACCGACTGCTGATAGCAAAAAGTTAGGGTTTCTTTTGAGTACCTTGCCTGAGCTTTTTTTTTTTTTTTAAACTTCCACAGATGACTCTTTTGGAACGTTTTAGCTATTGATGACTAACTCACTTCACTTGCCATCATCATTTCCCTAACTCCTATCCCTCCCTCTTAGATAGCCCCTTTAGGATTTAGAATAGGCATGTGTTTATGTGTGTGTGGTGTGTAAGGGAGAGAGAGAGTGTGAGACTGCATGTATAGACACATGTAAATACAGTAGAACCTCCATAGTTGACCACCATCTTTTATCAACCACCTTCTTAAGTTGGCCTAATTTTCCTAGACTGGACATATACCCCTTATGTTGACCATCTCCATATCTTGACCAGTTTGTTTCAGTCCCTTGGGTGCTCAGCTTACAGAGGTGCTACCATATGTGAAACTTACAATATATTGCTTTTTACTAATCTTTCAATAGTGCAGAATTTCTCTTGACTCAGTCTTTTCTCTTGTGGACAGTCTAGGCGTCAGTAGCTGCATATATTGGCTTTCATACTTGAAACTGGGTGTCAGCAGACTATGGTCTAGTCCTACCTCTCTTTTGTGATTTTAGCCACATCTTACAGACTTTCTGAGCCATTGTCTCTTTATCTGTAAAACAAGGGGGATAGAGTGGGTTCCCTCCAAGGTTATTCTCAGCTCTAGCATCTATAGGTAACATTAATAATCACCACTAGACCTCATAAAGCAAAACCCAGGGAAGAAGAGGAGAATCCTTTTTACACATGTGTTGGAATTGACCTCTTGCTTAGTCTCTAGGCACTGTGTTAAAGCAACTACGGTGTTAAAATAGGACCCAAATCTATCTTTGAACTACCTGGATTCTTGTCCCTGTTTTGCCTATAAAATGTCTAGGCAAGACTTATTTTTAAATTTTTCATCTGTGAAATGAGGATGCTGCCTTTAGAATGACAGGGCTTAATTTCCCAGCATGTGTTCGATGGAAACCTAGTCTCCTAAGATGGGCCTTGAACAAAGGCCCAGGGTTTAATGAATTGAGAAATGTGGCACCATCTAGCCCTCCTATTAATGATTCATATGACACACTGGTGTTAATGTTTCACATAATCCCTTAGGAAAGAACTCTGTTTTTCATCATTTAACTATTTTCCAAAGAAGTGATATTTGTTTGACTAAGGAATTATGTTCCTAGGTTCAAGAAATACATGTATGGAAATGCTGCTTGCTGCTGCATGGCTTACAAGAAGCCTGCGTGTTCCCATGCCCACTGCTATTTTTGATCTGGTGGCCTCCCTCACCTTCTTGGGATGCTGTTGCTATTGAAGTCTATACTTCCCCCCTGCTCCTGCTGTGGGTACTTCATTTCCTAGCTTCAAAAGCCAGAGTTTAAGAACCTCTCTGGTTGGTTGTAAGCAGTTTCAGGGAGACCATAGATCATCTGTACAAAAGTATCAGAGGATAAAATTTAAACTGCATGAAGAATTTACTTGGTGATGCAAGATAGAAGATAAAAAGAGAAAACTCTCACAGTTTACCTAGGTTAGGAGGGCAGGACATCCAGGGACAGTAAGACCATGAAGGCAATATTAGGTCTCTTCTCTATTAATCATGATGTGATAAAACAGAGATATAGACACTTATAGTCTTTAGGATATTGATCTTCCTCTTTTGGAATAGTTTATTCTTAGAGATTACTGGTAGGCCAGATCTAGGACGGATCTTAGAAATTAGAGTCCAGATATGGCAAATAAATATAAGTCGTGGTGTCAGTTCTAACAGTGGCTGCCTGAAGCACTGGATTAAGAAGGAGGCTTAGTAAAGATCCTTGTGACTCCAATGTTGACTGCCATATGTAAGATGGTGAGAAAGTCATGTCACATGAGCCAGGTATTTGCCATTCCTTATGTAGATGAGGAAATTACTTGCAGAGTGGAGAATCTGTTAGCCCAAATATAAACTAATTATTTATTCCTTTCTCCTTCTTCATTTATTGAGTGTGAAATATCAACATTTTCAATATTTTTTATATAGAGAAATGGACCATATACTGTGGGGTTATCTCAACCTAGTGGAAGTATGAAGTCATCTGCTAAGTTTGAATAAGTGGTGACAACTAACAGGATTGATTCATGCCCCAATTCTGACCAATGCCTTTATTTGCCTATGAGGAAATGACCAGGCTTTGCAATCAAAATTGGTCCATTAACTGATTGGTTCAGAAACTTTTGGATTTTGTTGTTTTCACATTTTTCCACATGAGAAGAGCTGGCATGTATTAGCATTAGGGAGCCACAGCTCCAGCTTCTGAGGGCCTCTTCAATCTTCTCATGTGCTTTCCAGTTCTGATGAGTGCTTTTAGAGAATCAGTAGATGACATGAGCTTTCAGAAAGAATAGTCTTTCCATTCACTCGGTCCATGCTACCAAACATAACCATAGATTTCTGGCTTGCTGATGGGGCCACTACCTCTCTCCAAGACCCTTTTTTTTCCCTCTTGACTTTTGGCTCTCCTTGGAGGATGACTTACTTGGCTAACCCCTTTCAGTTCTGTTTCAAATATTCAGCTTCTCCCTTAACTCTGGACACTCCCATCCTTTATCTTCTTCTTTGGCAGCGATTCTGGGTATATTCTGAGCAGCATGTGGGAACGAACTGCCTATTGAGATCAGGAAAAATTTTGTACTCAAGGTTTCTTCCCAACTGTGATGAGTGTATGGCAAAAAGACACCCTCCTCAATTTAGCCCAACGTGTATTTTCTTTAAGTGTTATTAACAGTCAAGTCAGTTGATCATTACTACATACCTAGATCCCTACTTTGCAAACTGATGGACAGTTTAGAATAAGTTCTATTACTTTATAATAAAGCTATGTGCCGATGTGCATGTATACACTTAAATGGAAAATAACCTAGAAGATGTCATACCACACTTTATTTGTGGTTAACTTGGGCAATGGGGGTGGAAGGGTGCTTGGGGCAGACTTTCACTTTCTACTTGATACACATTAGTCTTGTTTGGAGTATTTTTTCTTTTCTTTCTTTTTTTATAAATAGGCATGTGTTTTTGAACTGGAAAACATTAAGTAAATTTAAATACATAAAAAAGCACTTATAAAATCTTAGTGATGAGGATACTTTAGGCTTCATTTAGTCCTCTGATTCAAAATCTGCTGCAAATCTTTGTCAAATTTACCAAACAATTTTGTGTTTGTTTTTGGTGTGTATGAGTATGTGTGTGTATATGTATGTCCTGGTTTAAGATTCCAATTGTTTCTTAGGAACGATTGTTCGTTATTCTGAATTATGTCTCTTTTACATTTTTGGTGTTAAATATCTTTTGGTTTATGACATAATAGTGATAATGGATTATAATTTTTTTAAATCTTTACTTGGTATAATGAAGAAATGGGGACTCAGTGTTTGTCCTAAAAATTTAAATACTTAATGGATTTATTAAAATTATGATCTTGGAACTGCTAGTATCACTAACATCCCTATTTTATTGACAAGAGATTGAGACTCAACAATGTTGTGAAGTGCTCACAACAATTGACTTAGTTGTGTTCTCTTCAACATACCACTCTTTCTCTCAATTTAAAGAAATTCATGATTCATGTAACACTTAGCATATAACATTGATTAGACTAGGTGTTAAGAATAAATGAGGATAAATAGATATAGTCTCTGGGTACTTATAGTGTAGTATAATGGCTAGCAGCATTAGCTTATGTACTATATACTAAATCATTAAAATACTTTTCCTCTTTGGTAAGTAATTGAGCTAATATCATCTTATTTACTGTATAACATCATAGTTCACTACTATTCTTTATAGCAGTAATTTTACTCATCTATGGACATATAGTGACATCTTGCTTTGTGCTTGAACCATGCAAAAAATTTAAATGTTTTAGAAAGTTATGCGGAATAAGCATGTATCTTAGTCTGTTTGTATTGCTATAAAGGAACACCTGAGGCTGGTGAATTTATAAAGAACAGAGGTTTATTTTTATTTATTTATTTATTTTTTGGCCATGGCTGGGTTTGTACCTGCCACTTCCAGCATATGAGGATGGCGTCCTACTCCTTTCAGCCACAGGTGCCACCCCAGAGGTTTTCTTTCACAGTTCTGCAGGCTATACAAAAAGTGTTGTGTTGGTATCTGTTTATGGTGAGGGCTTCAGGCTGTTTCCACTCATGGCAAAAGGGCAAGGAGAGCCCAGGTGTACAGAGATCACATGGTGAGAGAGGAAGCAAGAGACAGGGAGGAGGTGCCAGAACATTTAGTTCTTTTAGAATTAAATGAATCTGGCTAGGACGGCACCAAGCCATTCATGAGGGATCCTCCTCCATGGCATGAATACCTCCCACTAGGTCCCACCTCCAACATTGAGGATCCAATTTCCACATAAGACTTGGAGGAACACAAACCATATTCAAACCACAGCACTATGCATGTCCATGATAAAAAATTTATGCAATATTTAAATAGTGTCCCCAAAGTCACCATCCATAGGGAAAATGGGAATTTGTAGCTAAATATACCTTTATTTATAAAATATTCATTACAAAATTTAACAAAGAGGTAGCCAACACATAAAGAATATTTTGTAAATATTTTATAAAATTTTGTATAATATAAAAGTATATTTAGCTATAATTTCCAATTTTCCCAGTGGTTGGCGATGTTACAGTTGACTTTTGGGACACCCTATATATGGGAAGTCCCTGACTTACAAACCTATGACTTACATATCTCTTGCACTTATGAACAGAGACTATTAAAGTAAGTAGCTGAATTATACTATCTGACTGCGTATGACTTGCACTAACCAATGGAGACTGTTTCAGGTAATAGGTAAATGTATTTGTTCCAACTTACATACAAATACAACTTAAGAACAAATCTACAGAACCCATCTCATTCTTAACCTGAGACTGCAAGTATAGAGAAATAAGTGAATCTGCTTTCTCTGTTCACAGCCTTTAATCCTCTGGTTTATGGAATTAACTACACTTAATAGTTTTGTATATATTCTACCAGAGCATTTTCTTTAGAGTATATGCATATGTTTGGGGGTTAGTTCTCTTTGTTGTATAGCTCTTCTTATGTAATTACATATTTATTGCAGAGTGAATTTACTTTATCTAAATTTGAGTGATCCGATCATTTCTGAAAATATGATCATCAACCAGTCTTTAAGTGCCAGCCCTTGAAAGTTCCCCTAAATGCAGACTATTCTCAAAAACAAGTTGTGTTCAAATTTTTTTTGTCTTATAAGCTGATTATTTGGAAGTTGTATTGTGTATTCTTTTTTTATACTATTAAAATTTTTATTTTATTTTATTTATTGCAAAATATTAAGGGGATACAAATGTTTTTTACATAGATCACTTTTGTAATGCTTGAGTCATGGCTACAGGCATGCCCATCACTCAAATAATGTTCAATGTACTCATTAGGTAGGTTTTTGCCCATCACCTTCCTCTCCCTGCTTGATTTCCACTGACCTTTATTTTCCTCTGTGTACATGTGTGTTCATTGCTTAATTCCAATTCAATAGCAAATATATATGGTGTTTATATTTCCATTCTTTAGTTACTCAAGGTAGAATAATGGTCTCCAGTAACATTGTCGCAAAAGGCATTAATTTATTCTTTTTTATGGCTGAGTAGTACTTCATGGTATACATATACAACATTCTGTTATCCATTCATGAATCAATGGGCACTTAGGTGAATTCCCTACTTTTGCAACTGTGAATTATGCTGCAATAAATATTTGAGTGCAGGTGTCTTTTTGATAAAAAGACTTCTGTTTAGGGGGCATACATCTAGCAGTAGGATTGCTGGATCAAATGATAGCTCTACTCTTAGTTCTTTGAAATAACTGCTTGCTGTTTTCTATAGAGGCACTAATTTTCAGTGCCACCAGCAGTGTGTAAACATTCCTTTCTTTCTGTATCCATGCTAGCATCTCTTCGTTTTGGGCTTTTTAATAAAAGCCATTCTCACTAGAGTATGTGATGTCTCATTGTCGTTTTAATTTGCATTTTCCTAATGGTTAATGATATTGGGCATTTTTTCATACATTTATTGGCCATTTGTCTATCTTCTTTTAAAAAGACTCTGTTCATGTTTTTTGCTCACTTTTTCATGGGTTTGTTTGTTTTTCTTTTACTGATTTGCTTGAATTCTTTGTAGCTTCTGGATTTCAGCCTTCTATTGAATGTATAGTTGGTGAATATTTTTTACCACTCTGTAGGTTGTCTATCTGCTGTGTTGATTAATTACTTAGCAGTACAGAAGTTTTTAAATTTAATTGAATCCCATTTATTTATTTTTGTTGTTGCTGTAGTTGCCAATATGGTCTTGTTCATAAATTCTTTATCTAGAAAAGTTTTTCCTACATTTTCCTCTAGAGTCCTTATGGTTTCCTCTAGAATCCTTAGACTGAAGTCTTTTATCCATCTTGAATTAATTTTTGCAAGTGATGAGAAATAGTGATGCTATTTCATTCTTCTGCAGGTAACTCCTAGCATCATTTTTTGAATAAGGCTTCTTTTCCTCAAATGTGTATTGTTGTCGCTTTGTCAAAATTAGTTGGCTGTAGGGTTGTGGTTTTATATCTGGGTTCTCTATTTTGTTCTTGGTCTTTGTCTCCATTTTTCTACCAATGCTGTTTTGGTTACTATAGCCTTGTAGTTTAGCTTGACATATGGTAATATGATGCCTCCAGATTTGTACTCTTTTGTGTAAAATGCCTAGGAATATCCTTGATCAAGGAGGAATGTGTATTCTTATAAAGTGAGTTGTAAATATGCATTAAGTGGTGGCTTTAGCATCATGAAAAAGAGGTCAACAAGGGAAAAGGAACATATAAGGAGTGTTTTCTATGTGTGAAACTATTGTTAAGAACCTTCTATTGTTTCTTTTATTCTCTCCAACATTTTTGTTAGATTGTTCCTATTTCACATTATACAGATTGATCAACTAATGTTCAGAGCGACTAAATTATTTTCCAGTTATCATGTAGGTTGAAAATGTCAGAGATTGGAATCAGGTCCAGGTGTGTTTGATTCCTAAGTATGTGCACCCTTCAAGGCCCTGGAAGTCTGTAAAATAGGGCAAAGGGGCACACAGAGACCCATATTCAGCCTTAGGAGGGTAGTATGGGATTTAACTCTTTCTTATAGATAATCATGTAAGGACAGGTTACATGGACAGAGTAGATCTGGTCCCACCATGCCTTATTCACACCTCAATCAACAACTAGTCGGATCATAGCACTGACATGTTGGCTGTGCTATGCGGGGTTATTTTTGTTCCCAATGCCCAGCACTAAAAATAACTTGCTAGACATTTTATCCCTCCATCCCTTAGATCAAGTGTCCAACCTTTTCTTTCCTACTCTGTGCCTTGGGAGGTTCACCTCCTTGGCCTCCATCAAAGGACTGACTCCCCTTTTCTGCGGCTTCTGATTGAATTCTCCTAATGGGAGGAGATTGGAAGGTGTGAAAGAGGAAATGTTAGGTCATCCAGTCCTCTGGCACATTTCCTGTTGGAGTTATTTGCAATGGCTGGATTCCTATACCCCAGACCACAGCTCTCATTGCAAGGCCTTCCTCTATGTCCTCTGCTGTCCCTCAGTCCCAGCACATACATCCTCCCCTTGTATACCTTTACATCCTGGGATGGCAACAGCATTCTACTCTTGCTAGCCCAGGTGCTTTACCATTTCTTGTTGTTTTAACACAACCGTGCATGCATTGTAAATGTCCCTTCATTCCACAATCTTTAATTATCTCTTTGGAATGCGGCATCTGTTTGCTGCTAGGAACCTGACTGGTTCAGTAAATTAAACCAGGTTTTATTCTAGAAAATGAATCCTCAATATGGGATTTTGTGATTGTGTTGCTCTCCTATTTGATGAGGGCACAGGGCACAGACGATCCTCTTTCCAGGGAGAAATAGATAACCTGGTATGTGGTGGAATCATAATTACTCAAATTATCAACAGCTGTTGCATGGTGCATGCAGGTGGAGGGAAGGCATTGGGAGAACTCATGACTGTGGCATGGTTGTTTTGTCAGGTGATTTGAATTACCCAGACTGGCTACGTATGAAATCCTAGAGAGCATAAACAGAGAAAAGGACAAATTATCAGCCTTGAATGTTCAACTCAGGGCATGCAGAAAATCAAACAGCTCTTTGGAAGTTTTTAAAGAAGCTTTTGTCTTCCATAACTTCAGGGAAAATATATCTAGATGAGGGTAGCTTTTAAAGACTATCTCCCCTATAGCTGCTGGGCAAACATGACTGAAAATATGTGAAGCTAAAATGGTTTTGCAACCTAGTAAAACTGAAGGTGCAAGGGCTACAGACTCAAATATACCTGGGATTGACTCACTGGGAAAGTTAATTAAGCACTCTGCTGGACAAGTTGGTATATCGGTATTGTGCAACAATAATCTGGCCTCTTACGATAAAGGTATAAGTGGAAAAAGAATGGGTCTCTGAGATATAAGATGGGGATACTTGGGTAGACACAATGAAGATTGAGGGACTGTCAACCTACAAATTCCCCAGATCCTTCATTGCCTAAGGAAGAAGTCTTGGTCCTTTCAGTGACATCTGACTGAGTCACATTTGAGGCAACAAGGCTTCTCCTGCACGTCTTTTGCAACCCACAGTAGGAGAATTATAGTGCAGGCTTCTCATGTTTTGGAGTATAACATGACCCCTTCTGCAGATAACTGTCCTTCCTTTAAACAGCTCCTGCTTTGCTACTGGGCTCTAGTAGAAAATTAAAGCCTGCCCACATTTAATTTTTTTGTGTGTTGTGTGCGTGGGAGTTTCTGTAATAAATTATCACAAACTTGGCTGCTTAATACAGCTGAAGTATGTGCTCTCACCATTCTGGAAGTCTGTAAGTTTTCAGCAGGGCCTTGTTCTCTTTGAAGGCTCCAGAAGACAACTTTTCCTTGCCTCTTCCAGCTTCTGTTGTTCTAAGAATTCTGTGGCTGGGACTATCCAACTCCAATCCCTGCCTGTTTTCACGCTGCTTTCTTCTCTGTGTCTTTTCTTCTGTTTCTGATAAGGATACTTGTCATTGGATTTAGGGTATACATGATTCCTTTTCAAAATCCTTAATTCTGTTTGTAAAAATGCTTTTTCCAAATAAGTTCACATTCACAGGTTCTGTGGGACATATTTTTGGGGGCGATCCACCATTCAATTTATTACACTGACTATGGAAAACTGATCATGTGACCTGAGTTGCCCATGATGACCTGGATATTATCTGACGCACCATTCATAAAGTTGAAAATGTTCAACAGTAATTTGTCCAATGGCAATCAGTAAATGGAAATGGTATATCAAAATTTGTTAAATAGGGAGTCTTTCCCCCAGTGATTGCTCTTGTTTGGTTTATCGAAGATTAGGTGGCTGTAAGTTGTTGGTTTCATTTGCAGGTTTTCTATTCGATTCCAAATATCTGTGTCTCTATTTTTGTGCCAGTACCATATTGTCTTGACCACTATGGCCTTGTAGTATAGCCTAAAATCTGGTAAAGTAATACCCCTGGCTTTGTTTTTGTTACTAAGGACTGCCTTAGCTATACGGGGTTTTTTCTCATTCCATACAAAACACAGAATCATTTTTTCCAAATCTTGAAAGTAAGATGTTGGTATTTTAATAGGGATGGCATTGAATTGGTAAATTATTCTGGGAAGTATAGACATTTTAACAATGTTGATTCTTCCAAGCCATGAACATAAGTGAAATATGTATGTAATTTCCCTTTTACAATAATATATTTTCTCCAATTTTAATATCAGATGTATCCAGATTAAGTAGAATGATTTTGAAGTATATCTTTTTCTATTGTCTATAAGATTTGGTATGATCTGTTTTTTTTTTGAAATTATCTTTTATTTATAAATATTAGTTGTCTTTTTTTTGAGACTTTGGAAAAAACAAAATAAGAAGAAGTTAACTGATCAAAGTATTCTATAATAGACATACTTCTATCTGACAATGGGAATGTTACTTTCTTTGCATTATTACCATTATTCATTGCAGCATTCATCTGATTTCTTTTCTGAATGTATTTATCTTCTTTTGTTCTTTATGAGGTTTTTGTTCTCAGTCCTGATGTTAAATATTATTATTGTCATTAAATTTAGCCTTTTAATTCTGTGAAGGCAAAAGTGGAAACCTAATATACACATGTATATGTAAGAAAAATAAAAAAAATTGAGAATAAAAAAATTTGTTTAACACAAGTAGGTGACTTATTCTTTGAATACTCCTGATACATTAGCCTCCTCTGAATTTACACTTTGCCATTCCCTAAGTTTCTTATACCTTAGATCTGAGTATCTTGTGTGACTATGAAGAAATCAAATAAGGGCCTGATTTTTGTATAGGTGATTCAAAATATTTCTCAACCAGTATGGTGCTTATGCAGTAGGCTCCTTATAAAACGTTTCTATGGCAGCAGTGGTTGAGGCCTGACAATGTGATCTCCCTCATAAAGACTGACCTGACTCCTACCACTGCTCAGTATCTAACCTGTCAGCAGCAGAGACCAATGCTGAGCCTTTGATATAGGATCATTGGGATCAACCTGCTACTGTATTATTAGACTCTTTCCATCATGGGGACGGCAACCATTTTTCCTCAAAGGAATAGCTGTACGTTCTAATTGCTTATTGTCCTTTTTGACTTCAAGTCTTCTGCCAGTAGCACCATTCCTAGACTTACAGGATGCCCATTTGCCCCATTTTATTCCATATAACTCATTCAATGGCCAATAGAGTATGGTAGTAGGTTCATACCCACTAAAGTCACTGCCCCATCACTCATGTAATCAGGGAATGAACTATTATGGGCTCAGCTGTGATTACAGGAAGACAATGAACTGTGAAGTTAGGGCATATGCCTCAAATATGCAGTCAAAATATGGTGCTATCTCCCTGATAGGCAGAATTCATGGATCTGGAATAAAAATGTTGGGATGGAAAAGGTCCTTCTCACCATTATACCTCATAACTCACTTAAAGAATTTTCTCTTTCTGACTCCGCAACCTCAAGATTGGTGGCTTTGGAGGTATTAGTGCTCAAGGGAAGAATATCTCTAAGAGGGGACAGTGAAGATTTGGTCAAATTGAAAATTGGTACTGACTGGCTTCTCATGCTGCAGAATCCACAGGCAAAGGTGGGAGCTCACTTTCCCCCAGCTCTTGTTCCTGTGTCCTGTTGCTGGAGCACACTCATGTTGCCTGTTTTCTGCAATGCCACGTGGCAGTACAAGTGAATGGACAGCACTTCATGACTTATCAGCCGATTGGAGTCATGTGTTTTCTATATTGGGGACATTTTTAATCGTACAGAAGGAAAAAGGAGCTGCTGAGAGAGACAAGTAGTGATTGTGCTAGATGTATATTCTCGGCCACTTTAGCTTTGTTTGCTACCCTTTTCTACCCAGCTCAATGCATGGAGGGGTTGACATCTGGAGAACTTCTTCAACCAGGCTCCCATGCCTCGTGGGTTTTGGTTGCAATGGCAACAGTGAATCAGAGTGTTGGATGAAAGAAAGGCCAAGCTGTGCATTCCCTGGCTCCTCTTTTTGGAGCCATGGCTTCTGTTGGGTAGCTGTGACCCCTGTCAGGTATCAGTGACTGCTCTCCTCTTCTGCCTTTGTCTTTAAATTAAAGATTTCCAACAGCATCTCTTACTGGTTTCTCTTAACTCTGTCCTCTATTTACTAATACACAGAAGCCCTCTCGTGAACTCTCTTTGGTCATTCATTTGAATGACCGATATCTTTCATGCCTGACTTCTGGCCAGTAAATGTCAAGGTCACACTCTTTTACTTAGGACAGAGAATCCCCCATCCCCGCACCTCCACCAGCTCTTATGCTTGTATATGGAGAGCTGTTTGCCCATGCTTTGTGTGCATATGCTGGGGGGAAGTACAGAGCCAAGGACAGCTTCTCTCCCTTGGGCTCTGATCACTTCTAGAATTTCTTTCTTTTCTAGGCTATGAAATTTTAGTCTTCATCAGGCCCATGTGCCAAGTCATCTGAACTTAGAAATGGGTGCATTATACACTCCATTAGCATTTTAGCAAGCAAATCCAATTTACCATAGTCTTTTGGCAGTAGTAAAGACTACAGTCCATTACTAGCTATACACTTGCTTTAGTCACTCATTTAGCAAATATTTAGGGAATACTTACTTAAGTGCCACACACCTCTGTAAGTTCTGAAAACGTGGAACTGAGCAAGATGAAGTCTCTGCCATTGTGGAGCTTGAATCTTCTTGAATATATTTTTTATAGACAGTGGCCACATCTGCTCTCTTCCCTATGGCATTGTAAGCACTGTGGTAGAAGCTCAATGAATAATTATTAAATGAATAAAGATGAGGATTGGAAAAATTATAAAACTCAGTTACACAGTGTTTCCCCAGCTTATTGTATTTGAATCCCTAAGTGTATGTGTGTGTGTGTTCTTTGTAACACTGGCCTATCTCATCCCAAACCATCTTGCAATGAAAAAAACCTGTGAATACTCAGGTTTTGCTAGGTTCCTTTCAGTTCCAAGCCATATCTGAAAACACTCAGGATACCAGTCTTATTGTTGCTGCCCCCAGAATCCCAGAATCATCCCCTTGATGTCTTCTGGAAAAATCCCACATGTCTTACTTCACTGCTCTGGATGCCTTTCTGGGGGCTAGTTCTATTGAGATGCCTGGACTCCTTGGCCTTCCATACCTCAATCACTTCTTGGCTCACTTCAGCCCCTGGTCAAGAGGATTTCCTTCCTCTGAGCTTCCCGCTAGACTCACTTCATCCTTTCCTCTGGGCCATGTCTTTTTCTTTTTGAACCTCAGCTCTCTTCCCCTACTTCCTGGATTATTGGCCTGATGTCTGTCCATCAACCCTGGCCCATCATGCCTCTGGCAGTCCTGCTGACAGACAGATAGGTGGTGTGTCAACAAACCCATTTTCTCAAATGGAAATTGGAAGAAACCTGAGACAACATAGTAGGTGATGGAAAGCGAAGTCATTTATTCCAGATATAGCTCGTTCCTGGTAGGTCTCTGCTATGGCATTTCCTCTTCATGCTGTAATTTTTTTTTTTTCCAGCTCAAGGTCAAATTAAAAAAATGTACATGCTGACACTCACAGTTGTACCTTTTCATTGTTGGGTGGCTGATGTGTGGTTGGGTTTTTCAGCTCTTTGTAGTTTAGTGTGCAAAGTCACTATGACGGGGTGGAAAGACCTGTAGGGGAACAATCTTGCTCACAGTAGATCTGAAATCAAAGGAATGTTTCAGGCTGTGAGAAATGGCTTCCTGTTCCCTGGCTCCAGACTAGGGGCTCTCCCGTCTTAGAGAAGGTAATCTGGAAAAAGTGAGATGCGGGAAGGATGGAGATTTTCACATCCTAGCAGAGGATATCCATAGTTTCTTTTTAGGTTTAATTGTACGTGGGTGGTGTATGATTATAAGGGCTCATAAATTGTCTACCCTGATATTGAATTCAGCCCCCTTCTTATATGTCAGTGTAAGCTGAGCTGAAGCCAGGGGAATAGGCCAAAATACACTAGAATTTCTGCCAAACTGATGACAGAGGGTTTGAAAAGTTAGCTAGAGAGACCCGTGAACTCAGTTATTAAAGTAATAGATTTCTTGTCCTGAGCCTCTACATAGATGCTATTTTTTTCCCTTTGGGGTAGAATACTAAATGAGAAAGTACTGACGGAGAAACTGACTTACTTCTCTCGTTGAATGAGTAGCAGTTAGAGACTTAGGGAACTATTCAGAAATTTAAGGTAAAACCTCTCATGTGGCATTCCATAGGATTTTCAAATTGTCTATTATAAGATACATATTTCATGATTTTTGCATTCTTTTTTGTTTAAGAATAGAAACATTACTAGAAATACCATCATTCATTTCTGGTGATTGAAAAAAATTGTTTTCCAAACCTTATGAAATGCTCATCAGGAAAGAAAAAACACATTGAGCTGCTCACGGGAAATAGTAAGGTGCTGTGCAAGTATTTCCCATTACTGCCTACTGCTTGCTTTTTACTTTGATTGATTGATAAGGGCTCTGTATAGAATCTGTGTTTTTGTGTGTGTTGTTTAAAAATGAGGCATTTTTTTGAGCTTTGGAAGGGTAAAGGAAATTAGAGCATAATTGCATTTGAAGGTTGGGCCAATAAAATTTAAATAGTTTTGCTGTAGCTCAGATTTTCTCTTTATGCCTAGCATAAAATTTATTAAGTGTTGTAAAATGTACTGAGTCACAAGTGCCTATGGAGACTCTTGTAAGGACATATCCAGTCTAGTGGAAGGGTCTTGGTTGGTCCTGGGACTGAGACTTTTGAATGAAATGTTCTTAACCCTCTAGGCAAATATTAAATGGAGCAGGTAAATAAGTGACATTATATTGAGGTGATCAAGTGGCCTTGCTTGGATTTAGTTCAAGTGTTCATATACTGGCCTGGTATGAAGATTCTCAGACACAAAACCATTTGGTATTATTTAAAGTGTTCCTTACTACATACTTGAGGTAATTATCACATATTTTTTGTTATTTTGTTTTTAATGGGCACAGGGGAAGAGCCTTTAGAAGGTAGTGAAGCAGTTGGACACATGTCGTTTAAGAAAATTGAGAAAGAGACCCTATATTGTGAGATTTGAGGGGATAATCTGGTTAGAGAGTCATTCTTGGTTCATCTAGATCAGTGGTTCTCAACCTTCCTAATGCCAAGAAGTATTTTCATTGTTACAAAGGTACGGCAACCCACAGGTTGAGAACTGCTGATTAGATCAATGGGTCCAGGAGACAAGGCGTGGTCAGACATGGCAGCAATATCCAGGAAGGCCACAGGATGGGAAAACAGATCTGCAACAAGAAAATGTCATCACGTCATAAGGAGAGTTTATAAACCCCTGTCGGAGGAAGGGAGGAGGTGAGAGAAACTGTTTCTGATAACCCATTAGCAAGGCAGCTAAAACATATTAGGTACCCAGTAAACATTTGTGGGTAAAACTAAAATGTAGGGCAGGAGGAGCACCATCAAAGTATCTGAAGTTCCCATCATACAAATTTTTGAGGCAAACAGTTTGGCTTTTTAAATATTTATTTACTTTCAAAAGTTCCAATAGAACTTTTTTTTTAAATTTCAAAAATGTCAAGGGGTTACAGATGTTTTTGGTTACATGGATCAATTTTGTAATGTTCGAGCCACTGACTATAGGCATGCCCATAACCCAAATAGTGTTCACTGTGCCCATGAGATAGGTTTTTCTCCTTCCCTTTCTACCAGCCACTTGATTTCCACTGAGTTTTATTGATACTTTCCTCTGTGCACATTGTAGTCACTGGTTAGTTCTAATTTAATAGAGAGTGAAGGTGGTGTTTACTTCTCCATTCTTTAGATATTTCCCTTAGGATAATGGTCTCCAGTTCCACCCAGATTTTTGCAAAAGGCATTAACTCATTCATTTTTTGGCTGAGTAGGACTCCATGGTACACACGCCACATTTTGTTGAACCACTCATGAATCGATGGTCACTTGGATTGATTCCATGTCTTTGCAATTGTGAATTGTTCTGCAGTAAACATTCTAGTGAGGGTATCTTTTTGATGAACATTCTTCTTTTCCTTTGGGAAAATACCCAAGAGTGAGATTGCTGGATCAAATGATAGCTCTACTCTTAGTTCTTTGAGGAAACTGCATTCTGTTTTCTATAGAGGTTGTATTAATTTTCAGCCCCATCAACACTATATAAGCATTTCTTTCTCTCTGCATCCATGCCAGCATCTATTGTTTTTGGATTGATAAAAGCAAGACATTCTAACTGGGTTATGGTGATATATCATTGACTTTTTTTTTAGAATTTGCATTTCCCTAATATCGTGATGTTGAACATTTTAAATATGTTTATTGGCCATTTGTCTATCTTCTTTTGAAAAGCTTCTTTTCATGGCTTTTGTTTACTTTCTGAATGACTTTTTTTTTTCTTGCTGATTTACTTGAGTTCTTTGTAGATTCTGGATTTTAACCCCTTATTGGATATATAGTTTGCAATTTTTTTTTTTTGCATTCTGTAAGGAAGATTGTCTCTCTGCTCTATTGATTATTTCCTTAGCAGTGCAGAACCTTTTCAGTTTAATCTAATCCTATTATTTATTTTTATTGTTCCACCAGTATGACAGCTACTGGTGTCCAGACATGCAGGTAGGGGTTTGTCTTAGCAGCCTAGGCAGCTGCTGGTTGGCCAAGCTTCTCCCCACCTACCTAGGTCCCACTAAGCTAGTTGTCCAAGGCTTCCTAGGTGGTAGCTGTTCCCCTTTCAGATTCCACACAGGGGAAAAGGCATGCTTGGCTTTCAGTCACAGGACACAAAAAGGGGGAGCAGTATTCTGTCTGCTCCCTCACGAGCCCAGTGAGGGTAATGTGAGGTTACTGTTGGAAGACTGAGTTCCAAGTGGACCTGGCACTGTGCATTGGAGTGATAAGGATGGTATTAGCTGCAGAAATCAAGAATTGCCAGAGACCAGATCACTGCTACACCTGCTCTCTGGTGCAATGTCTCTGCAATGACTCTGAGCAGCTGCTAGATTAGCCTAAAGGTCTGTAGTGGATGAGGAAGAACCCTCACATCTTGAGCTGCCTGGAACTTTTTTTGCTCTTCTAAAAA
This sequence comes from Otolemur garnettii, assembly GCF_000181295.1. Classification (NCBI taxonomy): domain Eukaryota; kingdom Metazoa; phylum Chordata; class Mammalia; order Primates; family Galagidae; genus Otolemur; species Otolemur garnettii. The sequence goes on from NW_003852445.1 coordinate 5,612,008, forward strand.
ACAGTACCCTAGCCGTGTGTGGTGGTGCATGCCTACAGTCCCAGCTACTTGAGCCCAGGAGGTTGGGGTTGCTGTGAGCTCAACTGATGCCTTGGCACTCCAGCCTAGAACAACAGATGAAACTTTGTCTCTAAATAAATAAATAAAACATAGTGTCCCTTTGGGCTACTTCTGTTCTGTTGTCTTCCCCTCTTCTCAACAATGTGAATTGTATTGGGGCCCCCAGTTAATCTCTGAAATGGTGGGTGCTGCTTATGAGTACGAATTGCCACTCCTGTTTGATTGAATCAGTAGATGCTGTAATGAGCTGTACTGTTGTGAGAAGTTGGTGTTTGCTGGGAAGAGTCAAACTTCATTGATGTTCTTTTATGCCTGTAATAGGCTCTAGCCCCTCAGGAAAAGCACTTGAGTTCCCCAGGCAGTGGGAGGGGTCCTGGAGCTCCCTGGGGATTGCTCATTCTCTGTCACAGCAGAGGTGGGTGGGAGAGTGGGGCTGGGTGGGGTTAGGTATGACAAGCCTGCCTTTATTCAGGCTCCAAAAAGGTAGGTCCTAGAACTGTCTTGGCAGAGATCAATGGTCATTTTCCAGGCAACTGAGGAAAGTCAGTAGGAAGGGGCCAGAACAGCTTCAGCAAACCAGGAAGTCTGCTGTGGGGAAGGGGCCATCTGCAATTTAACAACTGGCTTTTGGGAGCGAGCTCTATCTCCCTTGCTCTACCCTTACTCAGAGAGTCTCCATCCAATGTCTGGTTACAAACAGGCCCAAATTTACTGAGTAATGATGCAGTCAGTGGGCTGAGAACTTCTCTACCCAAGGACCTACCCCAGTCTGAAAGCATGGTTTTCCTAGGGGAGAATGGGTGCTTCATCAGATCACCATGGCTGGGACCCACACTGTACTATTCCATGAGTTCTGCCCATGTGGGCTCCTTTGCCTCCTGAGTTCAGCTCTCAAATACCCCCTTTGTGCCCTGTAGCAACCCAAATGAATCCTGGGACCATGGGATCCTGCCTGCATGTCTGTCCTACTGATAGGCACTTTTGGAAGTTCTGACAAGGAGGGAAGTCCCAGACCAAGCATCCTTGGGTCCACTGTGGGTCTTCAAGGGTAAAGGTGTAGGTCCTACTCTTTGTGGAAACCTCAGATGAGACCTTGCAATAGCAGAAGGAGGCAGTGCCTGAAAGTCTTGGCTGATTAGGCCCTTTCAGCTGCAGTGGGCAGGGGAGGGGCAGGGCAGGGAAAGTGTCTGAATGGAAGAGAGCCAGCACTCTGGCTCCTCAGGGAATGTCCAAACTCTGGGATGGCATAATGCTCTCCCCTGCAGTCTGAGGAGGCATTGGAACTGCCTGTGTGGGAACAGATGATGTAAACACTGATTAGTTGGAGCTCCCTGGAGTGGCCGCTATGGCGGAGATAGCAGTGTGGGGATTCCCTTCTTCTCCCTGGGCTGTGGTCCTATAGGAGCTGGAAGGCTGATGCTGTATTTTCAAGAAGGTGTCTATTTGGTGGTTATAGTAGCACTTGGGCTCCTGAGGCTGGAAAAGCTTGCAAGCAGCTCAGCAGCTCCCTGATTACAGGATATATGTAGGGAAGATAAACAAACCCCTCCACCTACCCCTTCACTAGTCTCCCTGCTTCTCCACCATTGGTTTCTGCTGATATCTTTTTTTCCCTTTCTGTTCCGCTTTGCATTTTCTTTCCATGAAGCCTCTGGCAGGCTCTGGCATGTGTCTCTTAACTATGCCTGAGCGGTGCTAGTTCCTCCCTTTACTTGATCTGAAAGCCTTACTTCCCTCCAGGCGACCTGGCACCTGAGGTATCTAGTCAGCCATCTTCCCTAATTCCTGAATTGTTAAGAAGATGCTAACAAAGATGATATAGAGACCAATTCTTTGTTTTAGGTTGGTTACTAATGGTGCCAGTAAGGAAATGACTAAGTGTTCTGAGATCTAGGTAGAGTTTTAGGGTAAATAGACCTTGGATAATAAAGTAGTGTGCTGTACTGGCAAGGCCTGCTGGGATCTGGGGATGAGGAAGCAGAGCCAACCCGCTGCTGGGACAGGCTGCTTGCTGTTCTCTGGAAGCCCTGGGGCCTCAACAGGACTCCAAGGAATTGTCTTTCCATCAGTCCAGAGCAGGCTAGTCTGCTTGCCACAGGGTAAAAATATGTTCGGCCTTATAGCATTTTGAGCAAAAAAGACAATTTGAATTTTCAAAGCACGAGGCTTTTTTTACTCTTGTGAAAGTGATTCTTTTGTATTAATATAATAAACTGCTTTAGGGAAGTGGTCCTAAAATATTAAAAGGAGAAGAATTCTCTAGAATCCCTGGTATTGACATAAATTATTTTTAGGGTAATGTTCCTTAAGTATGTATATACAAATGTAAAACTAGGAATAAACTCTTCATGCTTATAAATCTTATATGCTATATATGATCAAATTTAAATTTCGACCCATTGAATTTGGCACATCTGTACTTCATTTCTATGTGCTATGGGATGATTCCATTTTCCCACTACTTTTCAACGTTTTTGCTACCAACAAAGTTTGTGCGGTGGGCTGTAAAGTCACTGGCTCTGTTGGTGTCAGTGTACCAGTTACAAGTTATATCCACCCCCCACCCCACTTTCTGATTGATCTTTGGTAATTAAAGTTGCACGGGGTGGTGTCAGATCAGATCTCAATTTACAAAATCACTTAAAAAACAAAAGTCTTATTCTATTAAAATCTCTTAATTACAAATGCTCAGTGCATGTTTTAGCCTTCCTATGAATAAAATAATTCAACATTGGTAAAAATAGTGGCTGTGGGGTAATTATTGCCCTTTTGACATTAGGGCATCAGTTTAACAGGAATCAGATATGCTTGTCAGTACAGTGAAGGCACTAATATGGTCATAAATATTATCTCGTTATGGGAAATGAATAGTTCTTAGGTGATTGAGAACGTGCTAATATTAAGTTTACTTATTTATTTATTATAGAGCTTTTCAAGTCGTATTTCCTTCAGGTTAGGATAAGGGTACATATGACTAGGTTACATTGTTTGCATTTGCAAGGTAAGGTCTGAGTTTAGTTGAGTCCTTCACCAGTGATTTAATAAACTGCAGTATATATGTACCATGAAATCCTACTCAGCCATTAAAAAGGATGGAGACTTTGTATCTTTTATATTTACCTGGAAGGATTTGGAGGACATTCTCCTAAGTAATTTTACATTTTTAAATTTTTACTCAATATATTTCAAATACAGTAAAGCATAGTCAATAATAGAACAGGCATATGTTTACCAAAAAATTCTAGGATGATGGTATTTTGCAATTATTTGCTTCATATGTCTTTTTAGGTATCATGATAATTTTATTTTTTAAATTTATATAGAGTAAAATAAATTTTTATTGCATAGTTCTGAGTGTAGCATATGCATAGATTTGTGTAGCCACCACTAGTAAAAAAAACAAAAACAAAAACAAAAATAGTTTCATCACCCCCTAAAATTCCCTGATGCAGCCCTATCAAACCTCCCTCTATCTTAATTTCTGGCTACCACTGACTTGTTTTTTCCAAAAAATAGTTATTTTCCATCCCTTCTCCAATTCTCCATCTCCCTGCCTATGTGTATTTTTTATGTTTATGATGAATGTATACATATGTAATCTCTATGTTATTAATTAATTATTTTTGTAAAATACATATTTATTGAATACCTACAATGAGTTAGTCACTGTTCCAGTTGTTGGTGGAATAACAGTAAATTGAATGAATAAAAATTTTAGCCTTTGCAGAGCTTACATTCTAGTGGGAATGATAGATAATAAATAAAATGTGATATTTATTATGTTACCTATTACTAAGTGCTATGGAAAAAATAAAGCAGGAAAAGGAGATATAGAATATAATTTTTGATTTTTGTTCTTGCCCAGAGAAGACTTCACTGAGAAGGTGACATTTGACTAAACCCCTGAGAGAGACGAGGTGGCAGTTATCTGAAGGAAGAACAATTTGGACAGTGGCAGCAGCAAATGCAAAGGCCCTGAGGTGGGAGCATTCCTGGTGTCTTTGAGAAGCAGGACAAAAGGACTTTGTGGCTGGATTGGTGTATACCTGGGGAGAATGGAGGAGAGAGGGCCAGAGTAGTGGTGAATGTATGTGTGTGTGTGTGTGTGTGAGGGGGCAGTGGTGATGCTAAACGTTTAACAATTGGCTTCTCCAGTGGTAAAAGGAAGCCCTGATTTTGTAGCATTTGCCAATTTCAATTGGCTAATACTCCCACATTAGCCAATTTCAAACAAACAACTTGATACCATTAAATGTGGAGTTGGAGGTAGATAATAATCCCCAAAGCATAAATGATAGTAAAATCTAGTAAATAATTAAAAAGTGATGAATTATATTTCTTTTTCTTTAAATATAGCTTAATTATAAATTTATATAATTTAATTTTACTAATAACTGTGTTTAATAATTGGCTTACAAAATTCCAGAAACTTTAACAATTTGCTCTCTGGAACTGCTGTGAACTGGCTCCAGCACACCCCTGGGGAGCAGTGTGAAGCTTCTTAGTTTATTGAATGAATGTTCTTTTTTCCTCTGATCTGGGAAGCCATTAATAATTTTGAAGCACAGAAATGTTGTGATCTGATGAATATTTTAAAATAACTCTAGATTCTGTGTTAACATAGACTATGGAAATACAAGGTTAGAAGAAAGGACACCTACCATAAGGCTATTGGAATAATACTGGCAAAGGTTAATGACAGCTTAGTCAAGGATGGTAGCATTAGGGCTGGTGAGAAGCTATGGGTTTCTTTGCCAACCAATTGGATGTGGGATAAGAAAGGAAGAGGGAAGTTAAAGACAATTCCAAGGTTTGGGTGTTGAGCAATTAGAAAAAAAAAAGAGTATTGACATGTACTGAGCTGCAGAGACCTGGAAAAAGCAGTTTTGGGGGAAATATCAGGAACTCAGTCCTGGATATGTTAGTTTGAGATACCTATTAGACATCCAAGAGAGATGTCAAGTAGAAGGCTGGATATAGGAATCTAAAGTTCATATCTGGGCTAGAGATAGAAATTAGGGAGTTATCAATCTGTAGTTTGTACAGACATGAGTTGGATGACACTTTCAAGGGAGTCAGTGTAGATAAAAGAAAGGAATTCCAGGGCCTAGGGCCTGGGGAAATCTCACATTGAAGGGGAAAGATAAAAGGGAACCAGTAAAAACATTCTGAGTATTATTGGCCAGTGGGGTAGAAGTACAACCAAGAAAATAGCTGATGTCCTGAAAGACAAGAAAATGCTTGGAGGATCAGGGTGTGACCAACTATGTCAAATGCTGCTGAGAGAGTAAGAATGAGATTTAAGAACAAATCTTTTTTTTTTTTTTTTTTTTTTTAGCAATAAGTATGTTATTAGTGAAATTAATAAGAGCAGTTTAGATGGAGCAGCAGGGGGAAATGATTTGAGTAGATTAAAACGGAATAAAAGAAAAGCAATTATAGAGATAGAGAAAGAGTATACACAATTCTTTTGAAGAATTTTCTTTCTTAAAGGGAAGTAAGGAAGAGAAGTAAGATGTAGAGTGTCCCCTATCCTCTGCCAGAAGCAATACATAGGGAGCATAATTATTGACAGGAAAGATCCAGTAGTGAGGAAATAGTTGACAATGACAGAGAGAAATGAGACTTGTAAGAATGATGACCTGGAATAGGTGAGAAGAAATGGCTAAGTATATGAAGTAATGGAAACGTTGTCTCTGAATGAATTCTGAAGGGCTTCATCTATCTTCTGATACCAGAGAACTGATCTCTGCTTTAGGAAACCATGTTGTTGTTTTTAGCCTCATCATGAACTTGTGGTCTACTCATGATTTAACACTATTAGCAGGTCTGTTATGTTTCTTTAATCAGTGCTCTAGCCCATTCTCTACCACCATTTCCACTCTGCCCCTCTCACCTTAGATCTCTCACTTCCTGATCCTCCTGACCAAGGTCAACAAATGACCTACATCAAAGACAAACTATTAGAAGGGAATGATTTCAATTTCTGTTGCTAAATCTACAACCCAGAATTTGAGCTACAACTATTTGCTTGTTGAAAGCTCCCACATCCTCCTTTTGTTCTATTACATGGAAAAATTATTCCTGCTTCTCTCCAAAGCTGATTCTTCCATTTCCAGTCACTGTTATCTTTCTTAGTAATTGTCCTATAAATTATGGCTTTTCTTTTCTGTATTTATCCCTTCTTTTCTTCTACAACCCCCTTCCCATAGCATCTAGACACCTGTAAGCTTATTCTAACTTAAAAAGTTCCTTCCATAAGACTGTGTCTCCTTTTGATTATGTCTCTCTGTCCCACTTCCCTTTCACAGTGTTAAATTGTTTATTTTTTTTTCTGCTGAAACTTACTAGAAACAGTGCTTTGACATTCACACCCTGTGCAATGCATGCAATTTGAATTCTGTCTTCCCTGCTCTTTTCTGTGAAAACTGTTCAAGTCCAAGTTAGAAATAATCTTCACCATTGCTACATTCAATGAGCAGTCTTTCATCTTCAGCTTTCCTTCTTTTTTTTTGGTGGGGGGTCAATTTGGCATCACTGATTGCTCCTTATTTTTAAATTATTCCTTCATTTGTCTTTTGGGATCCTAGATTCCTCTCCCATCCCCTTTTTTCTCCATGTTTATCCAACAATTAAATATTGGTTCTATCAAGGCGCTATTAGATCTTTTCATATTTTTGCTGTCTACTTTGTCCAGGTAGGTTGAAATTTTAATTTACTCTTGTAATGAAAGAGTTTTAGAATAAAAAGGGACACTAGCAGGATTCGGTACCTTCTGACTAAAAGAGCCCTTGGACTTTGTATTAAAATCTTATGTAGCCAGGCAACAATCACAATAGGCTTTGGGTGAGACTCAGGGCTGGCTTCATATGTGACTTGGCACTGGTGGTCACAAAGGAGTTCTCGTGTCACCCTCCCCAATTTTAGCAGCCCAATACAGAGTGAGGGAAGAGAGTGAGACTTCCTGGTAATCCAAGGAATTCTCCCATACTTTACCCAAGTCTACCAAGGCAGTACCACCAGGAGCCTGCTAGAGTCACAGCATTATTGACCTTGGGGCACCCCCACTGCTGATATGGTTGCCCAAAGAGCAAAGACTTGGAACCTTCTATTCCTTTTGAATATCTGGAAAATTTTCTTAAGAAGGACAGATTCAAATAAGAAATAAACCCAGTCTGCAAATATTAAAACAAATACCTAATTATTCCATACTTAGACATTGAAAAACATCCACAAGCATCAAGAACATCTAGAAAAACAGGATGTCACCAAATGAACTAAATAAAGTACCAGTGTACAGTCCTGGAGTGCTAGAGATATGTGACTTTTCAGACAAAGAATTAAAAAACAGCTGTCTTAAAGAAGCTCAATAAACTTCAAGGCAACACAGAGAAGGAATTCAGAAGCCTATGAGAGAAATTTAACAGAGACTGAAATGAAAAAAATAAGTAGAAACTTTGGAGCTGAAGAATTCAATTGACAAATTGAAAAATGCATTAGAGTGTCTCAAAAGCAGAATTGACCAAGCAGAAGAAAGGATTAGTGAACTTGAAGACACAATATTAGAAGACAGTCAGAATACAAGAAAGAATAAAGAATGAAAAAGAATAAAGCATGCCTATAAGAACCAGAAAATATCCTCCAAAAGGCCAGCTTAAGTCTTACTGGCCTTAAAAAGGAAGTAGAGAGAGAGATTAGATAGAAAGTTTATTTAAAGAAATGTTAACAGAGAACTTTCCTGACCTGGAGAAAGATAGAAATATTCAGGTACAACAAGGTCATAGCACCAAGTAGATTTAACCCAAACAAGAATAAATCAAGGCATTTAATAATCAACCTCCCAAAGATCAAGGATAAAGAAAAGATACCAAGGGAAAGCAAAAAAAAAGAAAGAAAGAAAGAAAGAAAAACAAATGATATATACGGGAACTCCAATATGCTTGGCAGCAGACCTCTCAGTGAAAACTTTATAGGACAGGAGAGAGTGGCATGACCTATTCAAAGTGCTAAAGGGAAAAAACCCTCAGCCCTAGAAAATTATTTCCTGAAACAAATATCTTTCAAACATGAAAGGGAAATAAAGACTTTCTTGGACAAAGAAAAGCTGAGGCATTTCATCAACACCAGGCTTGTCCTGCAAGAGATGCTAAAAGGACTTCTTCAAGAGGAAATACAAAATGTTAATAAACAATTAGAAATCATCTGAAGGTAACAGCCTACTGGTAAGTATGCAAATACAGAGTACTCTCTTGGTATAAATGCATTTTATAAGCTATTTATATCTTGAGTGGGAAGATGAGAAAACAAACCTAACAAAAATAACTAGAACAACTTTTTGAGAGACAGATAGTATAAAAAGATATGAATGGAAACAAGAAAAAGTTAAAAAGCAGGGGGAATGGAGTTAAAATCCAGCATTTCTATTAGATTTCTCTCTGCTGATTTATTTGTTTGTAAGCAGATTTGTTATATGTTTAAAATAATTGGTTATAAAATGTTTTTGCTAGCCTCATGATAGCCTCAAATAAAAAAATCTGTGACAGATATACAAAAAATAGAAAACAAGAAATTAAAACATACTACCAGAGAAAATCACTTTTAACAAAGGAAAACAGGAAGGTAGGAAAAAAGGAAGGAGTGAAGGAAGAAAAGATGGAAGGAAGGAACGACCACAAAACCACCAGGAATCAAATAACAACAGAACTTAAAGACAGAATATTAGAAAATAGTGAACTTAAAGACAGAATAGTAGAATGGCAATAGTAAGTCCTTATCTGTTAATATAATATTGAATATGAATGGACTAAACTCTCCAATCAAAAGAAATAGAGTGGCTAAATGGGTAATAAAACAAGAGCCAACTATACGTTATCTGCAAGAAACACACTTTACCTATAAAGTTACACATAGACTGAAAATAAAGGGATGGGGAAAGATATTTCCATGCAAATGGAAAACAAAAAAGAGACAAAGAAAGTCATTATATAATTCTAAAGGGGTCAATTCAACAAGAGGATATAATGATTCTAAATATACCAGGAGTGCCAAAAAATGTATATGCATTTTAAGAGCGATCTTGGAAGTAAAGTTGATCATTCTCTAAAAGTGTACAAATTTCAGGTAAAATGGCTGTGCATAGCATGTCTAGTACACTTGATCAGTAATGGTACCTTCAGTTCAACTTTAAAAAGTAATATATAGATAATGTTTCTTAAAATATGCCTGCATTTTTTTGGTACCCCCGTATATGCACCCAACACTGAAATACCCAGATATATAAAACGAATATTATCAGAGCTAAAGAGAGAGATGGACCATAATACACTAATCACTGGAGACCTCAACATTCCACTTTCAGCCCTGGGCAGATCATGCAGACAGCAAATCAACAAAGAAACTTGGACTTAATCTGCCCTATGCACCAAATGGACTTAATAGATATTTACAGAATGTTTCATTCAATAGCTACAGAATGCATGTTCTCCTCAGTTCATGAATCATTGTCAAGGATAGACATAAGTTAGGCCACAAAACAAGTCTTAAAGAATTCAAAAAAGTTGAAATCATATGAAGTATTTTCTCTGAACATAATGAAATAAAACTAGAAATCAATAACACGAGGGACACTGGAAACTATACAAACACATAGAAATTAAACAATATGCTCCTGAAGGAGCAGTGGGTCAGTGAAGAGATTAAGAAAAAATTAAAAATTGCTCAGAACAAATGAAAATAAAACCACAACTTAACAAAATTTTTAGGATATAGTAAAAGCAGTAGGAAAAGAAAATTTTACAAATGCCTAAATAAAAAAGTAGAAAAGCTTCAAATAAATGACTTAATAACGGATTTCAAAGAACTAGAAGAACAAGAGCAACCAAACCCAAAATTAGTAGAAGAAAAGAAATAATAAAGATTAGAAAAGAAATAAATGAAATTGAAACTAAGAAATAATACAAAAGATCGATGCAATGAAAAGTTGTTTTTTTAAAAGATAAACAATAGATACACCCTTAGCCAGAGTAACTAAGAAAAAAAGAGAAAAGAGTCAAATAATTAAAATCAGAAATTAAAAAGAGACATTGCAACTGATTTCTCCAATCTGCAGAAATTCAGAGGATCATTAGAGGGTACTATGAGCAATTATATATTAATAAATTGGAAAACCTAGAAGAAATGAATAACTTTCTAGACATGTAAAACTTACCAAGATTTAACTGGGAAGAAATGCAAAACCTGAGTAAACTAATAAAAAGTAACATGATAAAAGCAGTAATAAAAATTCTGTCATCAAAGGAAACCCAGGACCTGATGGCATCACTGGTAAATTTTACCAAGTGTTCAAAGAACTAACACCGATCCTGTGGAAACTATTCCAAAAACTTGAGGAGGAGGGAATACTCTCAAACTCATTCTATAAGGCCTGTATCATATACTGTTGTTGGGAATGTAAGTTAGTGCAACCATCATGGAGAATAGTATGGAGGTTCCTCAAAAACTAAAGACCATGTGGCCCAGCAACCCCACTGCTGTATATATATATATATATATATCCAGAGAAGGAGAATTTGGTATCCAAAAGATACCTGCACTCCCATATTTATTGCAGCACTATTCCCAATAGCCACAATTGCAATCAATCTAAGTGTTCGTCAACAGGTGAATAGATAAAGAAATTGTGATACAGACGTGGCACCCTGGCACAGTGGTTATGGAGCCAGCCACATACACCAAGGGTGGCAGGTTTGAACCCAGCCTGGGTCAGCTAACCAATAATAACAACTGCAACAAAAAATAGCCGGGCATACTGGTGGGCACCTGTAGTCTCAGCTACTTGGGAGGCTGAGGCAAGAGAATTGCTTAAGCCCAAGAGTTGGAGGTTGCTGTGAGTTGTGATGCCACGGCACTCTACCGAGGGCAACATAGTAAGACTCTGTCTAAAACAAACAAACAAAAAAAGAAATTGTGATACTTATACACAATAGAATGTTATATAGCCGCAAGAAAGAATGAAATCCTGCCATTTACACCAACAAGAGTGGAAATGGAGAACATTATTTTAAGCAAAATAAGCCAAGCACAGAAAGACAAATCTCACATGTTCTTACTCAAACGTGGGAGCCAAATATTAAAATAATTGATCTTATGGAGATACAGGGTAGGCTGACGATTTCAGTTGGTGGGATCCACTAATGTGCACAATGTGAGGGTGATCAGTATGCTCCCTGGGTGAAGGGCTCAACTACAATTTGAACTTTACTTTGGAAGTGAGAACAATGTAACTTAAAAATGTGTACCCTTGTATTAATTTAAAATAGAAAAAAATATTAAAATAGAAAATTCCTGGGATAAATGCTAAAATCGACAGGATAATGAGATAACATATATTATCACAAGTGTCCAGGACAAACTAGGGAATGTGTTTGCTCTATCTCGAGGTCTCTTCCATTGTCATGGCTTCTACTACCATTTATTTGTGGATGAACATAGGATCTTAAATTGTCCTTGATTTTCTTCCAGGTATCACTTCCTGGCTCAGCACATGATATCACTGTTTTTTTAACTTGTTCTCACCCAAATAAAACCCCCAAGAATCACCCTTATCTCCTATATATCCAACTGGCATATTTTTCCCTTTCTCCTTCCTAAATAGCACACGAAGCCATCCACTTGTCTTCATGTCCATTGCTACCATCTCAGCCTGTATGCCAGCATCTCTCATCCAGACAACTCTATAGTCTCAGAATTCACATTCCAGCACCACCCTTCTCCTCTGCAAGCTAGCTACTCTCTACATTGTGACTAAGATGGGTTTTCCAAAAATGGAAATTTAGTCATGTTACTTTCCTACTTAAAACCTATCCGCCGCATCTCCTTGTTCTTGAACTGATGTCTGAACTTCCTTAGCTTAGTCTGCAGTGCTTATTGTGATCTAGTCTCTCTCTCTCTCCATTCTAATCTCTCATTACTCCCTCCACATTTTCTTCACTTTATTTCCTAAGACAGGTTATATTTTTGCTTCTAAAGGCCATTAATACCTGGAACATTTCCTCACTTAATGTGAAACTTCTTTGCTACCTTAACAATCTTACAATAATCTATGAAAAACATCAAAATATGAAGTCCTGACCTCTTATCATCTGCAAATTGGTGTCTGCATGGAGTAAGAAAATCCACATCATCAGAATGGACTGGGGATTCCCTAGAGAAACCCTTGTTTCTTATTGACAGGATGAAGACTGATATTTCTGGTCCTACTTGAGTGATATCTTTTTCTTCGACCTTGAGATTGTGATCTGTATTTTTGTCTAAGATTATGTTTCAGACTAGGAGGGATTTGGGGATGTGATACCTAATACGTAACCCCTTCTTACTCCCCAGGACTCTACATGGACTAGCTTAAAGATCCCTACCTAAATTTTATGTAGTGTAGGGAAATCTTGCCTACGGTCCTCATCATGGGAGGTCCATTCAGTGTATACTTGCTGTAAGAGTAGATTTCCTAATATCTTATCCCAATTCTTCAGTTCCAGTTTGGACTCAAATGCAGCTTGTCTTGTTTTTAGGAAAAGTGGAGAATGGCTGGCTTCTTTTCTCTGTCCAAAGACTTCCTAGACATGGGAATAGTTTATAAATCAACATGAGCCTTCTGGAGGATAAAATTAAAAAAAAAAATGCCAGTAGGAATAAGCTCTCATTCTTAAGATGGGTTTTCTGTTGAGAAGTCAGTCCACACAAGACTAAAAATGCACAACTCTTAGAGAATTTGAAGTCTTCTTTTTATTAAAAAAATATACTAAAAAAGCACAACTTCCATCTAAGGCTTGTTTCAGCTATGTCCTGCAAGACTGGGAAGTGTTGTTTTCATGCAAAATTACTTATTACAGAAAAGATTTTATAGCTATATTATAATTTGTGGTAGAGAGAGATGTTTCCTAAGGTCTCTCTGCTCTAAGACTGCAATAATGGATAAAACTCTGATACCTGATCTCACAGTCTCTGGAGTGTGAGATTCATTTCCAAGGTTGGTAGACTTCCTTTTTCAGAATGATTTCAGCGGCTTCTACAGAGTTCTAACTTGTAGAGCAGGAAGAAACAGAGAGAGGCAAGCAGGGGAGGAGGGGAGAGAGGTGAAGTCATATCCATGAGTACCTTATTATGATTGTTTGGCTTCTCATCTCTTTTCTCTAATTCGATCACCTTTAACAGGCCCAGACACCCTGAACCCAAGGTGGAGCCTAAACAAAACATTTTCTATGTGTAGGAAGCTCCCAAGATAGCCTCTCCAGGCTCCGCAAAGGGCATTTAGTGAAAAACAAAGTAAACAGGCCATAATGAAAGGCTGACGGTAGCCACGCTGATGAAAAAGACAGAGGAAAGCAGCAAGTTCCTCCAGGTCAACATTCAGCTTCGAAGGTTGGTCCTCTCAGCTACATAGTAGCCAGTAGCCAGCCTGGTACTAGATTATCTTCTAAACCCCAAAAGATGCAGCATCCTTTTAGGGTTGGCAGATCACTCACCCTCTCCTGAGCTTCAGCTTCATCGTCAATAAAAGAAGGGGATCACACTAGTGCACCTTTCAACACTAACTCTCTGGGATTCTCGTGTACAGGTGGACCCTGTGTAAAAGAAGTTATCATAGGAATTGTACAGAAAAGATCCCTTAGAAGGAGAATTTCAGCTCTGGCTTCTATTAATCAGGTAGTTCTTCTTCTTCTTCTTCTTTTTTTTTAACCCATATTTAAAACATTCAATCTAGAAAATTCCACTGCTTTTAACTTGTATAAGTAAATTATTTATGCTCTTTGAAGGAGAGTGTAGATTGAAATGATGTGTGAGTTAAGGTCTTTACCTTCTTCCTTCAATGTTTTCCGTGATGTTGGCCCTTGAAAGTAATACTTTGATTTGGAACATTGAATATGAGATCTATGTAGATTGGCTAGGTAGAAGCTGACTGTTAGGGAGAAGAGAGTGCCTATACAGAGAAGAGTAGGTAGTCTTATTCTCTGTATTGAGCAAATACTTTATGAATGTTTGAGTGTGCCCATGAGTAAACACAGAGGCACACATATACTCTCATACGTGTATAATCACTGTAGCAGACTTGCCTGCCCAGGCTTATCAGCTGCTACTGGAGATGAGAGGGTCAGGCCACTGGGATGTGAAGTGGGAGTTACAATGTGATGGCAATGCCAAGGGAAAAATACACATGGGGATGTGTGGGTTCTGGCACTGACTCTAGTCTTCTCTGCTTTTAGAGTCCAGAGACTCTGCCTGGGCTGGGGTCCTGCTTTACTTCACTCTTTTTTCTGGTCCTTTTCTGTTGTGAATCATCATTTGTCTTAAGACACTGCAATGACCTTGAAAAGTCCTTTACTTAGAAATTTCAGAAACTGAATATTGTACGTGTAGCTGTCATAGATACATAACTCAGCTGGAATCCAGTATCATCTAGTTTAATTCACAAGCTATGCTTCCCAGAACTTTGCCTTTACCTTAATGACTTTGCCTTTCGTTTGGCTAAGGCCTGGGCAGGTGATGTCACGTTAAATTTTCACTCTTAAATCTCAGAAGCTTATGACAGCACATCCTATTTCTTCCTCAGACAACATGTTCATTAGCAACTGGCAAAAGGACTGCTCATTGTAGCCGCTTGGAATCTAGCTCATGGAAGCTAAACCAAACTCAAGGTTTCATGATTCCAAAGTCAGGCGAACTAGTACACAGGGAAATACACACTGCCACCTAAAGTTAACACACATTGCTTCTCCTCATGTACCTTTGGCTAACGCATGTCACGTGGCTAAGCTCGATATTAAAGAGGCAAGAAGACGCTTCCCCTGGAGTTGGGCTGTAAATATTGGTAAACAGTAGTACTTAACACCCTCTCTCAGTGGCTGGGTTCATTTCTCTAATTCATCCCTCACCTCGTCCCTCTCTGTCCAAGAATTTCTCTGTCTCTTTAATTTGACTATTCTCTTTTCAAGATCCTACATCTTGAATCTCTAAACGTCTTGGTTTCTAGCACATTTTCTATTCTCCAAGTTATCCAAGAGGCTAGAAATATTGCATCTAGGAAAGCATTGTGAGCAAAAATTTACCCTATCTCTTGATGAACTATATCCAATGAGACCTCTATTAGAAAAGCTGAGAACCTTAGAGGTCATTTTGCAGATATTGTTTTGAATGGATGCAATGATGCTTGAGCATTCTTAAAGAAGGAACTTCTATGACAAGCACATGAATAAACATCGCTAAGGGGTATATATGGCACCAGTACTCTTGATCAGCTGTATAGTCCTGCAAAACACCTCATTTCTCAGGTAGTATTTCCCCATTAGTAAGATGAGAGGAAGCATCATATTTTTAAGAATCTTCCAGGTTTAGAATTCTTTGATTCTATTATTTCTGTTTATAATCTTGCAGAAAGTATTTTAATCTCCAATATTTATTGAAGAGAATGACCGTTCTTACACTTTGGGTGTGCCACGTTGAGTATGCTCTTTGGAGGTCAGGTAGGGGAAGTATCCAGTCTCAGATGCTTGAGTGGAAGAGACAGGGAAAACCAAACCAATTGCATGGCCCACACCCACAAGGGAGCCAATTTCCTAGTGCACACAGCTGAGGAAATACACCCACTGGAAGTCTTCTGTGTTTGACACAGATCAGATTATCTTCTTTGTGGACTCCTATGGTTAGGACTGAGAGGCAGTGACCAAAATAATTTGATTATAGCATCCTGGTAGTTACATGCTTAACATATGTTTATTCTTTCTTTCTTCTTCCTTTGACATTCCAGACATAACAATGACAGGGACTGTTCATGGACTGTTTCTTTTGATCTCCCTCCAAGACCACTGGTTTCCTTCCCAGGAGTTTAGTCTTAGGGTACCTCTGAGTAAAAAGAGACTAAATTGGAATCACTTTGGAATTGACTTGTGGATCCTCCGGTGAAAGAAGAGGAAAATATCAGTGTGCTTTCTCTCATTCATTTACCTATGCATCCAACAAGCATTCACGGAACATGTCCTATGCACCAGGCTTAGTGCTAGACACTGGTGACCTAACATCAATAAGGCCCTGGAGAGTCAACCCCTGCTATGGGGGCTTCAAAATATTGTCAGGATATATGTGAAGAAGACCAGTATGTATTAGAGGTTAGTGATATAGTATATAGGCGTCTGATTTATTTTTTGGGTGAGCCAAGAGAAACTACAGAGAGAAGGAGACATTTGAACCAGATCTTAAAGTGAGTGATGTTTTAACAATAGAGAAATTTAAGGAGGAATTCGGGTGAAGGGAATGGCTTGAACAAAGGAAGGAAAGTGAGTGGACATAATAATTTTGAGGACATCTACTCCTATAGTTGCAGGCAACATCCCTGATGTACTGAGCACCCGTGTTTCCCAAAGATTCCCTTTCCATTTCCTCCACATTTAGACGTGACCAGGGAGTAAGTGTGATAGAAGTTCACATCAGAAAAGGGAGGCTCAAGTGCCATGTGGAAATGTCCAACCCTGGCAATGACCAGAACAGGATTGCACTCAGTGCTCTGGGGAGCTCTGTGACAGAGGCATGTGGCGAGTGGACAGGACCCCAGGCCTGCTTACCGTCACACATTGGGAGGTTGAATTTCTGTCCTGCTATCAACCATCTGGGTGATCTCTGGTTTGATTTATCCTCTTTAAGCCTCATTTTCTTTCTTTATAAAATGGAGATATTAGTACTTTGCCCATGGAATTGCTGTGAGGAGTAACTAATCTAGTTAACACGTGTAAACATCTGAGAGTGCTTCCTGGCGTATGTTAAGCACCTGATTGCTGTCAGATTTTGCTGCTGTAATAATGGTTATTTTAATGCTTTCCAAACTATATGTCACCATAATTGTTAAGTGGTAGTTTCATTTTCTTATAGTAATTTTTCTCCTGTAGTCCTAAATACTCTGATTTAGAAAGGAAACATGGGATAGAGGAGGTTTACATTAATTTTCTATCAAGTGATTCTTGTTGAGTGTTTTGTTATGAGTAAAGCCTCCTGCTAGCTATTGAAATAGTATATTATAGGGGAAAGAACTCTGGGAAATTTGATTTTTCCTCTTGGATTTGTTAAAGAACAGCTGTGTAACTTGTTTAAACTCCAGTTTCGATCTAGTTTTCGAGAATAATGATTGCAATCTGCTACAGTGTTTTGTATGCTCTGCGTCCTCCCTTTCCATTGGGTGCAGAGCTCGCCTTTGTTTGGGGGAATTAATCCCTCCTCACTACAATCTTGTGATTCTATTGAGTCAGTGGACTTATATGAAATTTATATATATGTTGACATGGGATGGGAATACCCCTTCCTACACTACTCTCCCCTCAGAAAGCCAAAGGAAATAGGAGAGAATATGAGTGGGAGCGGGGGTGGAGGGGAGAGAACACAACTGGCTGTTAAACTTTTAGAGACAACAAATCCCACATTCTTGTCTCTGAGCCCAACTAATCAATCCCAGATTCTTGAATTCTTCTTTCGTTCTATGAGCTAACCCCATATTTTTCTACTAAATTTTCATTTCTAGTTAAGCTCCATCAAGTGGGGCTTCTGTCACTTGCAACCAAAGGAGCCTGACTGCTTGGCAGCATTGTTGTGTGGGTCAGATAAGACACAGCAGTACAGAGAGTTCTTTGAAAACTTGAAGCACCACAACAAACACTAACTGTAATCGAAAGAACTGTGAAATACAGTTTCGTCCCTTGCAGGAGAAATAAGTTATTCTGTGCTGCCAGAGTTGTTAATTATTTAAGAATAGATTGCCAACTGCACCGTCTAAAGTAATTGGATTCAGTATCCAGAGAACACTGTAAATTGAATTGACCTTGGAAAGCTTTAGGGGAAAAGTAAGATTAGAG
The DNA here is from genome assembly GCF_000181295.1 of Otolemur garnettii. Taxonomy (NCBI): domain Eukaryota; kingdom Metazoa; phylum Chordata; class Mammalia; order Primates; family Galagidae; genus Otolemur; species Otolemur garnettii. The sequence continues at coordinate 5,629,956 of NW_003852445.1, forward strand.
GTGGGCTTTAAGGATTAACACAATGTTGATCAAAACACAAATACATATCTAAATAAATAAATAAGTAGAGGCATTGTTGGTTACCTAGTTAACAAATATTTACTGGTTCGCATGGGTCAAGCATAGAGGGAAGTCAAAGCTTGAAGAGATCTTGGAATCTTCTCCAGTTGTTGGTCCAAGCTACTTCAATGATAGAATACTGAAAAGAATCTGCAGAATTTAAAAAAAGACTTAGAGGAGCACATTCCACATTCCTGTGGGTCCTCTCTTGCGATCCAAGGCCTTTCTTCTTTCTGGTAGCATTTTTAAGACTTTCCCTGGTGTTTGAGTCAGGTTGGTCTCATCAGTGTGTTTTTGTTCCCTGCCCTCTCTCTGGAAGTGAGAAGAAATGGGTGATTCCCATGGGAGTGAGCACCCCTACAGGGGCCCTGGCTGACTACCCAGCTGCTATCACCTCCCCCTGGTTACTGTCCTTTCCTACATCTCCGTAAGCCACACTTGCAGCTAAGCTTCAGGGCTGGAAATGGAAAATTTTCTCTCTGCGAAGCCTGGTGTTGTTATTGTTAAGTAGATGCAGACTTCTGAGGGTCTGAGGGGCCAGGACAACAATGATGCACACAGGTTTCCCCAATTCCTTAAGACTTTTTTATTGATACATAATAATTTGATAATTGCCGGTATTTGTGGGGTACCTGTGATATTCTGATATGTGCATAAAATGTGTAATAATCAAATCAGGGTAATTCAACATTTATTGTTTTTTGGTATTGGAAACTTTTTTTTTTAATTATCATTGGGGATTCATTGAGGGTATAAGAAACCAGGTTATATTGATTGAATTTGTTAGGTAAAGTCCCTCTTATAATTGTGTCTTGCCCACAAAAGCTGTGTCAGACACCGAGACCCTACTCCGCTCCCTCTTCCCTCTCTCTGCTCTTCTCTTCTCCCACCTCCCTCCCTCCTTCTCTCTCTCTCTCTGCTCTCTCTTCGTGCCCCCCCCCCCGTTGGGAACATTTTGAATCTCCTATGTGTATCCTTACACCCTATCTCAACAGCTTATGTTTTCTTCCTTCAATTCAAGAAAAGTCAGTCATATTAGAATGTCTGCCAAGTATACTCCCTGTAAGGCATAAAAAATATTGAAACTATAGTCTCCCCATCTATAAAATGGGATTTATAACACTTAATTTTATAGAGCAATCATGAGAATTAATTAAAATAATTGACTTTGAATCATTTTATGGACGCACCACAAAAAAATAAAAGCAATATGGAAGAGGTAAGGCAAGGTATAATTCTTCTTCATGACCTTGTGCTCGATGCCCTCACCACTAGCTCTGCTCTCACTCTGGTGTCCTCAGGACCCACTAGGTTTTTCCTGATAGGTGGGCTCATGTTGATTTTAGTACCTGATAGGACATTGAGGTGGCTGTTTGCTAATTTGCTGGGTGTTGGCACTTTTCATTTCCTACTCCTGCCAGATAGATGCTACAGGCAATTAGTACCAAAGAGAAGACGGAAGATCAGGGTTTTGAGTGCTGGTCCCAGGAGAGATGGGTAAACTGGTAACTACAAGGTACCTACCTCTAGTGAGAATCACACTGGAAGGAAAGCTTTGGCTTGACTGACAGGCTAAAGCAAGCAGGACCAGCCCAATGATCAAGAGAAGCCAAGGAGGGGCAGAAAGTGTGGCTGATTCAAGAGGGAAGAAGAGTCCTGGGTGTAGCTTATTTTTGTGCATTTGAATCCATCATTTTCTCTTTGTGTTTGAAAATTTCTCCTGAGAAGAGGCCCTTCGGCAAGAAAGGAAGCTGGGCCTGTTCTCATCTTTTCCTCTGTCCTTATCCCCTGTGGAAATAAATCACTCAAAGCTGGTTGAGTTATTCCTAGCAGATTCAATTATTCAACTTGTTTCAAACTCCATTATCAGTCAATTTCATAGGCAAATTCTTCCAAGAAAGCTGAAATTATTCCATGGAAATGGCCGGGAAGGGGATGGCTTGTGGACAAAAATACTTGAGGTTACTGCCTTCTGGGTTATAAGCTCAAGAAGGCCCAGAGAGCTCACATAGGTACCTCCCCTATTCTTTTAGAAATGGGAACACCAAGCCACATGGGCAGGTGGCTCACCCAGGGTCTCCCTTCCAGGTGTCTTGCCTTCCTCCATCTTCTAAAGGGAATGAGGGACTATCAAAGGCCCATGCATCAGGGAAAGAAATCAGGAGAGACTGAGACCGAGTTGGTCAGCTGGAAGTTTTTGCCAAAGACTGGGTCAGTGACAATGCCAGGGCAAGACAGATTTCTCAGAAATAGAGACCCAACAGAATAAAACCTGAACTGGAACTTGGAGCAAACAAATCAAAACCAACAGCCAATACTAGACGGGGACAAAGTGGCACTAAGAACAGCTGAGAATGATTTAGGGTCAGCATGATAGAAAAACAAGTTGTCTTCAAGTTAATCAAGTCAAACAGGAGTTACATGAAGTGAACGCAAGACTTGGATTCTTTCATGGTTCCCCGCCATAATCAGTTGAGTCAATTGAGTCTATTTTTTCCCTTACCCTCTCCTCTCACCCAAATACAACCACCTCTAGTTCATCAAGTCTATGTCCTGTGTTTACAACCTCCAGGGCTTTCCTCAGCCCATTTTCTCCAGGCCCTGCTTGGAAGGTTGTGTCCCCTACTCATCCCCTTCTTAGGTCCAACAAAATTCCTTGTATCCTCTAGAAACCATTTCAGTTCCTGCCACCTCCACATGCCCTGGGCCAAAGTATCTGCCCTGCACCGGCCTCCGGTGGCACTAACTCCTGCTCCCATCTGCTCCTGCCACATGCACAGCATTGGGAGTATCTATGCAGTGTTCTAGAGTTATCTCCACCCTCTTTGGAAAGTGCAAGAGAAATCCTTCTAGATCTTACCTGGACCTTACCTATGTGCCTCACACATGGTAGGTGCTCAAAAATATTTGCCAAGAAATGGTCATCTAGAGGGGTATACATAAGAGAAATATACTTGGCTTTAGCTAGATTCTTACTGTTAGTGTGTCTCCAAGTAGGGAGAAATGTAGAAAAGTTTAGATCATTCAAAAGAGAGCCACAGAGATGATAAGTAAGTTTTAAAATAGGCAAAAGTCAACTTAAAGAAAAATAAAACTTGGGGCTTTTCCAGGGCAGTGAGGCTTGTTCACTGATCTTTCTCCAGGCCTATAAAAGGCTTTCACCCAGACAATTGACAGCAGCTGCTTTTCATCTCTGATCAAGACAGAACAGATGGAAATTAACCTGAACAGAAGCATTGCTGAGGTCACAAATAGGGAAAATATTTCTTAGAGAAGGTGATTAAACTCTCAGATGAGTTACCACAGGGATTTGTAGACTCGAGGTCTCCATAAGACTATTAAAAACCAGATTCTTGTGTGTCAAGGCCAGTTTAGTGGCTCCCTCTGGAATGAGTGCCATGGAACGACCTTGACAATGGGTTTCTCACACCTCCCGGTTGGCCAGGTGTCTGCTTCATGTGGCCGCAGCGGCCAGTTCCAGGCTGGTCCACCAGGTGGCGACCACGCACAGTGGAAGCCCACTGGTTTGCAGGA
>NW_003852445.1:5633761-5638766 GCF_000181295.1 Otolemur garnettii
GGCTGTGCTCAGAGAATCAGGTGGTGACTGAGACTCTTTCAGATCTGCTTCTACAAACCCAAGCACAGTGAACAACAGTTAAAAAAAAAAAGCAAAATGAAAAATGAACTGTGCTAGGAACACTGGCACAGATAACTCGGAGAACAGTAAGTCCCTCTCATTTGACTTTAACGGTACACACAGGGCATCTGCCCGTCTGCTGCGCTGGCAGCCTGCATCCAGGGACTGCTGCTCTAGGCTCGCTGAGTTTCCTTGTGCTGTGTCTGGAAGCTCACTGGTTCTGCTACCACACCAGGCATTGGTGACCAGCCTGAGGCAGCCTCCATGCGCTGACCACAGGGGCCCCTGCCTAAGTGGTCAGGTCTAATAGGGCTTCTCAGTAGCAATGCTGCCTATTAAATGGGACCACCAGCCTCATCAGTCATTCTCCCAGGGAAGGGTTACCTATAAGATTCACCCAGTCAGGCAGTGGGCAGTTGCTGCAGCCCCCCACAGAAAGAAAACCTGCTTTATGTCCTGATCATGGAGTCGTTGGGTCCCCGAGGGCCCCATGCTGTGGAGAAGGCTTTCTTTGAGACCTTCCCCATCTGGCTGTACAGCGTATTTCCATCACCTGGATGACCTAAGCACATCTTTCCTAGGCAACATGTCAGTGTGTGAGAAACGCCATGAGAATCCCCTGCCCTGCCACCCCCACTCCCTGAGAGAGGAAGCTTTTACATTCTGTTTTAATTTTGGAGCCCCTTGGAGGGAAAGTTCAGCTCAGAAATCCAGGTGGCTAGGTCCCCCCAAAATTGTAACTGCTTTGCTGAAAAAAAATGTGAAAGACTTAGGCCCTGTAGTGAAGGAAGAATCACTGCACCATTCATGTGGCTCCACATTCCAGCTGCTGAGTTTGAGTGAGATTTTTGTTTGCTTTTCTGGTTTTCTTTATTGTATCCTTTAAGCACTTTGTGCACGATGTACTTGGGGTTGTTTTGTTTTGTAGATTTGTCTTCAGCCCTACTCCGTCTGACATCCTTATGTTATGCTATGATTAGTAATCATAACTTGTCCTGAGTTGGTTTCATTATATTGTAGTGAAGGCCCACTAGGTTCAGTCAACTCAAAACTGGTGGCATTATTCCCAGCAAAGGAGGGGTTGGCCTGGACGTCTTTCTGTAAAGACAAGGGGTTTTTAATTCTGGGGCTGAATCATGATGTTGATAGGTTGGGAGACGGAGGTGGGAAGATGGAACACAGCCAGGGGTGGATATCCTCAGTGTAGCCCCGGCGTTGAGAAGGCAGTGCTTTCTTTGGGATTATTTCAGATGTCAAACGCAGCAGGCTTGACATCAATACACAGCAGGCCATGGATTATGGCTGCCTCTAATGACTGTGTTCCACTGTGTTTATTGTTCTGGATGTTAATATATAGAGTAAATGATAGTGCTTTAATTGAAGGTTGGAAATGCCCCATATGAAGGCGCCCGGGTGACACATCATTAACCACTGAAGTGAAACCCAAGACACTTGCTGGCCAGGAAATTACAGCCTTGGAGACCATCTTCCTATTTGTGTATGTGGTAGGAGTGAGAGAGTGGAGCCAGCAGCTGGCCTGCACCTTATTGGTAGTGCTTGATTTTCCTGGGAGGAGAGAGACATCATTTGGAAACTAGCAAGCATACATTAGTTCCACAGGAAATCTCAGCTAATCAGAACCGTAATGGAATGGGCTCCTTCAGGCACAGGAGCCCTGGAGAGGGGAAAGGGGTCTGCCCTTCTCCCTTCTTAAACAATGTAAAGTGTCTTTACAGGAAAGTACAATAGTTCCTTATTACTACAAATGAGCACAAGCTTGGTGGTTCAAAGCAACACAAATTTATTACCTTATAGTTCTGGAGGTCAGAAGTCAGAAGTAGGTCTCACCAGATGTTCTTAATGGAGGTTGTAGGGAGGAATCTGTTTCCTTGCCTTTTCCAGAGGTTAGCAGCTCCCTATTCTGTATGGCTTAGGGCCCCCTCCTAGCAATTGCATCACTGATCTCTGCTTTTGTTATCACGTCTCCTTCTCTGACTCTCCTGCCTCCCTCCTTATGTTACGTGTATAAAAGGCCCTGTGATTATACTGGGTCCACTGGATAATTCAGCGTAATCTCCCCATCTCTAGGTCAGCTGATTAGCAACCTTAATTCCATCTTAAATACCCCAGGACATGTAACACAATATATTTACAGGGTCTGGGGAGGAAGGCATGGGCATCTTTGGAATGGGGTATTACTGGGCCTACCATGAGAGGTTAGCTAAACTGCATGGATTTGTAATCCAGGCCAGGAGATAAGGAATATTGATGGGAGAGTGCAAAAATGATAAAAGACTCTTATGGATATCTTAAGAGCAAAGAATCCAATGAGTCAGGGTGTTATAGCTTCCTCACAAAGAACTCATGCTTTGTGTTCAGATAGAATGGGGGTCAAATCCTAACTATCACTGCTGGCTGTGGAACTTTATTTTGTTTTTTATTTACATATTTTTTTGGAGACAGAGTCTCACTCTGTCACCTTGGGTAGAGTGCCCTGGTGCCATCAGAGCTCATAGCAACATCAAAATCCTGGGCTCAAGTTATCCTCTTTCCTCAGCCTCCCAAGTAGCTGGGACCAAAGGCATGTGCCACCACACCCAGCTAGTTTTTTTTTTTCCTCCCTATTTTTAGTAGAGCTCAGGTCTCACTCTTGCTCATGTTGGTCTTGGAACTCCTGAACTCAAGCAATCCTTCTGCCTCAGCTTCTCAGAGAGCTGGGATTACAGATGTGAGCCACTGTGCCAGGCTTGGCTGTGAAACTTTAGACAGAACAGTCAATCATGCTGATGACTTTCTTTTGCTATAAAATGGAGGAAATAACATGTATGGGAGAGTTGTGGGGACTGTTGTAAGGTTTAAAGAAGATAATACAAATGATAGTGGTGACTGTTGTAAGACTTAAGTGACATAATGCAAATGGGATGTCCCCAGTGGTATCTGGTACTTAGCAAGTGCTCACAAAGTAACTAGTTACAAGTTAGGAAGCATTCATTTCTTTCTCCTGCCCTCTTTTGAGGGATGGCCAGAATGGTGATGGTCTATATATTTTTTTTAACTCAAAGCAAATACCCCAAATTAAGGGTATAAGACTTTTATTTAAAAGGCAAGAAAGCTAACACTTTACACTGTCTTGAGAGAGAGTTAATTAAGCCCATCTTTACATAACATGGTCACCCTTGGGTGTGTGGGTCTGGTGCTGTGCTGGTGAGTGGATAAGATGTGGCCTGGTCTCCAGGCTAGTGTGGTGACTGGTGGTGCAAACACCCTAGCTGACAGCGAGACTGAAGAGAGAGATGACCTGGATGGGGGTAATGGGAGGCAGTTTTGAGAGAGTCAGAACTCCAACTGGGCTTTGAAAGGAGACAAAGAATTAGAGAAGCTGGGAAAAGTAGGGAGGGCACTTTAGGAAGCAGGATTAGAGGGGAATGGACATAAGCAAAAATGCCAGTGTGGAGTTTCTTGTTCAGGGATAGGGCAGAGGGTAGGTAGGTAGGTAAGTTGTGGAGTAGGAATCTACATGGGTGGAATGGGACTGGATTAAGGAAGGCCTCTGTCATTCTAAAGAGACATCAGCTTCTCTATCTTGTTCAACTTCATATGGCACAGATGGGCATTCAATATCAATTATTTTTGTTTTGTGTGGACCTTAGATAAGGTATTTCAATCTAACTCTCAAGACAGTGAGGGACCACAGAGAGAACAAGGTCAGACATGTGAAGTGCCATCTTCAGAACAAGCCAAGAGAGGGTAAGATTGGCTTGAACAGGAAAATACTAGACTCAGAGACCAATCACAACGCTATTTACAGTGTCCAGCAAAGGAAATGGAGGTCTGATGACAGTGGGGATGGAAAGGAAAGATGGGCAGGAATAGATAGAAAAAACTCAACCATGTTAACTGTAACATTCAGAAACGATTTGGAAGTTTCTGCAGGGTACACGGGGCAGGTGTACAGACTTTAGCTTGTTGAGGGAGCAATTACATTGGTTACTGATGTACAAGAAGAAATAGGGCATCCAAAAGCCTGTGGTAAGTGTATCAGTTACCTATCGCTATATAACAAACCAACCCAGAAATCACTGACTTAAAACAACCGTTCATTTAGCTCACATTTCTGCAGGTGGGAAATCTAAGCTGGATGGTCCTTCTGGTCTTGGCTGGGCTCCCTCATGTTTCTATGGTCAGTTGCCAAGTCACTTAGGGGCTGCTGGCCTGGATGCCTCAAATGACTATCCCAGTAGTCTCTCATTATCCACAGTCTAGCCTGGGATTATTTTTATGATGGATACAGAATTCCAAACAGCTAGCAAAAACATGCTAGGCCCCTATAACCTGGGCTTGGAACTGCAAAACCAACACTTTCATTTTCATTAGACAAACCAAGTCACATTGCTCAGCCGGAATTCAAGAGGGAATGCAGTATATACCTCATCTCTTAATGGGAAAAGCTGCAAAGTCCCATTGGGAAGGGTGTGATCCTTGAAGCCATTTTTATAATCAATCTAGTCCAGCCAGAGTGCAGAGGATATTTGGGATGCTCTGCTACAAAACCAAGTGGTTTACTTATTTAGTATTTTTATAGTCACATCTTCATTAAATCCAATAGCAATTGTATTGGGAATTGTGTAAATCTTTTGGTTCTTATTCCAGCTGCACCCAACAACTCTGGGGCTCCTCATGCAAAACATACTACACAGACATTGAAGGAAATGGAATGTCCCAGGCTTGTCCCGGTTGTTAGAACTCATTCAGTTATATCTTCCATTGAGCTCTTGAGGGCCCAGTCTACATCTCTGGCTTCTCTTAATTAGTTCATTCAATGCACAAACATTTAGAAGCATGGAAAGCACTTACATGCTCGATTCTTAGCATTGGCTGCAAATCTGGATTAGGTTTTGAAGGTAACTAACATTCTCATGAGCCATATAGAAAGTAAGATGATGGA
>NW_003852445.1:5639048-5647502 GCF_000181295.1 Otolemur garnettii
CTAAGTAAGCAGCTAGGGGTGTGATTAGCATATTGTTATTTTATTTTATTATTTTATTTCATTGTGGTGAAGAGCACTTAACATGAGAGCTAACCCTCTTAACAAAATTTTAAAAGTACAATTTGTTATTGTTGACTATAGTTCCAATGTTACTAGCCAATCTCCACAGTTTATTCATTTTGTTTGACTGAAACTTTATACCTATTGATTAGCAACTCCCCATTTCTTCCTTCCCCCAGGAAAGGAAACTAATCCTGGTCTTTGAGTCTCTGAATCTGACTATTTTGGATACCTCACAGAGGTGGGATCATGCTGTATTTGTCTTTCTGTGGCTGGCTTCCTTGACTCAGCACAAGGTCCTCAAGATTCTACTATGTTGTTGCATATGGCAGAATTTCTCTGCTTTTCAGCTTGAATAGTATTCCATTGCATGCATAGATCCTGTCTTTTAATCCAGTTATGGATATTCATATTTCTCCTACAACTCACTAGTAAAAAACCTAATAATCCAATTAAAAAATGGACTGAAGACTTGAATGAACTTTTCTCCAAAGACAACCCACAAATGGTCAATAGGTATATGAAAAAATGCTCAATGTCACCAATCATCAGAGAAATGCAAATCAAACCATAACGAGACATGCCTATGAGTTTGTTCCAACACTATTCACAAAGGCCAAGTGCGTTGTCTTCGTACCCCATCTGCAGGGCCACTTAAGGATGTGGGGATGCTGAGCAAGCCCTGGGGTGGAGCTGTGGTCCTGCTGGGTCTGGTTTAAGGGTTGAAGCAGCTGCCAGGGCAAAAGACCCCTGCTGCTGGGGGCCAGGACCCAAGAGGACCCATCCCTCTTCCTGGGCTCTGTAGACCGGTGAGAGCTGTGTTGCTAAAGGGGGCAAGAGCAGGGAGGATATGAGGGCAGCTGGGGGACAGCAGCACACTTGACAGCCTGACAATGAGCCGGAGGAGTGTGGCCCTGGTCCAGGAAGGGGAGTGAGGAACTTGGAGTGCAGTGCTAGTCTCCCTCGGATCTGTCGTCTTTCTTCTCTCACCACCACTGACACATGTGCGCCCAACCTCTTAGTCTTGCAAATATCGCACCTTCCTTACTATCCTCCCTAAAGTCTTAAAACAGAACTGCTGAGTGATTGACTGAGGTCAGCTCACAAAAAAAGAGAAGAGAAGATGCATTTGTGTTTTGATGCATTTTGGCTGTTTTCGTTTGTTTCTGTTACTTGAAATCGAGTCAGCCTAGCTGACACAGGACTTATTTCCAGCCCTTATCAACGCTCTCCTGAAATATTGCAGTAACTACCTTACTGGGCTCCTGAGCTTCAATTTTACTCTCCTTCAATACGTTTTCCACATTCTTTTCAGACTTATTCTTGCTTTTAAAATAAAACATCACCTCCTTTCTGATTTCCCTGCACCCTGTGCCGAGGCTGCAGAGCTGGAGCAACGCGGCACGATGGAAAGAGCAGGCCAGGCACGGAACTCGGGATCCGGGCTGGAAAAATCAGGTGCCAGCGGCCAGTTTGTTAAACTTGTTCATCATTTGCTCATGTGCAAAACGGAGAAAGCCCACCTCCTAGGGCGGTTTGCAGGCTCCGGGGACAAACTGCAGCGCTTGCAGCACGATGCCTTCTCAGTACAGGACGTAGCTCCCCTCGGGCTTCTCTCCCTCTGCTTGCCACTCCCTGGTGGATCTTGATAAACCCTCGAGGAGTCCGGATGCCCTGGAGCTCCCCTAGGTTAGGAGATTGGATGCAGCCCCGGGGTACTATGGTGCTCTGTTTTCATGGCATGATGGTTACATGTGACACTCTAGAAAAAAAAGAACACCTAGGGGAAGACTCAAGCTTTGTTGTGTGTTAAGTAAGAACAGTCCTTGGGAGAACAGGGTGTTTTATTATGAGGTAGTCAATCTCAGGCAAGTGATCTCAGAAAAGGTGGTTGCAATTCAGAGCCAGATGCCATGCCTGTTTCTTGGTTCCGTGCCTGATCCTAGCAGATCGAAGTGACAGGAAGCACACTCTGTGCAGTGTGCGAGAGTAAATGTCCCCATCAGTAAGCCCGGCACTCGCACGCTTGTTTTTCATGGTACCTTTTTAAACTCTTAATATTTGAAATGGCCTATTTGCTGCTGCTGCCAAAGACTGAAAGCAACGTGAGCTAATTACAGAGAGGGAGTTGGCTTCACAGAAGGGCTTTTCACTAGCAGCGAAGCGGGCTGTTTCCCTTTTGCATCAGGGATAGCTTGATGGGTTTCAAAAAGTACAGAGTGGCCGCCAATAATTTCTAATTTGAACTCACATGGGAAGGAGGGTTTCGATCACAAGACAGGGTAAGACTATCTGTGTTCATTGATATGTTAAACCAGCTAGATGGGGATCCTCTCTGCACCTCTGGGGCTTATCAGCCAATACAGGCACTATGGATGTATAAATAGCAGGGCAGGCTCACAGAAGCAGTATCACTGTTGGAGACATCAGGATTCCGAGTGTCAAACAAATGAGTGAGAGCAACTGCACAAGAAGGCTTTGCTCTGGCAGTGAGGTTGTGTGTTACCAACATGGCTTGATATTCATGGAGAGGCGTGGAGGCAGGGGAGATGGGACACTTTTATGAGAATGCAATCCGGGAAGGTTTCCTTAGAGTATGCTTTCTCTTTTGTATTTTCCTTAAGGCATTAAAACTATTTCTCTGTTCTAAGCTCTTGCCATTGTTTCCAGGAGCTGCACCCATCAATTCTTCTTCTCTGCACCTCCCTGAATTGCTCCAGATCTAAAGAAGCCACAGTATCAGCTGTGAAGTGCTCAGAGCCCCAAGTTCCAATTCCAATGAAGCTCTTGATTTACAGCATCATGTCCATAAGGGGCCCAGGGATTTTCAAGGGATTTGCCCTCTATGTGGGAGCCAGGGATCCTCAGGGCCAAAAATCCATGTGGATTAGAGCAGCCAAGAAGGATCACAGCCCAGTCCCCTCAAGAGGCTGCAGAACATCAGAGATCGGTATTTCACATCATAACACTCAGCATTTAGGCAGTGCTTTGAATAACAACCATTTCGGTAGAAATCGCGTGTGTGCTAACTGGGAAATGAAATTAGACCCTTCCTCTGTCCTTGAGAGCAGGAATTCCATTGTTTGGCCTCATGCGACCTCAGTCTAGCTCTGAGTATCTTTGGACACCAGTAATGACCATGACTCCTGAATGGTGGGAAGGTGATGACATGGGTTTCCCCTAGCTCAGGGGGACATTCCAGAGAGAAACTGGATGACTCCAATGTTAATTCTTTTCCTGCTTACCTGTCAGGGATGAGTGAATTATAATGCAACTACTGGTTCAGGAATCTTCATTCTTTTTCTCCCCTAGAAATCAGGAAATGTCTCTAAGCTCTAATTACTCTATGGTATTGTACAAAACACAATGTAAATGCTTTCCTTTTCAGTTACAGTACTGAGGACTGGGAGAGGAGTTGAGGACCTTGTTCCATTGACTGCCAGCTAGGCTGGGTTAAAGCAACAAGAGGGAAACAACAATAATGTCAACAGAATTTCCTTTGAGTTTGCCCACGGTCTGTGTTTTCTGGCACATAAAGACATCTAGACACCACAACGATGTGGACTCTCTGCAGGGGAGTTTGCAGGTGTTTGCACCAATCTGAACACCAATTAACCCCCATGTTCAGCATCATGCATTTACACACAGCCAGCGACACTTTCCTCCTATACATCCTGTGCCTGGTTGGGTATCTTGTGTGAGGCTGTGGAACTGGATTGCCCTGTGCAGAGATCTGGGTTCTCCACTTAATCAAAGATGAAAGCATAATATCATATCAAGAAGACAGGACGTGAAGCAAAGTGCCAAACATGGGCACCCAGTTTTGAAGCTTGAGGACATCCTTGAGCCTCAATTATATATAAAAAAAGGGAAGACAAGCTTCTATGCTCTCATCCTCATTGGAAGAAGCAGATAAGATAATGTGTTAACAGTGTTTGATACATAAAAAGCCCTATGCAGTTGTCTCTGATCACTAACACCACTTCTAAACAACTTGATGAATGCAACTCCAATCAATACAGCCACGCCAGAAGCAATATTTAAAGATAGAACTAAATTTTGAAGCAGTAGACAGTGACTGAACTTTAAGCGTCCCTTCACATGACTTGCTCTTTATCTGGACATGGACTCTAAGGACTGGAGTGGTTGCCATATTCCTAGACACTCACAGTAAGTGGAAGTGTTCTTGGTGCTGAGTGATAAAGGGCCTAGGGATGTAATTTCCTGACAGATTTCCGACTGTCTGCTGAATTCATATTTTTCTTGGCTTAACGCTTCTACTGAAATTGCCCTGACTTCCTGTTATTAGGAAATTTGGGGATGATTTTCCTTTCCATAAAATGGGGATAATACCTGCTGAGGTTTTTGTAAGAGTTATAATGACATATGGTCTGTAAAGCACTTTGGAGAAAACATTGCCCCCCAGTACGCATATCATAATGTTAGCTATTACTATCATTGCTACATTATTATGTTTATTATAATTATAACTTGGCAAATCATAAATTGCAATTCTCTCTTTGCCCAATCATTGACTAAATTAAGCTTCAAGGGCTTTTGGAAGGAAGAGTATGGGAGATATCCAAGAAAAGTTGATGAAATTTTATCTTCTTTGGTAGAAGAATGATTGATCTTTGGATTTCTTTTCTTCTTCTTTTGGATGAATGAGAAATGCCAGATCCCTATAAATGTGGGAAAGTCCAAAAGATTCATCATATTCCATTTCTCAGCCACCTGTTCTGGGCAAGAGACTTCAGTTCTTTGTGATAGCAACTTTCCAAGTTCACACGGGGCTGTCCTTCCTCTCTGGGACAAACCGTGGGCACCAGTGCAGTCTATACCATGTGATGGTTAAATTAAGGCTAGAACACAAGGCCATCCTTGGTTTGTATAGAAACACTGACCATGGGAAGATGAGAACTAAAATGTTTTAACCGCTTCCCATTTGCCAGGGTACTTAAATACTTCAAAACTAACCCATTTATCCTCATAAAACTCTGTAAGTTAGGTATAATTAGCATCATTTTCCAGATTAGGAAACTGAGGCCCAGAGAGGTTGTGTTACCCAAACAGTAAGGGCAGCACCTGTGGCTTAGTGAGTAGGGCACTGGCCCCATATGCCAAGGGTGGCAGACTTGAACCTGGCCTCAGCCAAACTGCAACAAAAAATAGCCGGGTGTTGTGGTAGGTGCCTGTAGTCCCAGCTACTTGGGAGGCTGAGGCAAGAGAATCGCCTAAGCCCAGGAGTTAGAGGTTGCTGTGAGCTGTGATGCTATGGCACTCTACCGAGGGTGACAAAGTGAGACTGTCTCTAAAAAAAAAAAAAATTCCCCAAACAGTAAATGCTTGTGTCTGGGTTAAAGCACAGGTATCTTCATTCTTAGTCATTACTCCCTAAACTCCAGGGAAGAGCAGCTGTAAACAGGAAACGTGCTCCACGGGAATGTGCTGGACTCTTGAGGTAGAGACAAAAGGTGAGAGCCTCAGGTGGGAACCTGGATCTTCCTCTCCAGGGTCTTTTGCTGACAAGGTCCAGATGGTGGCTGCCATCTTTCATTTCAGACCATAGGCCTGGGTTGTGTGGTCCAAATTAATGACAGATTATGAACTTTCACTTTCACTTGCTCCAACTCTGTGATATAAGAGTTCTTATTGGATGGGTTTTCTTAGTGAGGAGTCTCTGAGAAAGAGAAAGAGAGAGAGAAGAACTTGCCCATGGTCAGACATCTAGTACGTGGCATACTAGGGTTTGAACCCATGCATCAAGTTCCTAGTCCTATCCTGTAAGGAATAATCCCTTGTCAACCCCGAGACAGGGGTTGTCACCAGATTTGAAGGAACATCTCTCTCTCAGGTGAGAATCGTGTTGACATTTTTGGTGGAATAGAAATAGGAAAGGGAGTGGTAGATAGATGGGGATACTGTCACGCAATAGAAATGTGTCACTGAATGATGCTTTGGGAGAGTAGTGGCTCTAATGGACAGAGACCAGCTCTTGACCGCCCAGCCCACAGCATGTCTAGCTCAGCACTTTTCACTCAGCCACTTCCTGTGGGATTCTTAGGTGTCTGAGTAGACGTTGCTTTCTCTGTAAAGCCTGTCCTCCTCCCCGAGGCACACAGAGAAGTTCCATTCACAGCCCCAAAGCATTCCATCCTTCTCTACTTACGGCACTAATTTTTATCACTTGTTCATTCAACAAGTATCCAGCGACCCCCATGCAGCAGCTAATGTTTGCAGGAAATTTATCAGTAAAACAGACCAAATCTCTACTCTCACGAGTCAGATGAAGAAGGGATCTGAAGCAGAAAAAGGCAGTTGATAGAGATAGAGGAGAGGGCATTCTGCATTACAAAGTGGTCAGGGAAGGGCTCAATGAATGAAGGGGTGGGAGCATTGCAGGTGTCTAGGGGAAGAGCTTTGCTGGGCTGAAAACAGCAAGCACAAGGGCTCTGCTTGGCATCTTCAGAAACTGCTTTAGACACCATGGATATTATGCAAGAATGGGCTAGCCTGCAACAATGACATTAACCTTCAACAGAGGCAGGGGAACTGCTTTAGACACCATGAATATTATGCAAGAATGGGCTAGCCTGCAACAGTGACATTAACCTTCAACAGAGGCAGGGGAACTGCTTTAGACACCATGGATATTATGCAAGAATGGGCTAGTCTGCAACAATGACATTAACCTTCAACAGAGGCAGGGGAACTGCTTTAGACACCATGGATATTATGCAAGAATGGCCTAGCCTGCAACAATGACATTAACCTTCGACAGAGGCAGTTCTCTTTCCCACAGTTGTATTGCCAGCACCCAGTGCAGTTCTAGGCACGTGACAGTCCAGTCATTTATTTTTTATTTTTTTTATTATATCATATTTGTGCACATTAATTCTATCATGGGATACAGTGTGTTGTTTCCATATACAATTTGAAATACTTTCATTCAATCGGCCTACATAGCCATCACGTCATCCTTATAATTGTTGTGTTAAGACATTTATATTTGACATTTAGAAAGATTCACATGTACCCTTATAGGAAAAATCATAGGCATGATCCCCGCAATCCCCCTCCCTTCAGGCATCCTCCCTCCTCCTCTCCACTCCCTCACCCCTTTCCTGATATTCTTGACTCCATTTGGATTATAGCTTTCCTAGGATAGTTAATAATTAGTTTCATAATAGGGTTGAGTACATTGGATACTTTTTCGTCCATTCTTGAGATACTTTGCTAAGAAGAACATTCTCTAGCTCCATCTATATAAGTGAGTGAATGTATGTGAGGAAGATGAATAGGAAAAGTATGACTGATTTCACTTTATAAGGCAAAGTCGAGGGACTGAGACATTTCTGGGTTATCTAAGTGTGGTTTGGAGTTTAAGGCTTCCCAACTCCCCTTTGTTCTTTTCTCATTTTTCTATTTTTGCACAGAGAGAATTTAGAATATTATAGGCAAATATCTTACAAAATAGTTTTTTGTGTGTGACATATCTGTGATTTAGCTCAAATTTGTAGATAAGTCCCCATAAATTACCAGTCCTTAAGTTTAAAAATTTGAGAGCACTGTGTGCTGCTGACACCTTGCCCTAACATGTTTGTCCCCAACTCAGACACATTGTTTGAGTTGCTTTAGTGTACATTTCCTGTGAACAAGGACATCCTTCTACACAACCAGAAGGCAACCATTGAAGTTCAGATGGATAAACAACAAAACCAAACCCAAAGTTTGTCTCATCTAGTCTCTAAACTGGTCCCCAAATACCACATTATAATTTGAAAAATTGAAGGAATTTGATTAATTCCAATAGTAATCTGAATTCAACTAAAATAATAAAAGTGATTTCAAAATTAAAGAAATATATATCTAGCTCTGGCACCTGCCTCAGATACCTCTACTTAAGTCCCCTCGCTCTGCTAGACAGGTTCCAGTTCCCTTGACCAGCAGCCTTCCCAGGAGGATGATGGGGGGTCCTCCCCTTGCTGGGAGTCTGACCACTGTCCTGAGCCCCCACAGCAGCCACACTATTCCTCCGTTGCTCACCCCACCTAACAGTTTGAGGACTGAATTCATCAGGAATGGGAAGTGACCCACCTTTAAGATTTATAAGAGTTTTACTCTAGTAAATTGATGAGCTCTACCATCCCACACACTGTTTCTTCCAATGGACCATCCAAATGGACATCATCCAGGCAGCCCTCTTCCATCTGGTGGCCTTCCACCACTACTTGGTTTCCCAGGAGGCTTCCTCCTGAGGACCCTCGCTGTTGCTCTTCAAGATTTAGACTTTTAAAATTTGACAGTATGATACCTTGTTCTTATGTTTGCTGCCAACTCAGACACATCATTGAGTACTGTAGTGTGCATTTCCAATGAACAAGACATTCTTTT
>NW_003852445.1:5647684-5657705 GCF_000181295.1 Otolemur garnettii
TTACTTACTCATGTATGTTGTGTTCCCTGGTCATTCTACAGGTGTTTTGCTTAAATTCTTTCACTTGGCATATAACCCACAAGGGCTGGGCGCATGCAATATGCTTAGCTAATGCTGTCATTGAGGGTAACAGAAGCTTACACACTGTGGACCTCCAAATTGATTGTCATAGGGAGAACTTTGGGGATGTGGCTTTGAGCGCTATGTCTTCAATGCCTGTTCTTATATGGGAG
The DNA here is from genome assembly GCF_000181295.1 of Otolemur garnettii. Lineage (NCBI taxonomy): Eukaryota > Metazoa > Chordata > Mammalia > Primates > Galagidae > Otolemur > Otolemur garnettii. Next base: position 5,647,918 of record NW_003852445.1, read on the forward strand.
TCTTTATTTTCTTGCTTTGTCCATAGAATGACACATGGACAGTCTGGCCATATTATTTCTTGACTTTAAACTCTTCAAAGCCTCCTCATTACCATAGACAAAGTCAAAGGTTTTTTCCAATAGTTTACAGGATCTTCTGCCTTCTTAAATTTCATCTCCTGCTGTTCCTTCCTTCACAATTTGCATCTCAGTCACACTGCATTGCTTGTAACTGCACACATGGTGCAAGCCATTTCATGCTTCAGAAAATTAACATGGTGCTTTCACAGATGGGGGCACTTGTTCCTTCTTTTCTTACCTGGGTAACATTTACTCATCCGTCAAGATTCAGATTGAGTATCTCTTTCAGGATATGAAAAGTTCTCCTTTTCTGTGCTTTGTTACTATCCTATGTATACATTCATTCCATATTACTCTCATTCATTCATTCATCAAGTTTGAGAGCACTGTGTGTTGCTGATACCTTGCCTTGACATGTTTTTCCCCAACTCAGAACATTTGAACACCTCCTGTATATCAGCCTTTGTCCTGTGTGCTGGGAAGCCTTCATTGACAAAGGCAGATAGTTTCCTTTATATAGAAGATGAATATTAGAAAATATTTTCACAAATGCATGCTTTCACAAATGACACATGTGAAAAGTGCTATGAAACAGAAGCTTACGGAGACCAGAGTGGTGAGTATGGTCAAGGAAGCTCAGGAGAAGACATCTAAGCTTCCTTTGGAGGGCTGAGCTGCACTTATTCAGGTGAAGAGAGAAGGGCAAGAATGATCATTCCTTTACATATCTGTGGTCTCATGTAGAGTGTAAGTCATGCAAACAAGAGCTATTGAATGTATTTTATTTCATCGTTCCCCAGAAGCAGTGCAGTAGGCAGGACATTGATCAATGTCTGTCAGACAACACAAAACTGTTGAATAGCTGTCCAGAACACGAAGTCTTGTCAGTGAGTAGCATAAAACCTGGCTATTTGCAGCCCCTGGCACAAGGGAGGAAGAGTGTCTGTCATTTCTCTACTTCCTGTAGCCCTCTTGGGTTTCCTTTATTCAAATTGTGGCTTTCTCTCTTTATTCTTACTACACTGGATCTCTCAGAAGATCTTCCAAGACTCTTCCCACAATTGCTGTGGGACAACAGTAAATGGTCTGCAATTTTCAAGGGCTCCGTATTTTTTAGACCTAAAAATGGCTATATATTGACCTCTTGCCACCCAACTGTGGTGTGGCGGCAACTAGGGAGACAAATATGACAGCAAAGAACTTCATCATCCTGCATTTCAAGGATGATCCTGAATTTATTTTACTGTCTATTCACTTGTTTCTGGAACACTTTGCAGTATCAATAGATTGAATATTTCTTGGGTCCAGTAAAAGAGAAGTTAGAATAGTCCCTCAATTCATCTTCTTAAATGGAGATAGAGTGGAATAGAAAAGAATACAAATCTCAATTCTTCTTTAATATTGAAAGAGAAATTTGTCTGTAATATAATAAAGGTGTACGGTTTAAGGTAAAATGTTCTTATCTACAGCTTGTTTTTAGCTAAAAAGTAGATTAACTTCTTTTGGCTGATGCTCAAAGAAAATATATGACTTGTATTTATCATCTTTGTCATAGCCCTCTTCATAGCCTTGAAGACAGTATCCCTCAGCACAAAAATTTATCCCCATTCCGTAAGCATTTTCCCAACCCTGTTTAGGCCTTTCTAAAGGCCTAAATTTCTAAATCAAATTTTTAATATGTAGGTTAAATTTCAAAATTGACCACAGGTCAAGTTGAAAATGAGATGCAAAGTTGAATATATGTCTCTAAAGTCCAAGGTAACTTTATAACTTGTTCTTTCAGGCTGGGTTGAAGCCATGGACCAGAACAAATGCATATGAAGCAATATACACAATAGCCTGCACATTTCTGAAAAACAATAGTTATGTTCTTCCAATAGAATCCCATCTCCAATTCTTCTCTCTGGGAGGAACAAAGGCATAAATGTTTTCATCTGGCAGGGGCTAGATCAGTTGTACGTTAGAAAACTCTTGTAGAGAGTAAATAGGTTGCTTTAAAAGGATAGAATCATAAGAAAGATTCAAGGAACAAAATACTAATTGCAATTAAAAATGAGACATTGCCAATTTCTTGACCTGTCATGCAGGGGTTAGTGGTTTGGTTATTTGGACCTCTATTACTTCTCCACTTTGGACACTGAGACTCCAGGAACTAGCAGATAGTGTAAAAAGTTTCATGATAACACAAGTAGAAATACAAAAAGCATTGAAATTATTAAGGCAAAACAGATCCAGGCTATTTTAATTCCTGTCAGCATGGATGAAATGTGAACAATAAAGAAAAAAGATGGAGAAGGATCTTGTGTTTGGAAATAGGATGGAATGGAACACGTTGTTTTGCGTAATGATTGATTTAGGACATGAACTTCCTGTAACTGAATGTATTTTGAACCTCTTAGGAAGTTTCTCTCTGTAGGAGATTTGGTGTCACTCGTACCTTATTGTATTTAATCTTATATTGATGTATATAGTTTGATTTCTTTTTTGGTATTTCAAAAGGTCTGAGAAGGAGACAGTGAAAGCAAGTTTTCCAGTTGTAGGTTTCAGTTTTGCCACTGCGTGCATTGTCTTCATTAATACCACTGTGTTGGCCTATGAGTTCGTGCTATGTCACATACCTTTCGCAACAAGAGAAGGTAAAACAGGGATATATAAATAACTCAAAACTTAATGACTTATGTTAGGAAGGAAAATACATGATTTAGCACACAACAGGGGAAAAACAGGGTTCCAATAATGAATATGTCTATGATTAATAACCAGAGGAAATTCCATAGCAGGCACATCCAGCATCACTCACACAGGAGGCGCACCACTCACGGCTCTGGCCACCCCTCCCCCATCTCACCCCAGCCTCCACACAAATTCACTGTCACACACATGGGATGAAATTTATAAAGAAGGCTCATGTCAGTTTAATGCCTGATTTTGATGAATTGTGAGTCCTTATGATGGGTTATTATGAATAGGGAGAGGGTGAGAATGTTGTTAGAATAAAAAAAGGTAAGAAAAGGGCGTCACTGGTGTATGTAAGACCTACAAAGTTGTGGGTTTCCAAGGTGACTTATGTATCTTTTCTATATTCTTAATAGGCCAAATCAAGCCAAATCAAACTTGGGGTCTGGAATCAGCAGAAAAGCCTGGCCATTGAAATGTGGCTACTTGTTCAGGAAATTAAGGATCTCGATAAATGTAAGAACCATGAGAAAGTCATATAGCTAAAAAGTATGACTTCTTGCAGGCAGCTGTTTGCCTTGGAAAATAGGAACCCCCCAAACTTGAGGACTAAGCAAAATTTAATTCTGCTCGTTGTTAAGTCAATGTCATTCCTTTCCCTCATGGAGCTTCTTTCCTGCATAAACTTGTTGTACCAATGCCACTTATCCCATGGGGGACACTAAAAAAGATAATGTGAATTCCTAAGCATTGGCCAGGATGTTAGAGATAACAGGAGAAGCATAAAATTCCTTAATTCTCTTGAAGAGGATACTTCTGTGATAGGGGCGTGCCCCTTTGAACTAAAGATGCTTGTGTGGTGCTGTATTTTAGCAATTCATCAGTCCTCTGCCCACTGGTGTGAGTGTACAGGACAGCTGGCAAAGAAATTCTCCTAGACACTTGCCTGTGATGACACTGAGGTACTAATAGGACAGCCTGCAAGGGTGAACCTGCCCTCAGTGGCTCTCTTTGGGAGAAAGCCTCCCCCAAGGCACGGTAGGGCAGGTCATAGTACTCAAAGAGAAGTCTAGGTTCTGATATGCTGTTTTGTTTGAGTATTAAGTAATGACCATTTGGTGAGTCATTACTTAATACACTCAAATAGAACAGATTGAAGTGTTTGGGGTGGTTACCTTCATGTATAGATTTGTCTGCTTTTTCTTGCTATGAATTTATTTATTTTATTTATAATTGATTTATTTATGAGTTTCTTTCTTTTTCAAAAAATCCTTTCAGTAGTTTCAACCCCAAGGTCCCTTTCATGGGACCATCCCCACCTAGCTCAGCAGCAGAGGGAAGTAGGGATGCTTTCTTTGCCTCTGATTTACCCATACCACTGGAGATTTATCTTTCTTTACTTATTTTGACTTTGAATAACTGTGAGAATCCTTAAATGGCAGCCCTGGCAGAGGGAGAGCTCCCCTACATCATAAACGATTTCCTGCTAAATTGAATTCAACTGAGTTGTGTGGAAACAAGTTCACAGGGCTTGAGAATTGGCTGGGAAACCATAAACAAAGGGAAGTGTCAAGTGGAATCATAGCTTCCAAACTTGGGGCTACTGGCTCATGTGGCACCAGTGGGGTGAAGGAAGGGTCAGAACACATTTAAAAGAATCCCTGAGGTCAGGGAGAGTGGTCACATGGGCTGCTGGTGTGTCACTAAAGCCATTACAGGCACCAAGCTGTGCTTGCACCAGCTAGTGCCAAAGAGGTAAGGAGTAGAATGGAAGAGCATGGAAGGCCAACAGGGTGCTCGGGGGGACTTTGGGCCGAGCTCAGGCTCCTTTCAAGGGTGGGGAGGACCACGGACCATGAGTAGAGAAAGCCTGCCAGAGGAACAGCAGGTGAAAACGAGACTTCTGGGCAGCCACTTGGAGCCAAACTAGGCCAACAGGGACCCTTCCTCCCTGCAGATGACATGCATTCTGAGTTGGCACTAGAGGACGGGTTTTGTGGGTGACATGTTACAAAACATTGTTATAATTGAAAATCAGAAGCTTACACCCCCAAATGGAATGCCACTCTTTGCTTTACTCTTCAAAGCTGGAATAAGTATAAATTACTCCTAGAATGACATTCGTTCACAGTTGAGTGATGGAAGGGAAGCTTTAGAAAATTAATCGGGTGCTCTAAATCACTGTGCAGAAGTAACAGTGAGGATGATCTTAATAAGGAGAGCTGTCCTCGGGGGTCTGACATGGCACCTCATGCAGACCAGGCACCAAAATAACTGTACATGGTAGATATCCACGAGACACTTTTAGGATTAACAACTGAATGGAAAGCAGGCCTCACTTTGGGGAGGATTTCTCCCCGGGAGATGGTTTTTTTCCTTCTCCAAAAAGAAACAATGAGCAAGAGGAATACAGAATGACGGACACAGGTTCCCTCGTGAATACATTTGACTTGTATTTATTGGGAGCCTGTTAGGTACTCGGCACTGGAGATGAACATTAAAAATATTCCCTGACTTCCTAGACTACGCATTCTAGCAAGAAAAATCAGTTTTGTTTTTTTAAAAGTACATGTCTAATGTATGCTGCTGGCTAGCTATAAGGACTTGGGAAAAACCCAAGGCTGGGTAAGCAGATAATGAGTAATTAGCATGGGGTGGCATTTTCATAGAGTGAACAAGGAAGCTAGTGATCATATGAGATGAAGACCCGGAAGTGACATTTGAGAAAAAAATCCAAATGTGGCAGCCACCGTGGGGAAAATAGCACAGTAAAGATCAGAGGTCCGATCAAGTTTGGCAAGCGTGTTCTGCTGACCTTCAAGAACTCCAGGCTGTCTGAGGGGCGTGCAGGAGGGAGATGGCAGGGCAGACGGGAGTTGGAGAGGTAGGCAGAGGCCCACTGTGCACAGGCAGGGCTGGCTACATAAATGGGGAGTCCCAAGGCAAAAGGAAAGTTCAGAGTCACTTGTTTGAAAAGCGGCAAAGAAAAAAAAAAAGAAAAAGAAAATACACTGAAGGAACTAAAATAACAAAGTTTCTTCTTTCTTCTGCAGTGATTTTGTCTGCTGTTTGGTCCCACTCCCTATGGAGGGATGCTCCCCTCTGTGTCTCGGGATTGTTTTTTCCCCGACTCCTCAGTGGAAAGTAACTCGCTAGGAAGAAAAGGTGCCCTTTTCTGGAGCATGATCAGAATCAGTTCCTAGTTTTGAAATGTCATTATTTAATCCTGATTAACATTTATCAGCAACATCAAGTATCTTGACATGACGGGAGGAGGATGAGGATGCATCCTGGGAGATTGCATCGCCTTTCAAAATATCACACAGCTGAAATCACTACAGTGATATTTAATGAGAAAAAAGGCCACCTGTCTGGAAATCACTGGAGAGAAGCAGTAAGGACAACTATGACAAAGTGCATGTCCTTCAGTTTGTTTACCTAAAACTTCTGAGCTATGGAGTCAAAAAAAATTTTTTTTTTTTCCCATTCCTGAAGGGATGTAGATGTAGATGTAGCTGCTAAGATCTAAGTGGCGCGTTGTGATGGCAGAGAGATGTTTTCTGCCTATATTTCTTCTCTTTGCAAGAAAATGTTTGGGATGATACAAGAAGCCAACTCTACAGTCTGTTGAGTTCTGTACTTGTCATTTTAAAATTTCTCTCCCTGGGAGTATCATATGGGCCTGCAGATGTATTCTTTCTTTGCCCAAATATGAAATCCCAGGTTTTGTACTTTGGATCTTTTCAAAACTCGCCTTCCTGGGTTACTATTTCTCTTCCTGGTGTTTGAACACTGAGCATCGGTGTAGTTTCAACACCCCTGTTTGTTTCCCTTGCAATACCCCCAAAGAAAGGCGTTTGTGGGAGCTGCCTGTGGTCTGCAGCCATAGGCAGAACTACACAAAGTGGCACATTGTCTGAGTGCCAACAGATCCAAACTCAGGACCACCCTGGCAGTGCAGAGAGCTCAGAGGCCTGTTGGGCCACACTGCTGGTACCTCTCTTCTGCACTCGGATGTGTTTCCATGGCAAAGGAGCCACGCCACTAACTGCCAGGGTGTTGCTATGGCGTTTGCATGTTATTAACATCTTGATATATGTAGAAAAGCATCAGAGCATTTTGTGTCTTCTAAAGGCGTTATCTACTGTTTATTTTAGTGTAGACAAGTCCATAGATGGAAAAATAACCATTGCGATCTGTTGTTAATTGAATATAACTTTTTGCATTTAAAACAACAGATCTCTAATTGCCAAATACAAAAGGCTCAGAAGAGATTTGGGCAACACCATCTTTCTCAATATGCCCTATGTTGATGTCAGAATAAGCACTTCATTGGCTACTGAGAGTAGTCACGTAGGAGGTGGACTCCCACTTCTGTTGTCATAGAGAGATTATAGAAGATGCTGGTACCATAAGAAAATTGACAGCAGGTACTCCTGGTACTGCTCTTGGGAAGTGGGAGGCTTGGACTGTTCCAGACCCTTTTGCCTAGAATCTTCTTACCCTTATTACTACCATTCCACACTGGTAGGGCATGGTGGGGGATCAAGGACCATAGTCCCTCTCCCAGGGTGCACCCAGGAAGCTGATACAGGTCTTCTCTGCATCTGGCTTTCAAATCCGTGTCATCTTGGGGAGAGTGTCCCTTATGTGTAAGCATTACCTCTCCATCTCTTTTTTGCCTCCCCTCTCTGAAGAATCTTACGAAGTTTGAAACAAGAAAGCAAGCTCTGTATCATGCCTTCTTTGTAATCTGTTCAATTTGTGTTCTATGCTAAGGATTTCCAAGTCTATCTGGAGACTCAAATGCTAAAAATTGACTCCTTCTTTCTGCTGTTTTTCTGAGACATCGTTGCCATAGCTGGTTATCTAAAATATGGGGGAAAATTATGTGACAAAAAGAAAACACAGAGAAATAAGAATACAAAGGAAAATAGCCTAGTGTTACCCTATTAGAAATACAACATGGTCATGAACTTCTAGGACACAGAATATAGCAGAGTACATTAGCATAACGTGTACAGCCAATTGTCCATAGCATCATTTCTAGCCATGTGGTGTGATTTCCCATGATTATATGTGTTTTAGAGCTCAGAGAGACCTCAGGGTTTATCCAGCCTATGCTGTTGTTGGTTTTTCCTTCACTTTTATTTTTATTTTGTAAGAAAAAAAAAAGAGTATAGGGTATAAGTAACTCACACACGGTTTCACATATATTTAGAGCCAGAGTCCACAGTATAACCAAGGCCTTGAACTTCTATCACAGCTCTTTCCATAGAATCTGGATGCATTGAAAGGTTCAATGAAAGGTCTTCTAGCCCATCAGGAGCTTCTCTCAGGGTGAGACCCCAATGTGAAAGCAAAATGAGCTTTGGCAAAGAATCCGGTATGTGAGAGGGAAAAGTCTTCAAGTCCATGGGATGGCCTCCATGAACAAATGTTTGTAACAGAGAAAGGCATTGGCTGGGATCAGATGGAAAATTCTGTAAAGGACCAACCAGCTAAATCCATAAGATCACGAGATACTAGGCTACTCTGAGAATCTGATCAAAGTTATGGACTCTCTCCCAGAAAAAATGCACGTTTACACATAATTGTGCAAGTACATTTAGGTGGTTTTCAGATTGCCTAAGACCCAATCTATGAATCCATTTTAAGAACCCTACTATAGAAACAAGACCTTTTTCTAAGGTAGCTCGTAATGGCTGAGAAAACACCAGAAAGGCCACCTTCCCCAGAGCACCACATTGGTAGTTGCAAGAGAGGGAGCAGGTGCCAAGGGGCTGCTCCAAGAGTCATCTCAGAGGGAGAGGGCAGTAGCTTTCGGATTCTAAATATTTTAGGAGTGTGAGTGTGGACAGAAAGCTGCACTCACCCTAAAATCAAAGTCCCCTTGGCGAGAGGGAGGGCTACAATCAGCCTGGAGAGAACAAGGTTAACGAGGACCAAAACAGAGAAAGGGCTGTGCAGTTGAACAATGGCAATCTTGTTGGCTCCTGGGTTCTATTTGACCTAATAAGCCACTGGGGAGGGTGCAACCTTCCTTACCTTGGCAGAAAAGAAAGAAGCAATAGCTGATTTTCAAGTTCTCTGGTCCTTGGAGACTTCACCCAGTAGCAACAATGACAATAAAAACACTTAATTAAGAAGCAGCGTCTTAGAATTTATATTTTACTTTGAATCTGAATCCTTTAACAGAAGGGAATGGAGGCTGGCATGGGGTTTGGTGCTTTATGGTTTGGGGACAGTGTTTCTCATTCACTGTGTAATCAGTATATATTTATTCAGCACCTCAATGGGACAAACACTGTGCTGTGTGTTGAGAATAAATGACCAAATGGTGGACACAGTCTCTGACTTTAAGAAGTATATGTTCCAGTAGGAGATGCTAACAAGTAAACTGACAATTGGTGTAATACAGAGCGTGGCACAGGGGAACCCCAGGGTTGGAGAGATATAATGCTTCCTGGAAGAAATGGAGACTCAAATGTTGAGTTTAGATTTATCCCGGAGGACAAGAGTGTCCCAGGTGGAAGAAAGTGCCTGTGTGATAGTGCTGGTGCCCAGAGACACTGAGTGAAGGAGGTGAGGTGAAGGATGAGTTATTCCTTGTACGGAGGCACTGGGCTGTAGTGTGAGGCCTGGAGGCTATTCTAAAACGTTGGGACTTAAACCTGAAAACAGGGAGGAGCACTGAAGGGTTTTCTGTGCAGGGAGGACCCCGTGTACCATTCAGCCTTGTATGACTGCACCAGGAAGCACAACCTTGGCTGATGCTTCATATTAATATTCTATTTGCCCAATTGTCATGACTTTTAGATCTTTAGGTATAGAAAAACCCAGAAGGCTGGGTGCTGTGGCTGACCCCTGTAATCGTAGCACTCTGGGAGGCCAAGGCAGGTGGGTGGATTGCTTGAGCTCAGAAGTTTGAGACCAGCCTAAGCAAGAGCGAGACCCTGTCTGTACTAAAAATAGAAAAAGCAGCCAGGCACTGTGGTGGGCACCTGTAGTCCCAGCTATTCAGGAGGCTGAGGCAAGAGAATCACGTGAGC
>NW_003852445.1:5657891-5658156 GCF_000181295.1 Otolemur garnettii
GAAAGAAAAGAAAAAACCAGAAGTGATCTTGTCTCATGGACCTCTGCAGGCCCACACGTGGGTGGCTTTGGGACTAGATCCTAGAAATAAATCAACCTTTGCACAGTTTTGTTTCCATCCCTTCCTCTGCATCCCAGTGTTACCTGTCAGATGCAGCTGAGGGCGGCACCACTATGTGCTGGTCCTTCAGAGAGACTGCTAATGTCCCCTCCATGGGGGACAGAGAAGGATGAGAGATAAAACTGTGGGCTCTTTCTCCCCTTGC
>NW_003852445.1:5658453-5661098 GCF_000181295.1 Otolemur garnettii
CAGAGCTGCCCAGGCTCTCTGCCTCTGCAGCAGGGAGACCTGTGCTGCCGACTACAGATTCTCTCTGTGGGAGACCCATTAGGAGCCATGTTGTAGTTGTAGGTCGAGCTGAATTCTCAAATTCAGCCACCCCAGTAATAAAGCTGGTGTTTTAAGTTTCTGTCATTCTGATTCCTATGTGCACCTCATGTTTGGTCTGAACTCAAGAGGGGAAGAAACACATGTTATCACTTAACTCCTGGAAACCTGAGGAGTGACAGCATCGAGGACTTTTCCTTATCTGTGCTTGGATTCTAGCTTTCTGCTTGTCTTTGCCAAGGTCTGGGTATGGTGGAAGTCTCGTCCTTATTGATCTAATTAATCATTTATTATCTCTTAGGAGAAGACAGTCTACCTAGTGGGAGGAATGTGGACAGGGAAAAAACTGAAAGCCCTTCACCTCCCGTGCTCACCTTAGCTAACATATAATCTTCCCCAGGAAAGAAATGGAGAATTGGTCGGCATAGAAGTGGCTGTTATGCCATCCACCCTCAGCATTTAGGGGACTGTTGGGGAGAGTGGAAGGAGAGAGTTGTGGAGGGACAAGAAGCTGGAGCTTTTTCTTACACTCCTACATCATCTAGTGTCCAGGGAATCCGTTTCGGGAGATTAACTTCACCCTTGGTTTGATCTTATTTGCCTTCCCTTATTTTCCATTTCTCTTAGTTTCTTAGTTGTTTTAAATTTATTTTATCTTAATGTACCATATACACTTTTACAAAGTTCTTAAATCATTTAGCAACAAGGTAGGGAATAGGTAAATACATAAAATCAGTCCCTTCAGATCGCCTTGGCTGTGCGATCTGCTTTGATGGGTAGTTGTGTGATTTAGACACACTCAGGTTCATGTAATCCATGAAAGACAGCAAAGTTCAATGTAAATGATTTCTAAAAATTATTAGGATCACTGCTATCCTCAACTACTACAGACTTTCAGATCTGTTCTTGTTTTCAGCCCATATTTAAATTAATTTAGTAAGTAAATGTAAGTGCTCCTTGATTTCTGGAACCCGTCCAGAGACCAGCCTCTACTGGTCCTTGAGCCTCAGGGTTCGGCCTAGTTAGTATTTTGCTGCTAAATATCTATGCAAAAAGTTTAAACACTGCTCATTAATCAGCTCAGTGCCTCACTGAAGAGATTGCCTCGATTTTGGAGTATACGGTTGGATGATCCTGCATTGTGTGGGGGAGGGGTGGGGTAAACAGATCCTTCTGAACATCTGGCTGCTGCAAGTGCAATCAAGAGAGAAGTCTGAGAAAGAATTATGGATGGTGGCAGCTCAGATTTCACTGAGCTGAGAAATCTGCATTTCTACAAGACATCATCTGTTCTGTGTTTAGAAAGCATCCAGTCCAACAGTGATATCTTTTTGAAGGCTATCTCTATCCATTCTAACGGAAGTTTGTGTGACTTCATCTTCAGAAAGTACTTATTTGATGGCTACTGTGTTAGGTGCTAACTATACCTTCTCTCAGAGTTCTGGCTCTGATTCTAATTCCCTCATAGAGTTTTACAAGGAAGGAAATTCATAGGCTGACTCTGTATTTTGGGTTGCTGGATTCCCTTCCTTCCTTCCTTCCTTCCTTCCTTCCTTCCTTCCTTCCTTCTGCTTTCCACTGATTCCATGTTATACATATTCTCCATTTTATCCCCAGATTTAAAGTCTCATGTCCACAAATGTTTCACCTTTCTGAGTGCATTTTTCTTACAGTCCAGAGCACACAGGAACATGCAGTAAATACTTTATTCCTTGATCACTGCCATGTTTTCATCTCTATTCTTGTTTACTTTTCCAGTTCCCTGTAAGTGCATGCTCACTTGTCCACGCATGTGCACACTCCCTCCCCCCGACGCTCTTCCAAATATCCTCTGAGCTGGCAGACTGGCAGGTCCAGCCTGTATCAGGAAGAAGAAAATACCACTTGGCAATAACAGATTTGGGAGGAAAACTTTTCCTTCTTTAAGGGTAAAAAGGAGGAACCATTTTCCATATTAAATGATTGGTACATATAATTATCATCCCAGCTGTAAATAAAAATACCCGACTGCGGTTAGAGGAAGGAGTCTCACAGGCCTGGGCCTCCAAAATAAACAACCCAGTTCTATCAGATGCCCATCTTTTTCTTCAAGGGCTATGGAAAGTGCAGTTTGACCCTATGGACTCATGGCCATTTTCTCTGTTGACTCAGATCATCTGGATGGATAGTCCAGGACAGTGACTTTCCTGATGGGCTGTCACTGAGCTGTACTGAGCTATTCCTGAAATCGCTCCAAGCATTGGACTGCCGATTGTGTTTGCATCTCTTCCTACCCTCGGTCCCACGGTCTGCAGCAGGGGAGTGATGGTGCTGATAGCCTCTCCTCTGTGAGGAAAGCTGTCCTCTGGCCCTCCGTGTCTGTCTTCACCACACCAGCCACAGCTGAGTGGCAGAATTCTGCAAATGAGGAAAGACTGTATCGCAGCTTGTGGCAAGTTAATTCAAAACAATTACGAACTTGCTCTGTTCTGGGAACTGTGCTGGGTGCTAGAGAGATCAGTATGGAGAGTGGAAGCTGCTTCTGGCAAGAAAGGCATTCATTCATTCATTCAATCATTCATCCACCC
>NW_003852445.1:5661595-5662112 GCF_000181295.1 Otolemur garnettii
ACCCCCTGAAGCAAACTTCTGTGAATCATCTTTCATTGCTTCTGGTTCTCCAGCTGAACCCCAACAGACACAGTGCTGTGAGGAAAAGCCAAGCAGGAAAGGGGGATAAGCTGCTTATGGGATGGATGTGGAGACAAAAATTCAACTTCTGGCAATTATGCCTGCTGCCTTATGTCTGTGCAGAAAGAGCAAGAGCGATACAGTAGACTTGCGACTCTTCTACTAAAACAGAAAATCTGCTTTCTCCAAAGCAGAGACCCTACAGCTCAAACTCGAGGGATCTTATGTAGGTGGTTTCTTTTTCTAAGCCTTTTTCAATTTTTTAATCCCTAAAAGAGTATTTCCAATTTCACATGATTATTATGGAAATAGGATAAGACTATTGTATTTAAGCACCCAGCACCACACCTGGCACATAATAGACTAGAATAATAGAATAGACTCTATTCTATGGGGCATCCCAAAGTTTGCCAGGCATAGGGAAAATGGGGAATCGTAACTAAATGTGCATTTATTT
>NW_003852445.1:5662469-5680775 GCF_000181295.1 Otolemur garnettii
TATCATCTTGTACTTTTCCCAACCCTCTCTTGTCTGCAGAGAGATATCTGGCACATTCAAGCTTCTCTTTAAATTTCTTCAAAATAACCAAAGTAATGACAGCTCTTCTCCCTCAAGGCTCCACCTAAGATCTTGTGCATTGTTCCTCATTGTCCAAGAACTTCAGGCAATTGGTGGGGAGAGAGGAGGTGGGGAGGAATGCTCTGCTATACGACTTTTTCCAAAACTATAGTTCCTAGGCAAAGGAAATTACTGTCTGGCATTTTTGTACATATTGGGACTAAGAAAAAGCACAGGAGGGTAATACTATGTTTGAAATATTCCACATGACCAAGCACACCCTCCCTTTCTCTGGTTAACTGGCAAGGAAAACATTTCCAGGGTTATTTTCTTGTGCTAAGGTGGTGCAGTACTCATTCCTGAAGTTTGTTTGGAATAAGATGAACCTCCAGCTTTGGGGCACATGAGGTAGTGTCTCCCCAGAGTGGAGAGGCCTCTGAGTCAGTAGTTGCTGGTTCTAGCTCACCACAGTAAAATGTGGTAGATCGATACAATAAAATATTATTTGGTGATAAAAAGAAAGAGGCCTGTGAGTCAGTAGTTGCTGGTTCCAGCTCACCATTTTTCTTGAACAACAAAGTAATACAATCCCACATATCTTGAAATGTCAAAGACTAGAATGAATCTTTAGTGATTCATTACTACGAGTATGGTTTTCAGTACCCATAGATGCTAACTATAGATTGTGGTGCTAGAGACACATTAGTGAACAAGTAAGGCAAACTCCTGTTTTCATGTAGGCAACTTTATTCATAGGAGGTCTAGATGGAACAAATAACATTTTTTGTTACATAGCTCTTACTATGTGTAAGCTCTTTGTCTAGGCCCGTGGTTCTCAACCTTCCTAATGCAGTTCCTCATGTTGTGGTGACCCCCAACCATAAAATTATTTTTGTTGCTGCTTCATAACTGTAATTTTGTTACTGTTATGAGTCATAATGTAAATATCTGATATGCAGGATGTATTTTCATTGTTATAAAGGGGTTACAACTCACAGGTTGAGAACCGCTGGTCTAGGCAATAAAGTGTGGTGCTGTCCAGCCAAGAGTAATCATGGTGTCCTTGGGGATAGAGAAGGGTTGGAATGGGGACCCTGGGAACACAGGAAAATGCAGGACATTGTAGTGCAGCTAGTGGTGTTGGTGGACATCTGACGGATGTGACCTGAGTCCCAGTCACTATGGTTCACAGTGCAAAGGGAAAATTGAGACTAAGTCTTCAAGGAGGTGGAATTTGGCTAGAATATTATGATGGAATTCAGTCTTGGGGAAACAAAACCCAAGTACTTAGATCAGGTAACTAGAACTATAGCACTAGATCCAGTGCTGAGAACATTGGCGGGTAGTAGCAAGAGCTCAGTAAACATTTGCTGAGTGAATAGAAGAAGAGAATAAAATTTTAGGCATATGTGATTTAATAGTCATACCAGAACTACTGAACCAGAGTTCTCAAGTCCTCTCATCAGGATTAAGATTTCATCCAGGGTTTGGGGGAGACTGTACTTTGAAGAAGACAAATAGTGGAGATAGGTGAATTTTGGGAAAGGCTAGTCTTCAAATGAAGTGACAACTGGCCCCTCTTTGGCTTGGTTCACAGGCATCATAGCTACTATCCTACCCCTTGGTACCTAAGTACCATGCCAGTGATGTGGGGCAATTTAAGGGATGGTCAGGACAGTACCAGCTGTTTTCAATACCATCTACCATTCCTGCTTCTGCATCATGACCCCAGATGAGCTGAAGACCATTTGGGGAAGAGTCCCGGGCAAAGCTAGACTCCGCTAAAATCTAATTCAGCTGTTACATTAATTTTGCTATGTCAAAGCTGTCACTTTCTCCTTCCCACAACTAAAAAAACTTTTCAACTTTGGGTCAGGAAAAAAATAAATACACTTTGTGTTTATATTTATGCTCATAGTACATGGATATATTTATACCATATAATATGATGTGATTATGTATAGCTAATTATGTATTTTATATGTAAAGTCTTATCAGATTAATAGGATATCAGGTCATATAGTT
This sequence comes from Otolemur garnettii, assembly GCF_000181295.1. Classification (NCBI taxonomy): domain Eukaryota; kingdom Metazoa; phylum Chordata; class Mammalia; order Primates; family Galagidae; genus Otolemur; species Otolemur garnettii. The sequence goes on from NW_003852445.1 coordinate 5,664,555, forward strand.
TATTTTTGCTTCCTAAATTATATAACAGTATATATAGTTTTTATATACATAAAATTTGGATTAATATCTGGTGCTGGCACTAGCAAGAGGCAACAGGACAGGATGGCGAGCAGCTGACGGGCAGGGGAGGGCTGAAGTCAGGGCGGACACTGTGATTTCTGCTGTTACTGATTCCCTCCCTCAGTGTGTGTAGCTTTAGGTTGATGAATAGGAAATAAAGGCAGAAGGAATAAAATGTTAAAGGTGAACACTGTCCCCAGGCGAGGGCTGAGAGAAAGCCCAGCCAGGGTAGCCAGGGTGGCAGAGCTGGAGGAAAGGGGCTAGTGCCTGCTGCTGCCATCACAGAGCCCTGTGTCCCCAAGCTTCACGCACAGCAGCTCACTTTCCCTCACACAGCCCTGGGAGGTATGTGCTGTTATCCCCACTTAGCAGATGGGGATACCGGGGCTTAGCGAGACCAGCTAACTTGTCTAAGAAGTATGCCTGCCCAGTGGTATATGTTGCATATGTATTTCTTAAATGAGTGAGTGAATGAATGAATGAATAGAGCCGTACAGCTGGTAACAGTACACCCGGGAGTGTGCTCCGGCTGACTCCAGAGGCAGGTCTCTAATCACCATTTTTCTTAAGGGGTTTTATTCCTACAGATAGCAAGGAGGCTACAGGAGTAATGTTTAGCAGTTCTGTTTCTGAGTGGGGAAATGTCTGTCCTCACCCTTAAGTCAGCCCAGCTGCCAGAGTACACTGGTGGAATTATGTTACCGACAGGAGTAGCCAGCTGCCTACTGGTTATCTACATGAAGGAATGCTGTTTTGCTATTTCCCTCCGACTGATACTGAAATTGAAATGGGGAAGGACTCCAAGTACAACATATCACACAGAGGATTGGGGGTACCCTCACGGGATCATGCTGAGAACCTGCCGAGAACACGCTGAAATCATTATTCTGATGGATCAGGAATACGTGCTCATCCACAGCCAGCAGCCACATGTGCTGGGCACACGTTGTGGCCCATCTGAGTTGGCTTCTTCCATAAAGTGGGTTCATATTAGGAGCCCAAGGGCCACTCCCCTTGGGAAATCAGAGTCATTTGTTCTCATAACATAAACTTTTGAAAAATTGGGAAGCAAGGACGCCTGGCTAGAGATGTGCCTTTAAAGACATTCTTCAAAGAGGTTTTTGTACACAGTGCTCACGACTCCAGGAGCAGAAGGTATATACTGTGCCCTCACTCGGGGTTTAGGTCATTGCATGCTCCAAGCCTGGGGCAGGGTTTTCCCTACATGTTGATTGATGGGGTTAGGGAAATCACTTTCTGTAGTGAGAGCAGCACGTCAAAATGAAGTTATAAGCCTTTTATTTGTTCCTCCCATTTCTACTGGGAAGTCCATTCTGTGAAAGAGGGATTTCTGTTTCTGGTTTCAATATAATACAATCCTGGTTTACAAAATCAGAGGATCTGAGACGGATGAGCCCAAATCTCTAGATTCATGCTCATCAAATCCCTCTTTAAAAGGAAGCATTTCTCTGACATAGGGGATTTGGAACACAGGCAAAATAGCGGCTTCTGGATAAAGGGCTAGGGGATAGGCCAAACAGCTCAGGGACTCTGGGCCAGGGACATCCCAGCAACAGTAACAGGCCTCAGGGAAAGACATTGTTGTTTCCAAAATGTAGCTGGTGATCTAATTTTGGGAATATGTGATTTTAAGATGCATTCTGACCACCAATCTATCCCTTAGGTGCACAGCCAGAGAGGGGCTCAGTAACCTCAGTGAAGAATTCTTTGTGTAATCCCTCGGTCATTTTGTTCGGGACACTGATCCATTTTCTTTCAGTGGCTGGGAAGCATCCTCTACCAGTGCGCAAATCCCTGAAATTCTGCTTGCTTTCTACTGTTTCTTGGGGCCCCTGTTCCGTTTCACCTTCTTGCAGCCCCTTCCTATTCAAATGTCCGTCAGATCGAAATCCCTAGTTCAGACCTTGAAATCTCTGCTCCTGAAAGTACCACCAATGTCTCTGCTGTGACCTCCCCAGAGTTTTGGAACACACATCGCTTAAGTTCCCCACCCCAGTGACGGGCACCCCTCGCCCACAGCACAAGCATGAAATGAACCACACAGACTTCTTCTCCCTCGCTCCCATGTCCAAGTGGCCACTAAGGCACGATCATTTTAACACATTTATATCTTCCAACTTGCTCCAGGCCCGGCTTATTTCTCAGACCCTTTCCCTGCCTCTCCCCATGGGCTCCTGTTGTACCCCCAACATGCCCTCTGCTCACAGTTCCTCCACTGTGCCAAGCTCCCAGATCCCCCTCTGACTTTCCAGATCTGGTCCTCACCTATAGCTTTCCTGATGTTTCCCAGCGCACCCAAGTGTGCCCTGCTCCTGCAGCATCTACGCTCAGGACCAATTAGGAGACTCAGGAAAGAAATGGTTACAGAAAAATGTGAAAACTTATGAATAAAGAATTCATAAGTTTTAATTTTTGCTCTGTTCTGAGCAGCGTGATGAAACCCCCATGCGCCACCAGATTGTGCAAGGATGTTTACTTCAATATTGTATATACATGAGCTGCTCATGAAATGCTTGCGGATTGAGCACAGGAGTGAATAGTCTTCCTTTCTCTCCTTTCTCTTCTTGTGTCTGCAAATCCTGTCAAAAAACAATCTTCTCTTCTGCTTGGCGCCGGCTGCTGCCGCTTCTGTTTATTTTTTCTCCAGGCTTCCTCCTCCTTTGCTGTTTGTGCCCCTTCTCCCCAACGCCTCCCTCTCCCCGCCTTCCTGATTCTCACCTGTGCCCTCACTTACGTAAGTCTGGTAACTGGTTTTAAATCTGGTCTGAAAACCTGCCTCAAAAGGGGGCTGTGCCCCCAGCTGCCGGCAGGTGACCCAGGAGTCTCCTACAAGGGCGTGTTACCTCGGTTGAGAAGACAAAATACAAGCCGCTTGGCTCAGTCTTGGATTTTGAAGGAAATAGCTGAGCCGAGTGACTCAAAGAGTTTGCATTTTCTGGCCACCACTTTTATAACAAAGGCACCATTTTCGCCACCTGAACTTAGGCGACTTCAGTTTGTTATTAGGAAGGCTTTGGGGGCTTACACGGCAACAAAGAGCTTGTCTGTGTCTGCTCTGGTGAGAGAGAAGTGTGCACCCTGGAAGAGTCAGTCCAAGGTCATCATCCGTTGTAAGGCGTAACAGGAAATCTGACTTTGATGGAACATCTGCAAACCCAGGTCCCCACCAAGACGATTATCTGTCTGGTGGCACTATAGCAACCGGACATTCCTATTCGAGTGAAGAGTATTGCATTTCACGTTCTGCTTCTCACTAAGACGTCTTAGGTCCGCCTCCTTTGTTTTTCCAGCAACCACCCACTCCAGACTACCTCACTGTGTTCCAAGTCCAGTAGACCCTCCTGTCCTTAGTTTTGCTTTGTGCAGTTTCAGTTACCCTGGGTCAACTGGGCTTGGAAAATATTAAATGGCAAATGCCAGAAATAAAGAATTCGTAAGTTTTAATTTTTGCACTGTGGTGAGTAGCATGATGAAACCTCTAGCTGACTGTCTCTGGATGTGAACCCCTCTTTGTCTAATACACGCCACCTGCTGGTTAGTCACTTAGTAGCCACCTCAAGGTTTTGTACTATGCTCAGTTTTAGGCATTCGCTGGGGTTCTTGGAATGAGGGAGCCTATTGTCGCCAGCTACACCAAATCAATTGAACAACAATTAGTGCATTAATAGGCTACCAATTTTAAATAAGTTAAAAATATAAACCCTTAATGAACATAAAATATTTAAAATTATTTCAAACATCATTGTTTTATTTATAATCTTCTACAAGGAATTTTTGCCTACTTCAGAGATAGGGACCTTTGAATCTTCAGATATTCTGCTGTTCTCGAATTCAGACGTTCTTGAATCTTCAGACATTCTGCCCCTTGTGGGGCAATATGTCACTGGAGGGTTTAGACTTCTTCAGGTTATGAACTGGTCAGGATATTACCCTTCAAAGCTAGAAGGCAGGAGGATGCAGTCCTGGAAATAGGGCCCATGGATTCCGCATACACTGCTTTGCATTTACCCTGGAAAGTAAGAGTATCTGTTGCAGCACTTGGGTGTGGTATTTAAAAGGTCCAGTCGTGTGTGGACTTTGCTTTCTGAAGAGTGGAGGAACTGTAGGCCCGGAGGAAGGCCTGGAGTCTGAACAGTCAAGCCCTTGTCCTCATGATCACCCTTCTAAACAAATCCCAGCGATTTAGCTTCCCTTTTAAATCTTGACACTGTGCTCTGATCAATAGGTCTAGGTGGTTTGTGATACCGATTATATTACTGAGATGTGCACCACTGTTTGCTTCTTTGTCTCTTAAATCACACCACTGTTCTTCACTGGCATTAAAGTCATGAAGCTATATTTTTGTTTCATTCTTTACTTCAAAGATGTGTGTGGGTCTTCAATAGCAGACTATTAAAGTGTAGGAAAAGTGGTGTTTATATCTGGAATTCATTTATTTGACTAGTGCTCTTGAAATAAGTGTATTCAGTGGCTGAAAGTTGATAGTACTGAATAGTCTCACCAACCCCATTAACACTAAACAAAGATCAGGAGATACTGTGATGGCCAGCAGTTACTCTCTGTGAATAAACATCGCACAGGCTGCAATCTGGCTGCTGCTCTCTTATCAAAGCAGCTATATCCTTTCTTGCCACAACAGTTGATTAAGTGAAAAAATGTAATGTTTAATTCTATAGCCTATATTTTTAGTGGTTAAAAATACAGAAATTTGTCAAGCATTTCTTTCTTATATGGGAGCCTTATATGTATAAATAATTGATTCATAGTCATCACATCTGTGTTTTTATGTCATTGTCATATATACCAGGAATTAATAATTATTTGTCCACAGCTGATAGGAAGTAAGAAAGCAGAGATATGTTCTTTATTCTCACTCAGGGAACGAGGATGAGTGTGATAGTTAACTTTAGGTGTCAACTGGACTGAATTAAATGATACGCAGATGGCTGGTAAAGGCAGAGAAAATGGCAATTTGCTTGCTCCCTTCTGTAGCTGGGACAACCTTCATCACCTGCCCCTGGACAGCAGCCCTCCAGTTTCTTTAGGGTTTTGGCCTTGTACTGAAAGTAACAGCATTGAACTCCCGAGTTCTGATGGGCTGGTTCACGCTACTGACTTCCCTGGTTCTCTAACTTGTGGACGCTCTACTGTGGGACTTCTCAGACTCCACAATCCTATGGGCCAATTTCCCTAATAAATCCCCTCTCATATCCATCTCTCTCTCTCCAACATCATCTATCTATACCTATGCCTGTATCTATAGCCTATTGCTTCTGTCCCTCTGGACAACCCTGATGCAATGAAGAAGGTTCATCTTCAAGATTCCACTGCTAAAATAGGAAAACAGGAAGAGGGAGGAAAGTCATGTTCTGCCACCCAAAAGTGATACAGATTATATTCATTCACATTTCTCTTTTATCTTTTATTTAAAAATAGACTTTACTTTTTAAAGCAGATTTAGGTTTACAGAAAAGTTACACAGGTACAGAGTTTCCTTCCTGTCCCCTGAGAGTTCCCCGTCATTTATTGACGTACACTTGTAACAATGGTCAGACCCCTGTTGATACACTGCTAATATCAGACCCATGTTGATACACTGTTTATGTCAGGGTTTATTCTTTGTGTTGCACGTTCTATGGGGTTTGACAATGCATAATATCCCATATCCACCATTATGTTCTTAGACAGAATCATCTCACTGCCCTAAACACAACCTGTGTTCAAGCCATTCACCTCTCCCACTCTTCTCTTCACCTGAAAACCACTGATATTTTTGTTGTCTCCATGGTTTTGCCTTGTCCTGAATGTTGTATAGCTGGAATCATGTAGTTAGTAGGCTTTCAGATTAGCTTCTTTTACTTGTAAATATGCATTTGTGTTTCCTCTATGTCTTTCTGAGGCTTTTTATCACTGAATAATATTCCACTCTATGATGTACCACAAGGTATTGTCTACATTCATATTTTATTGGCCACAGTAACCCTCATGGCGACCCTGACTTCCAGGGAGCAGGGAAGTGTAGTCCAATCACATGTTTGGAAGAAAGAAAACTAGAATTATTTTGTGAACAGCACTAGTTAATCCTTTATCCTCTGTGTCTTGGATGAGGTAAATATGAGGTCTGACAATTAGGTTCACAAATTTGCCACCATGCAGTTATGTTGGTGTCACTGTACAAACAACTTGGTAAGGCTTCATAACCTTGATCTATCAGTGTCTTATGGTAGTTGTTGTGCTGATGTGTGGTGGTGTCTTGCTGAGTGGCATTCATTATTATTGTTGCATGGTTTTATGTGCTATGCTAAGAATGTCAGAGCTGGAATTACAGCAATGAACAAACATTCATAAATTTCTTGTTAAACTTGGCAAGAGTGGAAGTGAAAACAGGGACATGTTAGTCCAAGTTTATTGCAGGAAGAATGGAAACTGAAAACCCATTCTTGGTAGGGGAGGGCACCCCCAGAAAAAGGGAAAATTAAAAAGCAAGCTGAAGGAGTCGGAACAAATAAAAGTCAGCTAGTTTAAGCTAGCCATTGCTAAATTTCTTATCTGATCAAGTTTCCAGCCTTTCCCAAAACTCTGGCCTACTGGGGATACAGCTTAATACCAATACCCTGCTGAGTCTGTGAACACTCTGAGCGAGTAAATGGTTGTAAAAGTGGTCATGGCAAGGCCTAGAATAGATACACCTTCTAGATCATTTCCTGCCCATTAAACAGACAAAGCAGATACCCATTGTGGAGATTTGCATTTGGCTGGGGCAGAGGCAGAGGAAAGAGCTCCTTGGGCCAGCCCTGAGAAATGGGCAAAAGGGCTTGCATCCCTTATCACAGAGGAAAATCCTCTGTGATGGTGATGAGAGGAAAAAGCCTCTCTCCAGTGGTGTTTTACTCCACAGGGAACTAGTGGAGCTTAACACCTCCCTAGGAATCAGTGTGTATGACTTCAGACAGGAGGCTTCCCCCACACAAGGCTCAAGTTTCAGATGCTCCATAACTGCTCAAATCCTTAAAGTTAATAATAATAACAATAGGAGCTGACAGTTCACTCAAAGAAACTATTGGTGTCTTTGTTCCCTCCCTCAGCTTACCACCTGGGCAGATAGACTTCAATAAAAGTTGTGTGGAACAAAGACTAGAGGCCACTCCTCAGAGCCCACAAAGAGGCGGTGGTCTCCTGAGCTCCCACCTTTGAAAATTCTATTCTGTGTCTCATGTCTCTTTCTTTATTGTCATTCTTAACTTTATATTTCTTCAGTCAGTCACACGAGTTCCACAGGTCTTAGCAGATCCTGCTCCCTGGGAGGGACTCTGACATTTATGTGGATAATGCCATGAAAAATACAGTAGTGTACAAATGGTTAAAATCAGTGGTTCTGAACCTGTGGGTCATGACCCCTTTTAACTGTATTAAAGGTTTGCAGCATTAGAAAGATTGAGAACCACTGGTTGAAATGTTTTCCTGAGGGGAGAGACAGTGTTACTGATGAAGAGAGGTCAGGGCGGCCAGTAACAAGCAGAACTGACAAAAGCATTGCAAAAGTTTGCTTAATTGTGCATCAAAATCATTGTCTGACTGTGAGAAGCACAGCAGACCAAGTAAACTTTGGTAGAGGAACAGTTAGGAGAATCTTAACTGAAAACTTAGGCATGAGAAAGATGTAGTTCCTGCATCACAACAATGCACCAGCTCACATGGCACTGTTTGTGAGGGAATTTTAGCCAGTAAACAAATAACTAGATTGGAACACCCTTGCTACTCACCTGATCTGGCTCTCACTGACCTTTTTCTTTACCTGAAGACGAAGAAAATATTGAAAGGAAGACCTCTTGATGATGTGCAAGACATCAATAACAACTTTGATAGCCATTTCAGAAAAAGAGTTCCAAAATTGCTTTGGAGGGTAGACTAGATGCTGGTGTCAGGGTACAGCTTCACAAAAGGAGTACTTCAAAGGTGACCACAGTGATATTTAGCAATGAGGTACATAATACTTTTTCTAGGATGAGTTCATAAACTTAATCATAAGACCTCATATCTTATGCTCACTATTCAATCCTTTTTAGGTGCGGTAGGATAGTTGAAATTTAATGACAATCTAGATCCCCAATTTCTGCTATCAGAAAACTAAAAAAAGGAACCAGATCACTTCTTCAAAAATATCAAGCATGATCACAAACTCTGCTGTGTCTACTCTGAAGACCACATAAGTGACAGTGCCTTTGGATTCCTAAAGGGGGTCACACCTTTGTCAGAAGATATATGTAGTGTCATCCCAGAATACTGCACAGCATTATCTTGGATGGAGACAGAAGTGATAATAAACCAGGCTATGACCAGTCCAGAAAACAGACACCTGCCAGTTTTCCTAATACAGAATACTTAACATAGAGAATTGAAGTATTGAAAGTACAAAGGAGGACCACTGAGGCATCACAGAGGTAGCAATTGCAGAAAGCAATCACCATCCCTGGGATGGAGGGAACAAAGGGGAGACATGAAGTGACTTGGATCTGGAAGCTCACAGGAGGGCCCCACAGAGCTAAAAGGGCAAGGTAGCTACCTTCAGCACTCAGAGGAGGGACCCTCCCAGCAGGAGGACAGATGCTGTCAAATTGAGGCTGTTTCTGGTAAGGAGGAGAAAAAAAACTGAACACTGGACTACGTGCTGCTAGGTGTTGCTAATAGGACCAGTAAGAAAACTAGAAGCAGCTGGTGCCTCTTCCCCTTTTCTTCTAGTCTCTCTAGCGCCCCCTCCTGACAGATTAAGCTGGATGTCTTAGTGGACCTTCAGCTGGCAAAGTGGAAGTGGTTCTCAGCTGCCCAGCACCGCAAGCCTGAGAGTGAAGGGAGGGGCTGGAGCTTAGAAACAACAGCTTAATAACCAACACAGAGAATTAAAAAAAAAATGCTTAGTCCCTATCTCTAATCCTAAACATCCTTTCATTACATCTAGAAAACTCAGAAGGCAAGGTTCAGAGAGGGAGTAGGGTTCAAGACTGACTATCCTAAAAGGCTTCCTTTCCATCAAAAAGTGCTGTCATCACAGTCTAAGAAGGTCATCTGCCTTCCCAACTCTCACATTAAGTAGCTCAAAGAGTCTCTCGAGACCTTTGCACTCGGGACACCAGGGAAAACAGCTGTACCACAACCTTGGCTCCCCCAGGGTCTCCAGAGGGACTGACTTACTACTAAATAATTAATCACCAAAGCATCAAATTCCCGAATTCCACTACATACCCAAGGCACTCACTGATTTTCTTTGCAGTCTTTCCCTTTCTCATTTCTATTTTTTCTCTACTTCTCTCCTTTCTTTCCCTATTTTTTTTTTTTTTTCGAGACAGAGTTTCACTATGTCATCCTTGGAGGAGTGCCATGGGGTCAGAGATCACAATAACCTCCAACTCTTGGGCTTAAGCTATTCTCTTGTCTCAGCCTCCTAAGTAGCTGGGACTACAGGTGCTCGCCTCAATGCCAGGCTATTTTTTTGTTGCAGTTGTCATTATTGTTTAGCTGGCCTGAGCTGGGTTTGAACCGGCCACCTTCAGTATATTTGGCTGGCACCATAACCACTGTGTTATGGGTGCTGAGCTTCTTTCCCTATTTTTAAATTATTCCTTTTTCTTTCCTTTCCGCTCGGTTGCTTTCTCTGACACCAGTTACTTTCTTCATGAGGGGCAGTGGTGCGTGGCTGAGAGAGTGTAAACTCCTGCCCAAGAAAAGCCTACGGTTAAACCTTAATCATGATGTTTATGTGCATTATGATCTTGGGCAAGTTTTATTTCATTTTTATTTTTTAAAAATGGGAATAATAGCTAGGATACATGTATTTGTCAGAAATGAGAGAATGCATATGTAGTGCCTGGTAGGTAATAGGTGATTGATAAATTTTTTTTTCATATCTTCTTTTTTATAGTTATCAAAGGCCCCCTCAGGTATAACTATTAAAAAACAGCTTAATACTTAACACATGTCTGCTGCAGAGCCCCGGGCTGGACACTTATCTCAGACCCAGCCTGAACTCTTCTCCTGCAGTACTAAATGGTTTATTTTCATCTGACCATATTTCAGTGAACTCACTTTCTCTGTCTTAATTATGTGGAAACTGGTGAGGTTCAAAATCCAGTCTGTGGCTGCCAGAATTTCTGAGCCAGTGTAGTTTTAACTAAAATTGGGGAAAGTTTGCAGCATTAGGGAAAGAAAAAACAGAATAGGTTTGGACTACCTTGCTGGAATCCATGGCAGATGGAAGGTTCAAGACTTAAACTGTCATCCCCTCGCATTCCGGGCTAGCACTGTGTATGCCACTCATCATCATGTGCAGATTTGCCCTGGAGCAGGAACGTGGCCACCGAGGGCACACGAGGGTGGAAAACACATTTGCTCTGTCCTCAGTGTTATGACACCTTGCTGGCTCTTTACCTTTCAGTCCCTTGGAACCCTTAACTAGAAGTAGTTGTAAAGTCAGCCAGCCAGCAAGCTAAGTACCTTCTAAGCCAAGCAATGCTGAAGAATTTATAAGTTGTTTTCTCTCTTATCCACTGAGCGCTGGCCAGGTAAGCCTAGCACTGCGTCTTTAAACATGCTTAGGTTCAATTAACTGTCAGCAGTCAAGGGATCAGGACACCTACACGGAGAGTGTAGAAGGCGCTCCAGAATCTCCCATCTTTCCCGTGAAGGTGGGCTCGTTTGACATGACTCAAGGGGAAGCCAAAGATGTTACTTCTTTTCTTACAGGCCTGTGGGGCTGATAGAAGGAAAGAATGTCTAGGAACCAAAGGGGATTCCTAGTCTGGGGTATTTCTGTGGTTTCAACTTTCCAGACTCCACAGTGGAGGTTTAGGGATGCTTATTTTCGAGGGTCACATAGAAAATAGTGGAGAGCTTGAATTATCCTCAGACTTTCTACTGATTTGATTTGTATCATGGCTGTGGGTCTTTTCGAAGGTGATGAGTTACAGGCTTGAGGGAAAAGTCTCCATGGACCTCATCCTGAATACTTTTTGTAACCTGGGGAAATGATGTTTCACTGTCTACTCTGGGCTTCAATGTGGTTCGGGACCTTCTTGTAGGAACACGGGGAAATGAGAATGAAGACAAAGTTGTGTGCATTGCCTCTTGGCTAATTTTTCTAAACACAAGATAAAACTTTCTTCCAGGCAATCTCCACCCCACCCCCCACACTATTTTTCTTTTACAAAAATAATTTGAGACTGTTTTCCAGGGCAAAAATATACTGTGCAGTCTTTGTACCCTCAGCACCTGTAGAAGGAACTGAATCGAGGTTTTGTTCTGGGTCCTAAAAGTTTATGGTCCATTTAGCTGTGAAGCAGAGTTTAGTGTTGGCAAACTTTGGTGTTTGTTTTAGTTTCTGCAAGTTGCTAACCATTCATTCTCCCTGTCTTGGGGAGGAGAGCAGGCCCTGGAGGAAAGTCAGGCCATAATCCAGGCAGGGGGAGGGTGGGCAGTGTTTAGGTGCAGAATCTTAATGGGCCAGTGAACATTTCTGCCTGATGCCTTCAGCACCACAGTGCTTCAGCCTGGCATCCTGGTGCAGGGAGCTCAGACTTGGAGGCTGAGGAGCAAGGGCGTTGCTGAGCCCCTCCCTTCAGCAGTTTCATTAAGAGTGGATTGTAAAACACAGCCACAGGCTCCACAGCCAAGTGCACTTACCTGAAAAAGATAAACGTTCATATATTTGCTCAGCCCTTCTCTCCTCATTTTGTTACCATCTAAACCAGATCTACCATCCCCTTGATTAACTTGGCAGGGAGGAAATGCAGATGGTCTTAGACCTGGCTAACCAGTCGCTGTTTCTGTAGCCCCAACACCTTAAGCCTGTGCTCCCCCCGATGATGAGTGAGAACATGGACAGGAGGCCTACTGCACATCACCTGTCCTGCTCCTCGCACTAGCAGTAAGCCCACGTGACCTCGAGGCCAGAGTACCACCTGGGCTCATTTTGGAATTCTGGAGGCAAATTGCTCTTCAGAATCACAAACAAACAAATATTCCATCAACACATTACAATAATTGTAATGACATGTCAGGGGTAAGTCTCAAGCTCCTACCTCAAATTGTTATCGTTATCCTTTAATTCCCATTTTCTCCATGGTCATTCAGGACCTTGCTCCCATGTTCCTGGAGACTAAGGCAAGAATTCCCCAGCTCATCTCCTTGCTTCTGGACTCTCCCCACTCCTCCCTGCTCCCTGCAAGTCCACCGCTGGCTGTCGTAGGCACAACCTCCTCTCTCCTCAGTGGGAAGAACTCAGGTCTCGTTCAGCATGGATACCTCGGCGCCCTGTTACAGAGATGCTCAAATGATGGTTGTTATACAAATGAATGCATAAGTCAGTGGTGGGTTTGTGCATGTGCAAGGCCTGTGCAACTCATTTCTAATTTCTCTCTGTAAGAGATGGGTCCTTGCTTGGTGGAAGGAACACCAAACTGTGTCAGAAGACTTGCTGTGCCACCAAATGCTTTGAATTCATTATCTCATTCATATTACAAATAACCGATTACATCTACACACACACACACACATATATATATGAAATTCTTATTCCACTTTAAGCAGGAGTAGAATAAGCTGCTATGCCACAGCAGCTTTAGTGGGCCTGCCTACAGCACACAGCTGAAGATTCCTGGACATTCTGAGTCTGAATCAGTTTGCTTCACTATTCTGCTAAACTGCTGTGCAACCCTGGACAAATGAATAATTCTTCAGACTCAGCCTCCTCCTGGGCAGAATGAGAAGCCTGAACTTTGGTGACGCTCTTTAAATCCTATGCAGCTATTCTGCGAGCCTGTGTTTCTGATTCCAAACATCCACTGAAGCGTACCGTGAGACGTCAGTGAATTGGGACGTGTGTTGAGTTGAGGGCAGGTCGGAGAACAGTAGCATTCCATCTGGAAATGGCACGCACTTGCAGCCAACAACTGAAATCCACACACCTGGCGCAGGGCCAACCCTGCTCTCAGTCCTAAGGCACAGCTCCCCGGTGAGTCCGTTTGGCCAGTTCCTGAATCTTCAGGCCTTACTCACATCCCCACTAGCAAGGACAGCATGCTGTCCCTCCTCACTCACAGATCAGAGACTTGTTCCCCTACAGGGGCAAGGGGAAAATAGAGAAAGCTCCCGAGGTGGCTGGGGGCTCTGGGACAATGACCATGCGTTATTAACTAGGGGTCCTGATGACATCTCCAAACTGAGCTCACTTCTGCCGTGACTGTCCCCCTTTCTGAGTCATCTCTGAATTCACTTTTCTGTGCGTACGGTAAATGCTGTACACTCCCAGGGCACAGTTCTCAGCCTTCTCTCCGCCAGGGTAGCCTTGTCCTTTCTCATATCCAGACTAGACTTTCCCTTAAAGTCTCCATTTGTATTTCCAGCCAATTTCTAGATATTGTTGTATCTCTGCCCCACTGTCTCTGTTGCCCTTCAGAGTTCAATATTTCCCAAACTGAAGCACACAGTGGAATAAGGTAGAGATAAGTAAAATAAGTGCAGAATAGATAAACCCTGATGTGTTAATTAATGTCTTAGTATCAATATAGGAGTTAGAGAAATTTTTGCATTCTTTTGGTAAATGGAGCTATTTTAGTTCCTGAGAACAAGGGACAAGTCTAATGTATTGTTTTATGCCTAGGGTTATAATATGGTGCCTGCCTCATAACAGGTGACCAGAAACAGTAAGTTAAAATTAATGAACTGAAAAGGTTTGAGAGGAGAACCCAATCGTGAAGTGTTGCCTAGAAAAGGCAGACTCAAGGGATGACGCAATACAAGGCTTGGCTTGTCAGGGCGCTAGGGGGCACTAGACTAGATGCCATGATAAAAAGATTCATGGAGAAGGGTCCAACTCATTGTGAGGAATCAAACTTTGCTTGCGTCACGTAATTTGTAAGGGTCATCTCAGGCTCTTAAGACATCACTGTTGGCTCTAAAGCTGGAGAGTAGTTTATACTTTTGCCAGTGTCAGACCCTTGGTACCAGCCCAGGGTGATACATCCATGAAGACTCAGTGTGTTTCCATAATTTTCTTTTACCTTTTCACACCATCATTTTCCCTAGGGCATAACTCATTGAAGTGGTCCCAGCTGGGTTTTGTGGTTCCCAGTGACTTCAGTGCTCAGAACAAACAAGGGCAGCTGGCCATGTGAGCACTTAAGAAAGCTTTTAGAAAATATGTTTTCCCTCTCTTAACTGGATCAGATGAGCTGGCAGCTGGCATACAGAGAGACAAGGTGAGGCGCTTCAGCACTGGAGATGTCCTGTTGGTTCAGCTGTGGTGTACTTTATCTGAGTTTCCTAGTGCCTGACTCAGAAGGGGTCTCCTGAATACACATCCATCAGTCTTGACTGAGTGAGTGGTTTAAGTCTAAGCCTCGAGGGATAGTGGCATTGAGGTAAACTCGTTTCTGCCTTTGTAGGAGCTCCCATGAACTGACCTTCAGTTGGAGTGTGCTTAGGGATACTGGCTGTGAGAAGTTAGGAAATGCAGGGGAATACGGCTTGAATGAAGCATTGACCTCTTGGATTTATTTTCCGTTTATTCATATTTAATCTATCATCAACCATTTCTCTTTGGTTGTTCTGTGAAAGTCATATTCTCTTTTAAGTCTTAGCTGCCTATGGTCATTGTCTGGATATAACTTCCTTAATTCAGATTCTCAAGGACTTCTATACGTCTGTTTCTCAGCTGTTACCTAGCTATACCTGTTTCCTTCTATAACTCTCCTCTTGCTCTAGTATATTGCCTTTTAGGACACAAGCAATTGAGGAGGCAGAGGAACATTTCTCTTGTATCCATAATTCTATTGTAGAATAGTTTCTAACATATTGTACTTTGCAGGGCATGATACGCATTTCCCCCCATTATTGAGGGAAAAATAAGGATGCACATTATATGTGAATAGTACTAATACCACATTTATCTAAATATTTTTAATATTTTTACTTATGCTTGTGTGTTAAAAGCATAAGTCTAGAAAGCAATAACAATATTTGTTTGCAAAATCATACCCTGGAATATGGTAATTGCTTTTGTTGAACTTAATAATTATAAACTTGCTATGAAAATATTTTTTGGCCAATGAAGAGAGATGCATTTCTACATATTAGGAAAGAGCTAGCAATCTAGCTGATATTTTTATAAATTCCTTTAGAATACAAAAAACAAGGACTTAAATACAAACAAATAAAAGTTTGAATTAGAAAATTCAAGCAAAAGATTTTTTTCTAAATTTTTAGGCTAAAATGTGGTTGCACATTATCTATGGTAAAATAGGGTAGCCAGAATTACAGCTCATCTCAATTTTTAAATTTGTTTATTGATTGATTGATTGATTGGGCAGTGCTGTTTAGATGAGGACCAGTGAGAGTGGAAGAATGAAGCAGGATAGACAGAGCAAGAAGTTGAAATCTATCGAAGTCCTGACAAATGTCTCAGTTGATCCCTTTAGGAAACTCTGAAGTTGGGAAAGCCCCTCAAAGATGTCTGAACTGAGACAATTTCCAGTCTTTAGATATCTGCCACCCCCACAAACATGAACCTGGAATGAGATGACTCTCTTTAGCCAGTGGCAATTTCCAGAGAATAACCCAGCAGAGAGCAGCCAACTACCAATAGGCCCAGTAGCTGAGGGAAGGAGTGCTTTAGTCTTGAAAGAGTTGGGATATTTGCGAGAATCTGGGAAGCACATCATAGCATTGACTATAGATGATCAAAAAGAACAATACGTAATTCATAATTTATAGCAAAGTTCTGCCTCAATCCCAGATACAATTGAACTTAAAATTGTGAAAAGGGAAAATTCTAGCAAGAAAAAAAAAGAAACCACCTGAAATGCCAGCTCCTGGACTTATGGAAACTTTGATAGTAGGAGAGAAGAAACAACCCCCCCCCCCCCAACAAAGGCCTCTAAATAGTAAGGAAATTTATTTACTTTTTATTCTGATTTAGGGATACGGTTTTTGTTTATGTAGATGAATTGTGTAGTGGTGATGTCTGAGTTTTTAGTGTGATTAATGCCATCACCTCAGCAGTATACATTGCACCCAAGAGATAGTTTTTCTTTCCTTCCCCACGTCTAAGATTCAGTGTCCGTTGTACCACTCCGTATGCCCCCGTGTACC
>NW_003852445.1:5681950-5714649 GCF_000181295.1 Otolemur garnettii
GAAATGCAGTGGTGTAATTATAGTTCATTATAGCCTTGATCTCTTGAGGTCAGGCCATCCTCCTGCCTCAGCCTCTAGAATAGTTGGGACTACAGGTGTTATAGGTGTGTGCTACCATCCTTGGCTAATTTTTTTTTTTAACTTTTTGTAGATATAGTGTCTTACTATGTTGCTGCTTTTGAACTTCTAGCCTCAAGCCATACTCCTGCCTCTGTATCCCAAACCAATAAGTTTTAAAATCTAATTCACTGGGGGAAATAGTATTACAACAGACACTCTATAGACTTCCAGCCCTAGATCTATCACCTCCTGCATGTGTGCCCATATATTTTTCTTTTCTGAATATTATCACAGAGGATACATTCCTGGGATAAGCCCAACTTGATCATGATGGAAAATCCTTTTTGTATTTGGATTTAGTTGGCAAATATTTTGTTTAGAATTTTTTCAGTTGTGTTCATAGGAGAGATTAGTCTGTGATTTTCCTTTTTCATACTTTCCTTGTCAAATGTTGGCTCTGCCGTTTATACTGGCTTCATAAAATAAGATGAGGAATGCTCCCCCTTTTTCTATTCCCTGGAAGAATTTGTTTAAGATTGAAATTGCTTGTTTCTTAAATATTTGGCAGAACTTTCTGGTAAAACCATTTGATGTTTTCCTTGTCCAAAAAATGTGATTGCTGATTTGCTTTTTAATGAGTTATTTGCCTTGAATCAGTTTTGTTGAGGTATGTTTTTTCCAGAAATTCTCTAGAAATCTGACTATTTCACCTATTTCAAATGTTTTCCTAAAGTCTCTCCTGATACTCTTATTATCTTTTGAACATCTGCAGCATTTTTAGGTCTATCCACATTTCCATTCCTAATATTAGTTATTAGTGACCTCTTCTGTGTTCTTGTTTGGTCCTCATAGAGACTGTTCATTTTTTGTAAGATTTTCCAAAAAACTGTCTTTTATGTTTTACTTCTAGTCTGTTAATTTCCAATGTCATTTTCTTTGTCTATTTTTTCCTAAAAGGATATTTACCACCAGGCTAATTTTTTTGCCTTTCCCCTCAGTACTTTCATTAAGGGCTAGAAATGTCTCTTAAAATGTTGCTATAGTTACATCCAATACTACATTTTGATTTATATCATTAAGTTATCTGCCTTATAATTTGCATTATGACATCTATTTCGACTCATTGTGCATGATACGTCTTCCCCTTTATTCAGGTTTTACTTTTTTTTCAATTTTTTTTGTCTGTCTACAACTTCCTTCGTTAAGTCTCACACATTTTTTATTACCTGTCCTCCTAGTTACCTTAGGGTATTTGTCATTGTCACGTATGCCATCTTTATGCCATTTTATAACTGGTTATTGGTAGTAAATAGAAATTCTGGGTTTTTTTATTTTTTAAATTTATTATTACTTTTAATTTTATTTTTATTGAATAACTGTGTATATTGATGCATTCATGGGGTTCAGTGTACTGATTTGATAGACAATGTGAAATTCTTACATTTAACTGATTAACACATCCATTACCTCGCTTACTTATTTGCATGGTAAGACAATTATACTCCTTTCTTAAAAGTTTGGAAATGTACCATTGTATCATGCACATTAGGTGAGATCCCTACCCCAAATACCTTCCCTCCTCTGGCATCCCTCCTCCTTTTTCCTCTCTCTCCTCTTCCCTTCTACTTTCTAGACTATAGTTATTTACGTTTTACCATGTGCGTGAATGTGTAGGTGATTATACATTGATTTCATAGTAATATTGAGTACATTGGATACTTTTCCCCCCATTCTTGAGATACTTTACTAAGAAGAATATGTTCCAGCTCCATCCAGGTAAACAAAAAAGATGTGCAGTTTCCATTTTTTTATGGCTGCATAGTATTCCACAGTGTACATATACCACAATTTGTTAATCCATTCATGGGTCAATGGGCACTTGGGCTGTTTCCATGTCTTGGCAATTATGAATTGGCTTCAATAAACATTCTTGTGCAAATGTTTTTGTTGTAAAATGATTTTTGGAGATTGATTGGAGAATCAAATGGTAGGTCTACTTTTAGTTCCTTGAGTATTCTCTAAACTTCTTTCCAAAAAGGTCATATTAGCTTGCATTCCAACGAGGAGTGTAAAAGTTGGTTTTTTTGAAAAGATTAATAAAATTGATAAACCTTTGGCCAACCTAACTAAAAATAGAAAAGTAAAATCTCTAGTATCATCAATCAGAAAAAATAAAGGAGGAATAACAACAGACATCTCAGAAATTCAAAAATCCTCAATGATTACTACAAAAAAAATTCCCAGAAATATGAAAATCTAAAGGAAATGGACCAATACCTGGAAGCACACCACCTTCCTAGACTCATCCAGAAAGAATTAGAAATCTTGACTAGACCTATATCAATCACTGAAATAGCATCAACTATACAAAATCTCCCAAAAAGAAATGTCTGGGACAAGACAGCTTCAGATCCTAATTCTATCAAACCTTTAAAGTGGAACTAGTATCTATATTATACAACCTTTTCCAAAGCATAGAAAAAGAAGAAATATTTCCCAATACATTCTATGAAGCAAATATCACCCTGATCCCCAAACGAGAGAAGGCTCCAAAATTTATCATTATTATTATTTTAGATCATTTGCCATGATCAAGTGGGATTTATCCCTGGGATATAAGAATACTGTTGACTTTAATATGCTGATTTATATTCAACTATTTTGGTACATATGCTTATAACTTATACTTGTGTTTGAGCTGCTGCAATAAAATACCACAAACTGGATGGCTTACAAACACAAACATTTATTCTTCCTGGGAGGCTTCGAAGTTCAAGACCAACGCAGATTAGGTACCTGGGAAAGGCCCTCTTCCTCATAAAGAGCCTTTTCACTGTGTCACCTTCCAACAATTCACCTTCTCATATCATCACCTGGGGAGTTAGAATTTCAACATACGAATTTGGAACCACACAAACATTTAAATGGTAGCAACTTGCTTAGAGTTGCTTTTCTATGTTGAATATCAGGTCATATGAAAATAGGGCCAGCCATTTGGGTCTTTTTCCAAGTCTTCTACACATCTTTTATTCCTCAGAGACTATAGGACCCAATGTGCTCTTTCCCAGGCTGCCCTGTATTCTCGATGTGATTTTGGTTTGGACAATTGGATATTCCTGTGTGCATTTTAAAAAAGTATACAGGTTTCCCTAATGCTTCAGGAACAAAAGCAGAAAACCCCAAACCACATCCTGATGCCAGCACAGATAAGAGACCTGATCTGTGGCCTTAACCCATGAAAGGTACATTAGTCTTGACTACATTTATTAAAGCCATCTGTTTCTCTCCCTCCTTAACCACTTTGTGTCTTCCTGAGCTACTAGAACACAGACATCCATCTATAAGCAGCTATATTTTGGAGTTTCCTCTTAGACAGAAAAGCAAAAGATGAAAAGTAAAAGAGTAAATGTTTATTTCTTTATTAATAAGTATGTTATTGCCCAAATAATATATTTCCACTGCTTAAAAAAATCAAATATAGATTAAAAACTTTTTTGTAGATTAAAAACTTCTTATAACTCTTCCTCCTGGAGACAGTCCCCTGTTAAAGTTTTTATTCTTTTTCTGTGTATATTTAGCATGAATATGCTCCTTAAGTTATCATCTGATTTTTATCAGCCCTGTGTGTGTCTCAGAGCAGATGCCACCCAAGTCCAAGGGTAAAATGTATGTTTGGTAAAGTGTCTGTAGAGGAAAAAAGCTGTGTGTACTTAATTCTTTAGGAAAGATCCCCAAACTCCCAGCACTTTGGGCTACTTGGGAGCTCTCTCAAACATTAATGCCCCAACTCCTTATTACCCAACTAAAACATTTACTAAGAACGGCAAAGAGAGATGGAGATAAATTCTACATCAAGATTTTTCCAGGGCTGGACCTAGTTAGATGTAAACCATAGAAAACAGTCTCTGTATGATAACCAAAAAAAGAGATGAGGGTAGAGAAAATTTATCTCACAGATTGAGAGTCTAATTATGTTATCCTTTCCCCCTCAATAAATAATGGAATAAGTTAGCAAGCACAGAAAAGGTAATAAAAAACAATAAGATGGGTCATTTTTTCCATGAGAATGAATGGCAGAGCATTTGTTTCCTTTTATTATTTTGTATTTTGCCACCCTAGTTGCACAATGGGAGCTCTCAGAATTTTGTTTTCTTAGATGAGCAATGTTTCCACAAAAGCCTGATGAACTTTAGCTGCTGCTCTGGCCAAGTCTCCAAGGCAAATCATTTTGTTGACTCCTGATGTGTGAGAGATGCCAACATATCAGGCTGAGTTGGCTTCTATTAAAAATTCTGTCCAAGAATCTAGGCTCCCCCCGTGAGTGAAAAAAGGAGAAGAATGTTTTCTGAAAAGGATTTTCTATTTGTAGACTTGCTATTAATCTGTTCATCATTTATGATGGTGTTAAGGACATGAAGCTTGTAGTAAACTAGATCAAGAATAAATTTTACTGCCACTTCTTAGTATTGATAGTTCCTATAAACCCTCATGTCTTACCTAATCAATTTTTGTTTTCACCCATCTCTCACCCCCATGAGTAAGTTGTGTCTACTCTCCTAGGAGAGTTGAGTACATGGTGGGCTCTGTGTAGCAATCACTGTCTTCTTGAACCAAAATGGCCCTTGTTTCTACCTTTCTCTTTTCCATGAAGTGGGTGATTTGTCTCTTGGAATAATATGTGGAATTCCATTTGTCCTCAGAGTAAAAGGTGTGTGGCCCTTCCTTCCTTTGTCCAAAATAGAAAGGAAGGTCACATCATTTTTCATTAGTGTTGAGGTAAGTCTTGGCTTCTGGTTCACAGTGTGTTTCTATAAGAAGAGCAGTTTCTCAGTGACTTTGTTTTGAAGATCAGAGGGGTTTTTGACTTTCTCTTGACCATGACTCTCTCTGGGCTTTTTATGCCCACAATCCCTTTTTCCTAACTTCATTCCTAACCACCTTCTCCCCATTAATAGTTTTAAGATGAAGCTTACAGAACATTGAGATGGTTTTGATGTTTTTCTTAACTATACTTCATTTCGAGGAAACTAGAAATGCTTACAAGAAAGGAGGTGACCACATATAGAATGGTTTCTGAAAATAACTGGTTAAAAGCCAGATCAAACATGGAAAGACACAAAACAATATCAGCAGTATATCCAAACCATACCCAGATTGCATACTCATGTCAGTGGCCAGAGAAGAGAAATCTGATTTTATAGGATGTATCAGTCAGTGTAGATAACTGATGTGGCATACAAACTAAGATGTAAAGCAATAGATTGTATCTCATTCACTAAACTCTTGGGTATTTGGTGGGGGAGAATTCCAGTGATAATTTAGGAACCCAGGCTCCTTCTGTCCTGGGGTTCTGACTTCTTCTATATCCATATGTGATGCCAGGGATGGAAACAGTGAGTTTTATATAGCAAGAAGGGTTTTATCAGCTAGGCCTGTAAAAGTACACGTTATTTCTCCTAACATCCCATTGGCTACACATTTCATTATGCAGTCACTTGTAATTGCAAAGGAGGCTGAGAAATTCAGTTTACTACTACATCTAGGAAGATGAGGATTTGGGTTTTGATGACAGGTGGTCATCTTTGCCAACATGGATGAAGACACTTTTGAGATAAATGTAGAAATGAAAGAACTCCAATAAGGTCACTAAGTTCCAACCTCCATTTTGCTTTTTGTCCTTGTGACTGAGTCTGTACCTCAATCCACCCTATAAGGAGGAATGAATTTAATCCATCCCAGGGAGCTATGTGCCCTTCATAGAGGACAGTTTTCCTTTGCTGAGTCCCTGTATGTCTTCAGTTGGATGTTACTAAGACTTCACTGTCATACTTTGCTACCAGCTATGTAGAAGTAGCAGAAGACTTGATTCCTGCTTTCAGTGAATTTGCACAATCCCTAATACCTCTGAAGCAAGGGGAGAAGAATCCATCACAGTAGAGGGTCAAGGTTGGAAACTTGATGATCTGGGTGGAGTGGGCCACTCAGAACACTGCTGGTGTGTCACAACTTTTCTGTGCCGCAGATGTAGTGCTAGTCCACCTAGCTCTTGGCTATGCGTCAGTGAAATAACTGAGTAGTCCATCCTCATCACTTTTTCTGTCCTACTAAATAGAATAAATTGATTTGTCAATCTTGACTGTTGAGATTGTTGTTTTTATAGCTAAAATAACCAATCGCTTACTTCCTCATCAAGAATATAAATCGGGCAAAAGTAGTATCAGGTAGGTGAAAACTAGGGGAATGGGTTCAGGTCAATTTAGTGCGTGTGTGTGTGTGTGTCTGTAGGCTTTAATGAACATGCTTTTATTTTTTGTCATGATGAAGAGACTTCCAATTTTATTTTGATTTCCAAGTTTCCAAGAAACCTTCACTTCTCATAAGAATTATTAGATAAGTTTTAGATGAGGAAGGAATGTGGAAACTTAAAAATATAAAAGGAATAGGAGAATCTAAAAAGTTAGAGCACTGTTGCCATCTCCCTCCCCCTCTTCCCGCCCTTGAGAAATCCTTCCCTGAGTGAGGGTCAGGAAGGTGGAACCCTCAGAACAGACTGACTGCCTCCACTGCTTGGTAACTGCACCACTGACTCCTTCCCAGCACTCAGGCTTCCTCAGGGTTGCCATCATAAGCAGGTGACTAAAGAGAATTCCTTGGCTTTGCAAAGGTCTGGCTGAAGCTCTGTTGTTGGAAACTCTCTGAGGAACTCAGGCAGAAAACCATTTTTTTTCATGATTTATGAGATCCCAAATGCCACCATTAGCATTAGATGATTAAATTGGCACACTTGTTTGGACTGCCCCAACAGGGTTATATACTACCCCGAGGGCAGGTGGACATCGCATGCCATTACCATCATCACTTGGATGTCACCAGCAGGAAATATTAGAAGCCTCCCAAGACAGACTGTCCTCTGGAGCTTTCCAGAGAGGTCCTGGCAGACAGGAGAGGTCGGCTTCGTCTGGATTGCTACCTGGACCTGGAAGTCCCTGCTGCCTGAAGCCCAGAGCTCCATCATGGTGGAAAACGGCCAGGAGAGTGCCCTGCAGTAGCACTAGCATGAACAGAGAGAGCATCACCACTGTCAGACATCCTGTGGCAGAGGTGATGGCGACTGCTGCCTCCTCATTGATCAGCTTAACCAGGCACTCACTGGTGTTGAGTTGCAAATGTCTGGATTTTGCTTCCCCTGGCAGTAGCTCCAGGGATAGGAGAGAAAACAGCTTATAAATTCTTTAACGATTCTTGGAGCCAAGGGCAGCTTACAGACTGGATTTTCAAGCAATGTTATTTCAAAGGTTCCAGGGGACATGAAGGTAAATAGTTTGAAAAATAGGGGAAAAGTTATTCCTTTCCTCCTCTGAGAACATTATACAGATCGAATTAATCTCAAGTTAATTCTTCTTGTGATTATGAGACACAGAAGACAGTTTTGTGTTGAAACATCTGAGTCTCTCTTGGGCAGCCCCCACCTGTCCGCCTCACTCAATGTTTCTCTTTTGAAGAAACATTTGGAAATAAGACTTAATTTGTTTTAATACACTGAAGATACCTGAATATCAGCTCTAAAATACCTTTGGGAGATGTATGAGAATGTTTGAAGAGAAATGAACAATGACTGATCTCCCCTGAAGATGTTCAAGGAGAAGCTGGGTGTCAACTCCAAAGGGATATTTCAGGGAAGATTGAGGCACTAGTGGGAAGGATGGATGAAATGACTTATGGTCTCTGCTGGTCCTGAAATGCTATTATTTCTAGTTTATATCAGCTTAAATAATTAGAAACTAATGCACGGCTTTCTTAATGAATGCAGAAACAAATTCCTGTATTCTCCAGCAGACACGTGCTATTAAGATTGGGGCACTTTCCCATTACAAGCACATTCCCATGCTTGTAATCCTAAATTTTCTGGGGTAGTTCTGCTTTCAAATTTCCTGACTTGCTGTTCTGTAAGCCCACCTCTGCTTGACACATGATCTGTTCTGATTTGAGATTTAGAGAATACTGACAGTTTATTGTCAGAGCCAGGAGAGGTCAGTGATCAAAAGAGTAAGCCATTAAGCGTAGAGGCCTTAATGGAAAGGCTAGATTTCCTAACATTGTGAATAATCTTGAGTTTCCTTCATCTTCAACTATTTCAGACTTAACTTCCTTCCTCCTCTTCCTTCCATGCCTTCTTTATATATACAGAAATAGTATTACACCAAACTGTGTATATACTGATCATGGGTTTAACTACCAGTTGCTATTATTTGGAGGTGATTTTTCTGTGCTTCCTATGTACATGGTGGAATTCTCAGGCTGGTTTACAGGACTGCTGTAGGACCAGGCACAGTGCTGTGTTCCCACAGGTTGGGGGGATGGAGGTGCAGTGAGCGGCAAGTCAGTGCCCTCTGCCTCTATTTCCACTGTGCTCCTGCTGACCTCACCCTCTTTCTAAGGAAATCATTGATTTTCCAGATTTTTTCTCTTCCTTTTCTTTTCTCTCTCTCTCTTTTTTTTTGTCGATCTAACCTGTAAAATGACACTTCATGGCTAAAACCTTTAAAAGGAAAGACTTGTCTTTCTCCTTGTCCATTCAATAAACAATTGTCCTTCTCAGGGGATTTGATGTACAAAGTAAAATGCTGAGATTGTGGATGAGAAGACTGAACCAGACATCATTGAAAAAAATCCATTTTTGAAAGAAACATTTAGTACATATTTATTAGAATGCAATTTCAATGACTTTAGGGATCTTTGTGTAACACTGATACATGCTAAGTGCCTCCAGCAGTCAGTGCCTGATCAGTGCATGTTGTGTGACATTGCTGTATACCAGGCTATGTTTTTAGAAAATGTCCTGTTATTGGCGTATATCAGGCGTCCTCAAACTGTGGCCTGCCTAGGACATTTATCCGGCCCGCAGGGTGTTTTGCCGCTGCCTGTTCTGCTTAGCAGCTGACTCATCCTGGGACCCACAGTCCAGCCCTCCAATGGTCTGAGGGACAGTAAACTGGCCCCTTTTTTAAAAAGTTTGAGGACCCCTGGCGTATATGAAGGCTACTGACTTGTGGATATTGATTTTGTATCTTGAGACAGTCAAGCTGAGAATCAAATCAAAGACATAATACCCTTCACAATAGCTTCAAAGAAAATGAAATACCTGGGAATATACCTAACAAAGGATGTGAAGGATCTCTACAGAGAGAACTATATAATCTTGGGAAAAGAAATAGCAGAAGATGTTAACAAATGGAAGAGCATACCATGCTCATGGCTGGGAAGAATCAACATTGTTAAAATATCCATACCACCCAAAGTGATCTACAGATTAATGCAATCCCCATCAAGGCACAAATGTCATACTTTGAAGCATTTGAAAAAATAGTATTTTTTTCATATGGCACCAGAAAAAAATCCTGAATAGCCAATGCAATCCTAGAAAATAAAAAAAAAAACCTGGATTCATCACATTATCAGACTTCAGGTTATATTACAAGTCTACAGTGATCAGAATAGCACAATACTGGCACAAAAGTAGAGATATAGGTCTGTGGAATAGAATAGAGAACCTGGAGATGAAAATAGTCACTTATCACTGTCTGATCTTTGATAAATCAAACAAAAGCATATGCTGGGAAAAAGAATCCCTATTTAATAAATGGTGCTAGGAGAAACATATGTAGAAGTCTGAAATTGGACCCACATCTCTCACTACTTACAAAAATTGACTCTTGCTGGATAAAACATTTAAACTTAAGATACAAAATGATAAAAAATTGTAGAAGAAAGTGTTAGAAAAACTTTTGACAGTATTGACCTGGGAAAAGATATTATGAAGACCCTCTTGGCAGTTGCAGCAACCCTAAAAATAAATAAATGGGACATGATCAAGCTAAAAAGTTTCTACACAGCTAAGGGTATAACAACTAAAGCAAACAGACAACCTTTAGAATGGGAGAAGATTTTGCATGCCATGAATCTGACAAAGGGCTGATAACTAGAATCTACACATAACTCAAACTAATCAATAAGAAAAGAGCAAACAGGCTCGCTGCCTGTGCTCAGCAGCTAGGGCACCAGCCACATACACCAGAGCTGGTGGGTATGAATCCAGCCTGGGCCTGCCAAACCACAATGACAGCTACAACCAAAAAATAGCCAGGTGTTGTGGCGGGCACCTGTAGTCCCTGCTACTTGGGATGCTGGGGCAAGAGAATCGCTTAAGACCAAGAGTTTGAGGTTGCTGTGAGCTGTGACAGCACTGCACTCTACCCAGGGCAACAGCTTGAAACTCCATCTCAAAAAAAGGAAAAGAAAAAAGAGCAAACAAGCCCATTTATAAGTGGGCAAGATATGAATAGAAACTTCTCTGAAGAAGAGAGATGAATGGCCGACAAACACATGAAAAAATGCATATCATCCCTCATCATCAGAGAAATGCACATCAAAACCACCCTTAGATGTCACCTAACCCCAGTGAGAATAGCCCACATCACAAAGTCCTAAAGGTGCAGATGCTGATGTGGATGTGGAAAGAAGAAAATGCTTTCATACTGCTGATGAAATTGCAAACTAATACAGCCTCTATGGAAAGATGTATGAAGAATCCTCAAAGAGCTAAAAGTAAACCTTGCATTTGATCCTTCAAGCCCATTACTAGGTATCCACTCAGAAAAAAAAAAATTTACCATAAGAACATTTGCACTAGACTGTTCACTGGAGCTCAGTTCACAGTTGCTAAATCATGGCATTAACCCAAGTGACCATCAACACATGAATGAATTAACAAATTGTGGTGTATGTATATGATGGAATGCTATTCAGCCACAAGAAGATGTAGACTTTTGTATTAACCTGGATAGAGTTGAAAAAATTCTGCTTGGTAAAGTATCATAAGAATGGAAGGCCAAGTATTCAATGTACTCAATACTAATATAAAACCAGTAGATAAACAACCACATGCCCACACGAGAGAAAAACACAATTAAATTGGGTAGCAGGAGAGGAGGAGGGAAAGGGGAGAGGGGAGGAGGGAGAGGAATTGGCAAGCTCTCACCTAATGTGCACAATGTAAGGGCGTGTAGCACATCCCCTGGGTGAAGGACTCAACTACAACTTGAACTTTCCCTACAACAAATGCAAACAATGTAACCTAATCATCAGTACCCTTGTATTACTCTGAAAAGAAAAACTAAATGTCCTATCTGATATAGGACTGGTTGTTAAGAAGGGGCTGATTGTGGTGAAGATACATCAGAAGAAATCCCAAATGAAGTGAGAAGGAGATTTGAGTGTGATTCTGTGTTTTTCTTTAAGCCCCTGTAGACACAGTTCTGTTAGCATTGGAGAAGCATGAAAAGAGAGGGAATCCTCCAGTTAACTAATGTGTCAGTTCTAGGAAAGAGATACCCAAGCATGTAGGACCAAAGGAAACTGAGATGACACCCTCTTAATATGATTGCTCAGTCCAGTGTCCAATATGGGATTGGACTGAAGAGGAGGTACACAAACAACTTTGGACAGGTAGAAAGAACCTGTGTTTTTGGTTCCTAAAGGGGGGGAAATCCTCATTTTGTAGGAGAGCCTGTTGCCAAAGGTTCTGGAGAATATCAGCTCCAAATGACGTGTCCAACCAAGAAATGGATTTTATATGCTCTCTGGGGACAGAGTTACAAGAACTTTCTATGAACATACTTTGGGTAGGGAAAATGATTGTCAGTTTGCTTCAGCAACTGTAATAAGGTTAAAAAAGTCTTTGATGATTGAATTGCAGGTATTTATAGATTTTTAAAAATGCTTCTTCTTGTTGCTGATGAAGCAGGCTGTCAAGGGGGCCTTATTAAACAGAGTCAGAGCTTCAACTGGTGTAGAAGCCTGTTGCATATTAAACATTTTATAGGTGAACTTTATTACACTCAAACTTCACAGAGACATTTATGAACCTTATTGCAGACTGACATGAAATGAGCCCAGAAAGGCATTTCTGACTTTATGGGAATGGAACTTTTCATTGTATGGAACATTCAAAAAGCTCTTGCATGCCAGCGTTCAAAGTGATTTCACAAATGTTGATTAATGATCGCTGGGACCTTAAGAAATTGCTGATGACTTCTACGTCCTGCAACTAACTTCTTTTTCTTCGTATTTGGAAAACATGTACAATTGCCTTAGTAAGAGGAATGTGTGGAGCTTGTGGCTTATGCTATATTCATGCCACGGTAAGAAGAGAGACCTTGTTTATTGCCAGAGGAGACATATAAGGAAAGTAAAAGGAGGAAAATGTCATTTAACAGATAAACAGTCATGCCCAGCTTGACATTTTTCTAACTCCTTCAAGGACACACATTCCTGAAGGTCTCTGAGTCAGTCTTTAGAATACATTTGGAAGATTAATTCTTAACTTGCCTTAGTAAGGGAATTTTCTGCAACACTGACCCATGGAAACTTTGGCCTTTGTAAATCTCCTTTGCTCATAATTAACTCAATCCACAGTTACCGAATTCTTACTTTGTACCAGACACTGTTCTAGGTACAGGTGATAATCAGAAGAAAGGCAGAGTTTATGTTTCAATCCAGTTGATTAAGCAATGAAATATGCACATTTAGTTCTCTGATTGCTGATAAGAAAGCTCCAATTTAGGGTGTGGGAGTTGGTAGGATTCAGGGGAAACATCAGGAAGGACTTCTGGGAGGAAGCAGTCCCTGAATTGGGTCTTCAGGGATGAATAAGAGTTAGGTAGAAGACCTTAAGATTGCTATTTGTGCACGTTGCTACGGCAGGAGGTGGGAAAGACACATATACACTCTGAGATGAATAAGGAGCAAAGAATATTAGAAAAGTGAGACTCAGAATGAGCGTCCACTTCTCAGCTCTTAAGTACATAATAATTACCTTAGATCATTGTAGTTATTTTTGTCATTGTAATAGTCGTAATATTTGCAAGATACCTATGGTTTATACATTGTTTTTATGCATATTGAACTATTTATTCCTCATAGCAACTTGGTGATATAGGAGTTATTATTCCTTTATAGATGAAGAAATGAATCAAGTGACATATTCAAAGTCACATAGCCAGAGAATAGCATTATTGGTCCTGAAACAAGCCCTTTCAAGTCATATTCTGAACTTAACAGTTGTACCATAGAACCTTCTTCATAGTTTATTTTATTGATTGATTCAATATATATTCATTCAACACTGTATGTATAAGACTGGACAATCAAGTTCACAAACTCATGCTAAAAAAAAGTACTACATACCTCATTGCTGATTATCATTATAGTCATCCTGAGGCATGAGAGTAAAAAGCAGAGCTAAAGATCTGTCCTACCCACCCTGTGTAGGCATTAGCCAGGCCGCAGATGTCTCTGCTCCTGTATGCTCTTCCCTTGACATGTGTGGGGCCTAGACTGTAACCTTGTAACTTCCTTAGACTTCCGGTGCCTTTGAGGGCAGGTAGCCCAACTGGTATCAAGGGCATGGGCAAATCTGACTTTCCTTACTCCTTGAGTCCCAGGACCTTTGGATTATATCATCCCTCACTAAGTTTTATGACCCTCACATGCACGCTAGCCCTGAAAAGTGGATAAAAGAGAGGCAGGAGATTCAGATGGGGATAGGCGGCTTGGTTTTTGAGACACTAGTACTCCCCACCCAGAGAAATAAAGCTTCTTCTTCTAATCAATGGGTTCCTGGAGTCTTCTGTCTACGTTGGTTTCCTGCTACAATCCCATGGCCAAGGGGAATACTTTGCAGGTGACTATAGCACTTTTCCTAGGATGAGTTCATGACCTTAACTGTCCAACCTTGTATCTGTGTACTTGTTCAATGCACATTTATTGAGCACATACTGTATGTCAGGCAGGAACTGTTCTGGGGATGTGACAGTGAATAAAACAGATAGTTCCAGACTGTAGTAAGTACTATAAAAATAAATACCATAGTTGGAGGGTTATTGGATGTGGGAACCACAGTTTAGATGATTGCTTTTATTTTCTTGGACATCTAATATTTTCTAGAGTTTATTTCTCTCTGAGTGTTTACCTGGGTATATGTTATTCAGTAAAAATCTACTAACTGCTCCCATAAATAAATCACCATATGAGATTCTTCAGTTCTTTTAAAAAACGAATAAGAGATAGAGGTAATTCCCATTTGTTGAGAGACCAGCGTGTGCCAACTTCTTTGACAGATACATTATTAGTTTCATTTATGGGATGCTGGTGGAGTCTCTCCATTTATGGGATGCTGGTGGAGGGCCCTCACCCCTCTTCTATTACTTGGAATGTGCATTGATACCTTCTTCCTCTTGAGAGGCAGGAGACAAATCCCAGGACAACTCTCTGTTCCAGGTGCTTAGCTGTCCTGCTAATAGCTGTCCCTGCTGACAGCAACCACTGAAGGCAGCTGTCCTACAAAAACATCCTTTCAAAGTTATTTCTCTGTAGAGCCTGGTTCCTTTCCAAAACTTAAATGTCAGTGAGAATGACTTGCTATTTATTATTAAAACACGTCTGGGATAATGTTAAAATGCTCAACAACAAAAGTTGATCACAAGTCAGTAGTCACACAGGACATTTCAAGTACATAATAAGGCCTCACTGGTCCCAAGTTGTTACCAGCACCGTCAACCTGGAATCTCACTGCCTTCTTTTGCACCACACGTGAAGCTTCAATATTAAAGTGAACATCACAACACAGAGCCCTGAGCAGGACTCCAGGAGGAGAATGACAGCCCCAAGGGGAAAGGATGGATCCCCTGCTCCATCTCAGCAATCTGTATATCTTCATCAGTCAGCTGGTTATAACTTGGAAGTCTTAAGGAATTGGGCTGAGACAGATTAAAGATGGACAGATAAAAGTTTGCATTATGGATTCAACAGCTGGAGCCCTGGAGGAGGTCTTATTGTAAGAGCATGGGGCTGGGAGGGAGCCCTAGGTAGTAAAGGACTCTCACCTGCTGATTCTTTTTGCATGGGGAGACTGGTACAGCACCTTGGCTTTGAAGAACACATCACTACCCCACCACACATAACCTCTTCTACCTACTGCCTATTGGACTTTGGGCAGGCCACTTAAGCTTTATCAGCTAGTTTTTGCATCTTTAAAACATTAAAATTACTTCAAAATTACTTTTTAAGGGTTGAAATAATAGATGCTGTGTTAGGCTTTTTAAAGAGAGATGTGTAGGTTTGCTTCAACACTGGTAACTGGCTGCACAGAAGCACAGGAATGTGAAGTATTATGGAAATGGCTTCAAAAGCAACTCAACCCCTCTGGCTCTCAAGGATTCACATATAAGGCTCAACAGAGTAACTGCTTTGTTTGCAACAACAGCATTACCTTGAGTGATTCACTGACTTTGTGCATACCTAGTATTTATACTTCTCCAAAGAAAGGATGTGATTTCACTTTTGCCCATTTAATATGGAACACCCTGGTATGGAGCATTTGAGCCATCTTGGAGCCAGAGGCCTCTCTTATTTATAACATATATAGACCTAGGTAGGATTACTTTGGATTATGCCATGATTCTCATTTCCATCAGCAATTGCAGGACTGGTTTTACCCAAAGTCTAAGTTTGAGCCGTTTTTCTTGGAAGGAACTGTGGTTGTGATAGGCATTGAGAGTCTTAAAGACATGTTAGTGGATATAGGCAGGGGTGTGATACAGAATAACTGCACATGTAGGCAGGCTGTACAAAACCAAACCTCAGCTAATGGCCTAAAGACTGAACTATGGGTTAATGGCTATATCTGCCAATATAGAACAATGTGGCAAGTAGCCAGACCCTCAAAGAGGCCCCAGTGTGGCCACATCAGTTCAGGATACTCTCATGTACCTAAGGGAAAGAGCACTGCTGTGGAGGGTCCAGTCACACTGACATACAGACAACGCTGTGGGCAAGATCTTTTCGGTTTTGAAGGATCAGCATCATTTATACACAGTGAATGCATGTGCTTGTATGTACTACAGGGAATAAAGAGGACAATAGCTGGGTGGTCTCAAGTATTGATCATGGTTAAATTATTTAGTGTCAGTTAAACTAGCTGGCTTATAGATGTCAATAATTAGATTGAAGATTTAGGACCAGATAGCCATTTTTGCTGTTGCTTTTAGTTATTGTGATAAAGCATATCATGAAATAGTTCCAGTTAACTTTTTAGAGAAAAGTCTACATTTGTACAAAACAGGAAGTGCTAGGGGTCAACCACAGAGCCTCCTAGTTTATTTCTCTCAAGTATTTAGGGAAGAGAAAGATCCTCACAAATTGCAAAACTGTGGGACACAAATATCCTTTGTTGCGTGATGAGGAGTGGTTAAGATCTGGTTCCTATGCCCTGGTAGTTAGGAAGCCAAGTTTTGGGGCAACTTTAATTCTGCTGTGGATGTTGTGTTTGGGTCCTTCTTCTCATGATTGTGGCTTTACCCTTGGAAAGAAAACCCATGGGAGCTTTTCAGTGATTCAAAGAGTCATGTATCTTGCCAGCTTCCCTTATTTGCTACTGCCTAGTCCTTGTCATTTTCTAAGAGATTGATACCACTGGTTTCAATGACCTATTCCTTTCCTCAAACCAGTTGAACTAAGAATTCTTTGATAAAGCTTGACAAATCATATATTTGGTGAAAACTATGCAATTGTTGGAAATTGACTCCATCATGGGAAATCACTGTTATTGACAATTTTTGCAGTCCATGATTCAAGAAGCAGTGCAGTTCTCAATCACCTCTGATACAAAGCATAAAGAGGGAGATTTGCTATTCCTGGCTACTGGGCTCACAAGCTACTCCAAGAATTTTCTGCTTATTCTTGTCTTAAAATGATACAAGTACTGTCCTTGGCTCATGAACCCATCCCACTGCTATGTGATATAGCTTTCTTGGTGACTTTCTTAGAAAAATAAGAGTCTTAAGACTTTTGGAATAAATTGTCCTGGTTTTGCATTTCACTAAAGAAAGTCAACATGGATCTATTCTAACATGCTAGTGGTGTCGTGGTTAAAAGCTTGGGACCTGAAATTAGATAGTTCTCCATTTGAACTCAAGATATCTACCTGAATTTAAGTAAGTCTCTTCAATACCCTGAGATTTGACTTTGGCATTTGCAAGATGGTACCACCTTCATAGGGTTCTTATAGCATCCAGTTAACAGGAGTCAATTATAACATAAGATTTTATTTTAAGGACAGCATTCAAAGCATTCACTCACACTATGAAAATTAAGAAAGTTGACTTGTTAGATTCAAGGTGTGCCTGTGGGAACCAAGAAGCAAAAGATGATCTTGGACTGGGAGTATAAGGATAAAGAACTGATTACTTTTTTTTGGGAAAAGGAGCGAATATTTTGCAGTTGAAAAAATATCTCATGAACTAGATTGAAACTTCTCCCAGCTTATGTGAGCCAGCTCAACTGAATGTCTGTTATTTGGGGCTGGACAGTGAGGGATGCCTTACAAAGCTCTTCTGTGTCCAGGTTGAGTAACAGCCATACGATACTCCCAGACATACCTTCCCAAACCACATGACACATTGCCATGCCAAGCACGGAGAGTCTGTATATTTCTCTTTCCTGTTATTACACATTCCATGCTGATTTGAATGTAGAATAAGCATTTGAACAGCCTATGTGTTGAGAAATGTACTCAATGAGACAAACTTTTGGGGACTCACTTTGGATAAGAGAGAGAATGAGATGAGAGAGAGAAAGACAGAAAGAGAGTTATATAGATGGAGAGAGAGGGAGAGAGGCAAGAAACAAGAACTTTGTATTTCCCTCTCCACTGACTAGCAGTCTTGGAAACATACTGAGCACCCTTCATGAAGGGCAACATACCTCCTAGAGAAAGCATGGCTATCTCAAGAACAAGCAACTATGTAGAGGGGTGATAAGAGAATGAATGTTTGATTATATATTTAGGACTCATTCAAGAGTACACATTTGGAACATTTATGAAGATTCAGAGGAGACTGTGGTTGCATTGACTTTAGTAATATGAAAGAATGTAACATTTGACAAAAACGGCTCCTGATTCTGTAATCTGCTTCATAGATGAAGCAGAAATTTTTTCAGACTTTGAATGGTGGAAACATTATGATTTGATGGTGAGGAAGAAAATAAAGTCTTTTGGAGGTGCTGGAAGAATAAAATACGTTCTGGGGCAGCACCCGGAAGTTGGCAGAGATGAAAAGAAGGATCCTCCCAGGTGACTCCATAGGCCAGTGGTTCTCAACCTTCCTAATGCCACAGTGTATTTTCATTGTTACAAAGGGGTTGCGCCCCACTGCCATAGGCAGTCCTGGGAATGGAAGCAGAGGTGGCCTGGGGAGGTGGGTGAGAGGTTGGGGCTGGAGAGGCCTCAGCTTTAACACATGAATTGAGACCCACAGCGGTAAGAGCAGAAGATAGTGATGGGAAAACTCGTCCCTTCTGGCAACTCTGAGTGGCTGTGGCTAAAATGAAGTTCAATCCCTTTGTGAGTTCTGATAGAAGCAAGAACTGCAAAAGACCTTTCAGTGTACCATCCCACAAATGCAGGAAGGTTATGTCTTCCCCTCTTTCCAAAGAGCTGAGGCAGAAGAACCTGTTTGTTCCAGGCCCATGTGAAAGGATGATGAAGTTCAGGTTGTGCAGGGTGCTGTAAAGGTCAGCAGATTGGCAAAGTAGTCCAGTTTACAGGAAGAAATATGGCACCTACATTGAGCAAGTGCAGCGGGAAAAGGCTAATTACACAACTGTCCATGTGGGCATTCACCCCAGCAAGGTGGTATTTCTAGGTTTAAGCTGGACAAACACCACAAAAAGATCCTTAAACGGAAAGCGAAATCTCGCCAAGTAGGAAAGGAAAAGGGCAAGTACAAGGAAAGAACAATTGAGAAGATGCAGGAATAAAGTAATCTTATATACAACTATCATAAAAAAATGGCTTAAAAAAGGAATGATGGGAGAGTGAGAGCAACATGTGGAGTATATGGAATCTGAGGGAAAAAGGATAGAGCATGATGATACAGATGAGGGAGGGCTTTTAGAGTACCTTCCTGGTAGCAAATTTCCTTTTTTGTGTGTGTATTTTGAACATGTTTGACATGATGTGAATACTACAGATAAGCAAATTATCTATCTACCACTTTGCATTGTTAATTTTTTTTTTAGAAAGACCACCTAAAATCTATTCTCTTAGCAGGTTTCTAATACACAATACAATACAGTCAGTCCTCTATGTCCAACAGTTCTGTGTCTGTGTATTTAACCAACCATGGTTAAAAAATACTGTGGGAAGAACCAATGAAAAAAAATAACACTATGACAAAAAAATACAAATAAAAGCAATATAGTATATAAGTATATAAGTAACCTAGATGTGATTTAAAGTAGCCGGGTGGATGTATTTAGGTTATGTGCATATACTATGCAATTTTGTAAGGGACTTGATCATCCATGGATTTTTGGTATCCACTGGGGTCCTAGAACCAATTCCCCATGGACATGGGAAACGACTGCACATCAGTTGGCTTGGAAATCCACAACATTGTAGGTCTGATATATGCAGATGGTGTCTATTTTTTGCCTTTTTAAATTAGAACTTCATTTTGGTCTCCTCTTCAGTTACAGCAATCCGCCTAAGAGATGTAGGTCATCCAGTTAAGTGTTACTAGCTATAGGTGTCCTGCTGTCCATCCTAAGTGTCTGCAAGTTTGCATCCTTTGACCTACTTTTCCCCTTTCCACTCCTTCTCTGTTCTACATCTACTCTCTGTGTCTATGTATTTGACTTTTTAAAAAAGATTCCACATGTAAGTGAGATGATGCACTGTTTTTCTTTCTGTGTCTGGCTTATTGCACTTACCAAATGATCTCCAGATTCAGATTCATCTACGTTGTTACACATGGTAGGGTTTCCTTCTTTATAAAAGCTGAATTCTATTCCATTGTATATATGCACCACTATATCTTTATCCATTCGCTTTTCAATGGATTCTTATTTTGAAGAATTTCTGTATCTTGGCTATTGTGAATAATGCCACAACGAACATGGAAGTGCAGATTATCTTTACAAGGATTTGATTTCATTTCCTTTGGGTATGTAGTTTTTTATTGTCATGTGAGATGGAATCAGTGTATTGGCAAGGAATAGATAATACCTTAAAATGCATAACATACCAAGAGTTTAATAAAGAAATGATGTTCAAAGTTGTGAGCAGAGTACAGGAAAGCCATAGAAGATCATGAAGGGTAGGGAGCAATTTTACTCCCTCCTGAAAGAACTAAGGCAGGGAGAATTACTGGAACCCTGGTACAGAGAGCATCAGGTGGAGATGGGCTGTTGGAGTGCAGCTGTGCAGGGCAGGTAGGTCAGTCACCAGGACATGAGCAGGTGGGGAAGCGAGGAGAGTCATCTTTCCACCTTCTCACAGATACAGACACCCTCTCTGCATGCGATACTATGCTGAAAGATTTCTCCTTTGATTCAAAATGTTTCCTCTTGGAGCTGAAAGGGCAGAGAAAGAAGGAGAAAGGATCACTCATGGAATATTTTTTTTTGGCCTTTTTCTGTATCCATTGAAGGGGTCACAGGAGAACTGTGGATGAGGAGGGGGCCAGAGCCACAGAGATTCACTGAGCCTTACAAATTGCCTCTTGATTTGCAATGCCTTCTTGTGCTTGCTTTAGGACTGTCCTAAAGCAAACCGAGGCCACACATCCTGAAATATACCTATTTTTGCTTTAAATATTCACTAGAAGAAAAAGGAACAGCATAAGAACAACTCAGTGGTAGAAAAGTTCAGACTGAATCTTCCTTAGCCAAGGAGCTTGTCTCAGCTCTTTATACAGAATCCCCCTATTCTTGGTGAATTCTAAAAGAAAGAGGGATAAAGAATCAGCTCTCACTATATCTCAAAAGCCCAAAGCAAAATCAAGATAAACAAGACCCTTCCATTTCAGTTTAGTGTGTGGTGGGGAAGAGGTGTGGGGGGTTTAATAAGTGTGGTATTAAAGACAGGCAGACGTTGGTTTAATTGTTGGCTCTGTCTCCAGTTACGTGATGTGGGCAAGTTACTTGATCTCACTAAGAATCAGAATTTTCATCAATAAAATTGAGTTGTTTTGAGAATTAAATATGACATTTTAAGTGCTCAGCATGCTATCTGGTACATACCAAGGACTTAATAAATATTACCCATTTTTGTTATTGTTGTAAGTCATCTTTTGTATCAATGCCTGCTTTGGAAATATTTATCTTTCTTCCTTAGATTAAGAAGTTGTAAAACGTCTGTCCCCAGCCCCAGTGCATGTACTGGTATTCTTCTCCAGTTTATTATGGCCCCCACCACCCTCCTTTCAGCCTCCTGCACACTTCCCTTCTCCAACACATTCCTCAAGGGCTTTGGACTTCTCTGAAAAATGGTTTCATGGCTCCAGCCACCTGCAAGCCAAACGGTAAGCAACCACTGTTTGGCTTGGCTATTTGCTTGACACCATCCTATTGCTGGTAGATGCCTGTGCTTTTAAAGAGAAAGATCTTTCCAAATGATAACAAATGTCCAATTATACATGTAGGGCCTTAAATTTATTAGGCCTGCTACAGTGAACAAATTGTTCTTGTTACTTGTTTCCAAGAGCACCTCTAGTTTTTTTTAAAAAAATCACACTTGCGTTCTTTTTAAAAAAATATTTGTTTTTCATTTTGGATATAAGAGAAAAATGCGTGGGCCCTTTTTTCCTAATGAAGTGGTTTCTCTAATTATTATCGACACAGGAAAGTGGACCCCAAACTGGGTCTGCCTGAAGGCTAAGTGAGTTCTTGACTTTACCTGGGAAAGAATTCAAGAGTGAGCCAGCGGACTAAACAAAACTACGTTATTGACATTACAAGGAAGCAAAGGGAGGGCTTGCTCCATAGGCCAAGAGCAGTGGCTGTTGGTCAGAGCAACAGAGAGTAGCATTTTGTGAATTTGGGGGGTCTTACTTTACATTTTCTATTTAATTTTATGTTAAGCAGAGGGAAGATTATTTGTAAGATTTCTGGGGAAGAAGTGGAGAGTTCCTGGAACTGGGAGTTCTGTTTTTAAACCATCTAGGGTAACTTTCAGAAGTTGCCATGGCGATTATAAACTGTCACAGTGCCAGTAGGGGTTTCATTTAGTACATTAATATATTAGAAGCAGGGTATAAGGAGAAGGGAGGTGTGAGATTTTAAAATTGTAAGTTAATGACAATTGGGAGAAAATAAAGTTGTGATAGTGAAATTACCATTGAAGTGAAATTTAGGGCAAGAAGTAAAGGCATTGAACAAAATGGAAAGTTCTTTGGAAAAATAAACGTTTCAAAAATTATTTTTTGGAATTAAAAATAATTTCATCTCTAATTTTTAAAATAACCTTCCTTTACTTACCCTTATTTGCTTCTCCAACTTTACTCCTCCTCATAGTTTCTCCTGTGTTTGAATGGTATTTTAATTCATCACATAGTGGCTTTGGAATACGTTTTTCTGTATATGTACTTTTTGATGACTCTTAGCCTGTAAGACAGGGGTCCTCAAACTTTTTAAACAGGGAGCCAGTTCACTGTCCCTCAGACCATTGGAGGGCCAGACTGCAGGCCCCCAGACCAGTTGGCTGCTAAGCAGGACAGGCAGCAGTGGCAAAAACACCTGGTGGGCTGGATAAATGTCCTAGGTGGGCCACATGTAGCCTGTGGGCCGTAGTTTGAGGATGCCTGCAAAATAATGTCTTTTCCCCTCATCTTGATAAGCATTATTTTTCCTTTTTTCTAGTTTTATTTACCCTTGTCACTCAGCTCTTGAATGTTTGATTCTTGGAAGCTCAATCCTGGGTTTTTTCTTTTTCTATTCTGTACTCTCTACCTATGTGGCTTGACCCCCAACTCAATATTAAGTAGATATGGAGAACTCACTATATTTTGCTTTAAAGCAGGTCCCCGGAGTGGCATACCTGATGCCTTCTCTTAGAGTCTCCCAGGCTCCTTGGGCTAGTTGCATCTAACATTAAACATATAATTTTTTATCTTTGTTTTCAATCTGGTTCTCTTTTAGAATTGCTTATTCTTAATGAGTTATACCATCTTCTATCCATTTGCACAAGCCAGGAAAAGTGGCTTAAAACCTCTCTTTTCTTCAGTGTCCAATCCATCACCAAGTCCTGTTGATTTTATTTTCTGATCATTTTTGTAGTCAATCTACTCTCCACCTCTACCATCAACTCTAGGCCAAGGGATTGTCACCACCTGCCGAAACACTGAAGTTCCCTACATGGCCTTTTTCTGAGTATCCTATCACCTTCGACAATTCAAACTTACCAGTTTAAAAAAACACACGTAGATTAGATCATATCACAACAATTCTTAACTTTCTAGAATATAGAAATACAATCAATTTTGTGTATTGACCTCATATTCTGTGATCTTGCCAAATTCAAGGTCAAATGCCTTTTGTAGGTTTTGAAGCATTTTCCATAGGGTCAATCATGTCTGCCACAAAAGACAATTTAATTTTTTTCCTTTGCAATTTCTATGCCCTTTATTTATTTT
The DNA here is from genome assembly GCF_000181295.1 of Otolemur garnettii. Classification (NCBI taxonomy): domain Eukaryota; kingdom Metazoa; phylum Chordata; class Mammalia; order Primates; family Galagidae; genus Otolemur; species Otolemur garnettii. Next base: position 5,705,542 of record NW_003852445.1, read on the forward strand.
TAATTTGTCTTATTGCAGAAGCCAGCATATATACATGTATAATACAATGTCGAATATATGTTATAAGAATGGACATTCTTGTCTTTTTCCCGATCTTATGGTGAAAGAATCTAGTAGTTCACCATTATGTATGATGTTAGTTACAGATTTTTGTAGATTTTTTTAAAAAATCAGATTAATAATGTTTCCTTTTCCTTTTATTAAAGGTTTTTTGTTTCATTTGTTTTTGTTTTTAAAATTCTGAGTAGGTATAGAATTTTGCTTTTTCTGCATCTGTGAATATCATCTTATTATTTTCCGCTATAGGCTGCTAATATGAAGACTGAACATTTTGATTAATTTTTGAAAGCTAAAGTAACCTTGAATTCTTGGAATAAACTTGGAATAAACTGTACTTGCTCAAGATATATCATCTATTTAGTGTATTGTTTGTTTCAGTTTGCTAATATTTTGTTCAGGCTTCTTGTGTCTATGTTCATTGGGGATATTGGTCCACAGATTTATTTCTTGTAACAACTTTGGTTTTAGTATTAAAATATTGGCCCCCCAAATGATAAGTGTTCTTTTATCTTTTATTTTCTGGAAAAGTGTGTATAAGTTTCATATTTTTTCTTGTATCTTTAGTAGAACTCATCAGTGAAGCTGTCTTGGCCTGGAGTTTATTTTGGGGGAGGTTTTTTTTGTTTATTTATTATATTATGATTGATATACAATACACAGCACATATTTAATGTGGAAAGGTTTCTTCCTTAATGTCTTTAACAGATAGAATGCTCTTAAGGTTATCTGTTTTTCATAATCAAACTTTCATAGCTTGTGTTTTTCTAAGAATTTGTCTGTCATCTAAGTTGTCAAATTTATTGGCATAAAGTACTTCATAACACTCTCTTATTATCTTTTTAATATCTGTGGGATTCACAGTGATCCTCCTCTTTTAATAACTGATATTAGTCATCTGTGCCTGCCACCACTTTTTTCCTGATCTGTATGACTAAAGGTGTATCAGTTTTATCTTTTCAAAGAAAACAGTGGTTTCATTTATTTTCTCTATTGTTTTCATGTTTTCCATTTTATTAATTTTTGTTATTTTTTTATTGTTGAGGATTCACTGAGGGTACAAAGAACCAGTTTACATTGATTCCATTTGTTAGGTAAAGTCCTCTTATAATTGACTTTTTGTTACATTCATTTGCTTCTGCTTACTTTGGGCTTAACTTGCTTTTCTGTTCCTAGTTTAAGTTAGACTGCTATATCATTGATGTGATAGTTTTATTATTTCCTAATATAAATATTTAATGCTATACATTTCCCTTGAAATACTGCTTTGGTTTCATGTTGTCTTTTCATTTTCAATCAGAAATTAAAACATATTTACTAACGTTTATATTTCTGACTTTGTGTTGACCCATGAACTATTACAAAGTGTGCTATTTGATTCCCAAATATTAGGTATTTCTCAAATCATCTTGTGTTTAAATATTATTTAATTCCATTGGGCTCAGAAAAAATTCATTGTATAGTTTCAACCCTTTAAAATTAGTTTGTGATTGTTTAACTTAGTCTTTTTGGCTTTCACTAGGTGCTCAGTTGCATTATCTATGGAGCAGCTCAGTGGTGCCATGAGAGACCAGTTGCTGCCTTTCTACATCCAAGTCAATTCATCCCAGACAGCAATGAAGGACTGGCCCCCAAACTGAGTTTTGGGAATTTTGACAAGGCAATCGCGTATGTCCTTTCTTTTTGTAATGCCGGCAAGTGTATTTTATCATCGCATAATTTTTTTCCTTTTGAAGTTTTATTTCAGATCTTCCCAAATTTGGACAGTATTGACAACAAATGAACAATTATAATGAATTTGCTTAGGACTATGGGGAATATATTTGGAATCTGAAAAATTTCTGTAGGCAGAGAACTTATTTTCATAGAGTAGAGCAGTGGTTTAGGGGAACAGGGAGTCATTCCTGCTAAGTGGTTGAGGGGAGCAGGGAGTCACTCCTGGGCACAGGCTATAGTCAGCATATCTGGTTGACTGACAGTTACGGTGCTGGACTCCCAGTGAAGATGCCAGCAATGCCATCTGCATCATGTTCCTTTCCACTTAATTAGCAATGATGTATATTGCAGTGCAGAGGAGGCAATATTGGGCATACGGCTGGTGGGCATAGAGGAAGGTTATGCCCTGTGAGAAAAGGTCTTCTCTCTGAGGCAATACTTCTTTGGGTGTGCAGGGGTTACAGTGGCACTTTGACTTCTCTAGATGGGCTTTAAAGATGCTCTGCATCTAGTCTTTCAGAACAGTATAGCAGTTCCCGTCCTCAGCTGCACGTTAGCATCTCCTAGGGAATTGTTTCAAAATCTCAATGCCTAGGCCTTTCTCCAGACCCATAAATCAAGATCTCTGGGAGTGAAATTCAAGCAACATAAATTTTAAAAATTCCTTAAATAATTGCAATTCATAACCAAGGTTGAGGACACTAATATGAATAATCGATAAGCTTCAAAAAGCTAAAACATTTTGTTTCGAGTGGACAATGACCAGTAAAGATATTATAAATAAGGTGTCACACTTAGATGGCAGACATCCAAGTAGGATATTTGCCTTATTTTATCGCAGCATTTCTTAAATGTAATATAATTTCCTTTTAAAGAAAATGAATTCTGCTGGATCCAAGTGTTGACACAAACTGTTTTTATTAAATTGTTCCCACAAATGCATTGATGTACACAGCTATGATTTAATAAAAAAATATTCAAAATAAATCTTGGAATAGATTCTGTCTGTTAAGGCTCCTCATGTAACTATAAAAATGAAAGAAATTTAGATATAATACAAACAAAATAAAAAATAAATCAGATTAAAATTAGCAGCATTAACTTAAAATGACCACATACAATCTTGCTGCTCATAAATCATAGTGGTTTAAAAGTAAAAAGATGCAGTTTTAAGTCTGATCTTGTTTAATTTTGACTTCAGTAATGTTAATGCTGAGAATCATTGTTTGTATAAATATGTGACATAAATAGAAATTAATGATTTTAGCACTTTGTTATTTCCAGAGAATCAGACGTTTTATTTGCCTAAATTTTTTCAAGGGAGTATTACCAGAATTACAATTTTAACTGTTAAATCACTTGATGCTTACTGAAGCTGTTATTTGCCTTAGATTGACTTTAAGATATAATTTAAATCATTCATAGTGGACATCTAAACTAATTGCTGCTGGGATCTGGATTTGAAAAAGTCTACAGTTTCTTATACTATTAGTGAACTGGGGCAGGATGGGACCTACAAAGTAAGAAATGTAGCAGAATTTTGGAAATGGGATTCCAATGGCACAGGCGTGTGTTTTACTGGCAATTAAAAGAAGGACGTAAATATATTCTTCAACATGTTTACATTGTGTTTTGAATAAGATCATTGAGATGAAAACAGAAAATAAAAAATTCTTGGAGTAGACTTGTGAATTCCTCTGACTAATATATCTAAAAGTTCCCAGGTATCTGCAAATTTTAGGAAGAAATGTTTTACATAACGAAGATATCTGAGCAGACTTAAGGACACTGCTGTTTATTTTCCTGCCTGGTTACGTAAGCTGCTGGAAAGCAAGCTGTGGTGGGCTCAAATCATGCTTCTGGCTATTCAGTATGAGCTCAGCTGTGGTCAGAATTCCTTCATGCATGTGGTAAAGAAAGAAATTGTCCAAGGTTATCTTGGGGAGGGCAGCCACTATGTTTACCCCAATACTGCATGCCTTCATACCTCTCAGACTCTGATTTCAGAGTTATCTGATGTTTCTTCTACTGCAAGGGACACAGAAATTTCTAGATTAAAAATATCTAAGAAAAACCACAGAAAGACTGTCATATCATACTATTAATTGAAACGCTGGGCATAAGGTAAGAGGGCCAACGATTTGGTTATCCCGGTGTGTACAATGACAAGAGGATATAATTATGCAGCTATACTTGGAATTTCCAAGGTCATGACAGTTTTAATAATCTGTACCATTAAAATTCATAATATTCTGAAATTCCATCATCTTGTGGATAACAACTGAGTTATTCAAATCTATATTTCTTACCATAAAATTATACAGATCTCAAAATATCAAGAACCATAAATGACGAAGAAACATAGGCTACAAAAATTAGAAACATGGTGATGATGCGGGGGGCTCCAGGCCACTCTCTATTCAATGCAACATACCATGATTTTCTGTGCAAAAATCTGTGCTGACCCTGGCAGTTGCAGCAACAAAGCCAAGTTGACTTACAGTGAAAACAACAGTGACGTTTCCAGGTATCGTTGTCACTTTGTTGTTATAGTTACTTTGTTCTCCCTCCCAAGTTGTTAACATTTCATAATTAAGCTGCACATGACACTATTTTATTGTTATAATGATTCTGAAGAACAGAAATAGCATTCATCCTTTAAATGAAAGTTTGCAACCAAATAAAAACAAAATCTCTGCTGAAGAAATATAACAAATCCACACACGTATTTTGTAGGCAAATGATTTACTTACAATGAGAAATTTTATATCGGTCTTGCATAAATCAAAGGTAGCAGCAATTACATTGCCACCCCCACTATAGTTTCCTGTTTTTTACTGAAGACATTTGTCATTATGGATCTGGTTTGTCAATGACATTTGTCATTATGGTTACTGGAGAGTAACTCAATAGCATGATATTAAATCCAATCCTATTTTAGTTTTTAGACTCTGCCTCCCAGTTAATTTCATGTATTTATAAATTGCATTTTTTATCACCATGAACAAAAATTGGAGCAAATATGAATTATGCTAATTATAGACACGCTGAGTAATAGGCTATATAACGTTTACTTACATAATTAGCAAGATAGTAATATTACAATTCTCATTTTTCTGTGATGGGAGGGTAAAATTGGTAGGGTAGGGTACAGAATCAAGAATAACATAAATTTCTATAAGGTGCTATAATTTCAAAATAGGTGTTACCAGCCTCTGTGTTTTCATACCTTCCAAAAGAATTCTTTCTTTTCCTGGGAATTATTCTGAGGAAATGGTTAAATAATTTAGAATAATTAATAATTTCAGAACAAATACGTTCAGAAACGTTCATAGATTAGTTATCTAACATTTTGAAAGATCTAAACATGATGTCCGATAACTGGGGGACAAAATTTAATTATATTTTATGAGGCTGGAGGACATCAAATTACCATTTTTTGGTGGTTATAAAGAATACATGCCAGCAATTTCATGTGGATTGAGCTAATAGGATAAACATACAGTGGAACATTATGTGGCCATTCAGGACATCATTTGTATACTGTTTTTAGTGATAAACATAGATATTTATAATTTAGTACAATATATAGGATACAAAGTCATATTTCCTGTATGAAGGAGTTCAGGTACACACACACACACACACACACACACATACGCACACACCTTAGATGACCCATAGTTATCATTGGGCAGTGGATTTTTTTTCTTTTGTATGTTTAATAAGAAGATGATGTCACATTATAATCAAGAAATGGGTTATTGTTTAACTACCATTTTCCCAAATGAAGAATGAGTACCCGTTTCATCATCTCCAACCTAAAAGAGCTTCAAAGTTAAGGAACTCCTGGCTTTTCAGATCAAATGCAATGAAAAAGAACTAGAACAAGGGGGATGTGTGGAGAAATTTATAGTGTGTGTAGAAAGGAGGAAGATCACGGGTTTCTAGTGTATTGAGGTCAACACTCCTCCCTAAGGAAGCCTTTCTACCTCTGCCTTCAATACACTGGCCATCACCAGGGAGGAAAGTGTTGTGTGAATGCTACAGGTAAGACTTACAGCACAAAAGGCTCGAGTCTGAGAATGATTTCCCTCTAACACTTATGAAAGCAGGAAAGTAAATCTGGAGAAAAGGCCAGCCAAGGTTACTTCCCTCATTTGGTACTCGAAGTGAACACACTACCAAACTGGTACCCAACTTAACTGATAAGAAAAATCAATGATGGCGAGGAAAGACAGCTCACTAAATAAAGAGAGGACACCACTGGGTGGGAAGTATTGGGTTGCCAGCCTACTTCTGACTCGTCCATTTTCTCCTCCCAGGGGCTTTCAGAAAAGTCAAGAACCACATTGACCTTAGGTGACTTGTGCTTTTTGATTCACGTATTTTCTTTCTGTACATTTTCTCCACTCACCCAGGAAAGGGAAAGGCCAGTTGTAGATAGTATTTTGACAGGATTTGTTTCTGGATTCAATATCCATAATCCCCATTCTGATAATGTTTAAATGCCAGTTAGGTATTTAGGTGTGTTTCTAGGAAAACACCTTACGGGATTTTAATTGTCCAATTAAGATTTCTACAACTTTTATTTAGGCAAACAAGCTGCCCAAAGGATCTTCAAAATCCACTCTATTTATTTTTTGAACTGGAAATTTAAATATTTTTGAACCCTCGAATGCTGGAAGTTTAGAAGCAACCCTAAATAATGCTGAGTTTTCAATCTGAGAAAAAGCAACTACTTAATGTCTTGTAAGGAGGTGTGGAATAAGAGCTCCCATCTCTGACTTTTTGGCACATTGAGATTAATAGCAAAGTTTGTTTCTAGAAAGGAGATTTTTCACATTTGTGCAGACTTGGAGAAAAATAATATTTATTTTCAATTTACTTGACTTAAGGTTTCCTTCCTTTACTTTCAGCCTTTAAACACACCAGCACGATTTTCTCCTCCTACAAGGGGGGCTGGGGCACGTAAGGACAAGGTGTTTGTATTGGACTTAAATATGGCCTTTTGGCTTGGTAGTCTAGAAAGTTGTGATAATGAGTTTAATTCCTCCATGGAACTTCAACCTTCTCCTTTACTTATCTTTGAAGAAGATCCTCAAGGAAGTGAAAATTGAACAAATAAAATTTGATTGGAGAAGGAAGCCATGGAAGTCCCAATTAAAGATGTTGCCTTGAGTATGACCAGGTGAGCCCCATGGGCCAAGGACAGCACAATGATGCCTGAGGGCCGGCAGAAAAGGAAGCTGGGGCTGGGAGGGAAAGGGCAGGGGTGCACTGATGGCATGATTTTTGTCAAAGGGGGTGGCTGTGGCCAGATCAAAACAAAGCTATTCCAATTACCCAAGCAACAACTCAATGGCACCCCAAGCTGGTGCCAGTATTTTTTTGTTATAAAGCAAGATTTTTCTGGGCTCAGAAATCAAATTCTCAAACAAGTAGACCAGGCTACAGCTATCATTTGGAAAAAAAAATAGTGTGGCTTAACACCTATGGGGTTACACTCAAAATACACAGTGTCAGCTGTGTCTGGCTCTGCTCTACCCTTTGGTTGAGGATCTGTGTGGGATACAGAGCAGCTGCACCGCACATTCATTCAGGCCAGAGTTACTCCAGCCCTTCTATCCACCCCTGGTCCATGGGGACCAATTATGCATATCTTAAATCTTGTCAAGACAGCACATCCTAAGTCATAGGTACTAAAAATTGACAAAAAGCAAAACCTCTTCCCATTATCATTTCACAACCCCTTTCAAGACCTTTAACAACTTTCATCTCATGAAGGTAGTAGTGGGGATTACCCAGAGAGGCAGGAGGGAGACCCTCCTCTGGGACCCTGGCACCCTTCTCTGCTGTCACTGTTGATCCTGTTGACGATATCCCCTAATGCTCATGGGTTTGCTGCCTCCAGAACAACTCATCTCCAAGCATCAGTCTCTGGCTCAGCAATAAAAGGCGTGTGGTTTCTAGCTACCGGTACGAGAAAGTGCAGCTTACCTACTTCTGGAGAAATACTGTTATTTTAAAGCAGTAGTTAGAGATGTAAATCAATTCGATAGGATTCTCTCTAAAAAACCTGTTAGAAATGGTTTGAAAAAATTCACCTGGATGTTGACAAAGTGATCTTTTGTTTTTGTTTCTTTGTTTTCTCCTCCTAGAGGGAAACACAGTAGACTCTTATGAGAATCTTGACAGAGATACAGGCTGGAACCCACGAGTCAGAGAAAGCAGTCTTGATGCCTATATGTTTAAATCAGGCCACCGCCACGAATTATAAGACACAGAAAACCAAAATTACTCTAGAAGAGCATTCATCCAAGGTAATATAGATTTTTACATATGTCTTCTGTAAATGTCTCCAAGTATGTATCTTATGAAAAGTATAAAGTTTATCAAGAATTAAGAAAATTATCTTCGTAATTGGCATAAGGAATTTAAACACCAGATTGCTACCTTAGCTGCATATATTTCCAACTCTGTGACTCCCTGTTCTGTGAAACTTCCCCCAAAAGAGAAAAGTATCTTTTAAGCTTTTATTTGTTTTGCCATTTTGAAAACACTATTTTAGGGCCATGAAACCTTTAATTCAATCTAGATAAGTAAATGCCCTAATTAATAAAATTGCCTTCTGAATATAATATTTCTCGTCCTATTTGTCCTCCTCATTTTTAAAAAGTGGAAGCCAGCATTTCCAAGCCAATGTAAACACCAGAAGTCAATAGAGATATTCAGAAAGAACTTCTGCTCTAAAGGTGCAGCACTTTTTAAAGATCTCGTTTAGTTTGCCTGGTATAAGCAATTTAAAACTTTCTTGCTCTTCTGGTATTTATGCACATTCATAGTTTCTGACTAAATAACTTTTAAAAAATGAGGATACTTAATAAATAGATAGTTTAAACTAAAATACACTTCCCAGTATATGTTTATGAACCACTCATTGGTAATGATACGTCTGGTTTAAGAAGAAAACATTTGCACGCAAAGATTTTCTTTCCTACTATATTTTGAGTTTATATCTTTCACATTAAAAATAATTAAGAGAGGTTAAGGATTTCTGTCGATTTTTATGTACACATGTTATACATATGTATGGATTTAATCCCTTAAGATATTTGCTGTATTACCTAACACTATTAATATCAAGGTATAGATCTTAGGTCTTTTGTCTGAAGTCTAATGCATTTGCTCTTCCTGATCAAACTGATAAAGTGAAAAAAAGTTCAAGTAAAAGACCAGTTATCATATGGTACTATTAATTATAGGATATATATTTTAATGGTATCAAATTATATATATCTGTTATATATGTTGCTAAAGTGATGAATTAGATTG
>NW_003852445.1:5715001-5804294 GCF_000181295.1 Otolemur garnettii
GAAGGAAGGAAGGAAGGAAGGAAGGAAGGAAAATTCTTCCTTATCTTCATGGAGATCAGAGTGCTCTAACACACTGAAGTCTTTATGCCTAAAAGCAGTATTAGTTAGTGGAAAGGCAAATAAGCAAACAAACAAAAACAAACAGTTTAGAATTTTAAGTCTAAAATCTGAGGAAAAGCGAACATAATGGGTAAGTTGATCTTTACCTTCTCCTGACTGGACCCAGTGAAAATTACTCCTGGGTGAAAAATATGTGAAATATTTTCTTATTTTGTATGTTTTTAAATTTATTGTTCTAAACATTCAGTGAGAACTTGAATCCCCTGTACACACACACACACACACACACACACACACACTGAATAAAGTACACAGTATGGTATAATAGAACACAGGCATACCTTGGAGATAGTGCAGGTTTAGTTCCAGATGGGTGCAATAAAGTGAGGCACACTTTTTTTTGGTTTTTCACTGCATATAAAAGTTATATTTACCCTATACGGTTGTCTATTAAGTATACAATAGCATGATATCTTAAAAAAAACCAATGTATGTATCTTAATTAAAATACTTTATCAACATAAGATATTAGCAATCATATGACATTCAGTGAGTCAATCTTTTAGCTGGTGGAGGGTCTTGCCTCAATGTTGATGACTGCTGACTGCTAGAGGTTGAGGTGGCTGTGGCAATTTCTTAAAATAAGACAAGAGTAAAATCTGTCATGTCAGTTGACCCTTTTATGGAAGATGTCTTTGTAGCATATGACACTGTTTATGATAGCATCTTACCCACAGTGGAAATTCTTTCAAAATCAGGCTTCTCAAATCCTGCCACTGCTCTGTCAACGACGTTTATGTAATATTGTAAACCTTTCATTGGCATTTCAACAATCACAGGATCGTCATCAAGAGTAGATTCCGTCATGAGAAACCACTTTCTTTGCTCATCCATAAGAAGCAACTCTTTTTGAAACTTATGAAAGTTTTATCATAAGATTGTAGTAATTCAGTGACGCCTTCAGGCTGGACTTCTAGTCTTTTCCTGTTTTTACCACATCTGCACTGACTTCCTCTCCAATCATCCACAAGGGGAGGAGTCAACTTCTTCCAAATTCTTGTTCATATTGATATTTTGATCTCCTCCCCTGAATCACAAATATTCCTAATAGCATTTATAATGGTGAATCCTTTCCAGAAGATTTTCAATTTACATTGCCCAGCTCATTAGGGAAATCACTATCTAACATAGCAATAACTTTACAAAATGTATTTCTTAAACCATAAGATTTGAAAGTTAAAATGACTCCTTGATCCAAGGACTGCAGAATGGATGTGCTAGGCGGCGTGAAAACAGCATCAATCTCCCTGTATATCCCCATCAGAGCTCTTGGGTAACCAAGTGCATTATCAATGAGCAGTAATGTTTTGAAAGGAATCTCTTTCTCTGAGACGTAAGTCTCAATAGTGGTGTTAAAATACTTGGTAAACCCCAGGCACTAAAAACATGTGCTGCCATTTAGGCTTTGTTGTTTCAAATATAGAACATAGGCAGATATAGCATAATTCTTTTTGTTTTATTAGTCATAGCAACTTTATTTCAGAATGACTGCAGAGAGTAGACAACTAATTTATAGGTCTCAATCACAATAACACTTAATCAATAGCACTTTATCCTGAACACAAACCTGGCCTGAGAGAGTTTTATTTTAGTTTTCATCCTCTTAAGTTTCACACTACAGAACTGCATACATAAAAAACACTAACACAACTGGGGGAGACAGCAGGTTCTTAAGAATTCAAGGATTTTCAAAATGAGCACTGCCTTCAACTTAAAGTCACATCTGCATTAGCCCCTGACAAGAGAGCCTACTTGTCCTTTGAACTTTTGGAGCCATTCATTGACTTCTCTCTCACTATGGAAGTCCTAGATGCCATCTTCTAGTACAAACCTGTTTCGTCTACATGGAAAAATCTGTTGTGTACTGTAGCCACCTTTGTTAATTAGAAAACCGGGATCTTCTGGATAACTTGCGGCAGCATCTATACAGGAAGTCTCCAAGTTATGAACAAGATGAGTTCTGTAGGTTTATTCTTAAGTTGAATTTGTATGTAAGTTGGAAGAGGTACATGTTACCTATTACCTGTAACAACCCCATTTGTAAGTACCAGTTTTATGTCAGTCAGATGTTTGTATCTTGGGGACTGCTGGTATCTTCAAACCTTTCTTCTGTGGCTTTGTCTGCTCTCTCAGCCTTCATAGAATTGAGGAGCGTTAGGACCATGCCCTGAATTAGACTTTGCCTTAAGGGAATGCTGTGGCTGGTTTGGTGTTTTGTCCAGACCACTAAAACTTTCTGCAGATGAGCAATAAGGCTGTTTCACTTCCTTACCATTCATGGGTTCACCAGAGTAGCACTCTTCATTTCCTTTAAGAATTTTTTGGCTAATTGTTCGACACAGAGGCTTAGCTTTCAGCCTGCCTTGGGTTTCGACATGTCTTCCTCACTAAGCTTACTCATCTCTAACGTTTGATCTCAAGTGAGAGATACTTCCTTTCATTTGAACACTTAGTGGCCATTACAGGGTTATTAACTGGCCTAATTTTAATATTGTATATCAGGGGATAGGGAGGAGAGAGTGAGATGAGGGAATGGCTGGTCAGTGGAGCACTCGGAAGACACACGACATTTACCAGGTAAGTTCACTATCTTCTATGGGTGTGGCTTGCGGCACTGCAAGACAATTACAGTAATAACATCAAAGATCACTGGGATTATTATATTCCAGATATAATGGTAATGACAATATTTGAAATATTGCACAGATTTCTAAAATGCAATACAGAGATGAAGTCAGCACGTGCTATCAGAAAAATGGCATCAGTTGTCTTGCTTGACGTAGGGTTGCCACAAACTTTCAGTTTGTAAAAAATATAGTATCCTTAAAGTACCATAAAGCAAGATGCAATAAAAAGAGGCATGTCTGTATATCACATACAGACTATAACAATACCATTGAATTATACTATACAGATGTTATATAATAGTCTATTAAGTAATATTACATAATATATGCATAAGATCGAATAGCATATCACATATTCTATTATATATCAGACCTTATTTATGATATCTCATGTGCATGTGTGTGAGCATATATATGTAAATATATAGGAGGGTGCCAAAAATATATGCACATTTTAAGAGAGGGAAAAAATTGTATTGAAATTGTAATACTCAGGGTATATCCATAACAAAAGATGAATACAAGTCATGTTTGAGCACCTCTTGTAATTGCAGAAGTCAAATGTGACTTGAATATTATAATTTTAGTACTTTCTTTCCCTTTCTTAAAGTGCATATACATTTTTTGGCACCCTCTGTATATGTAAATATATAGGTATATATTTCAGAGAATGGGAAAGAGCTATTGAAAATGAAGAATTGATAGTAAAAAGAAATAATTCAACAGAAGATTTGAAGATAAAGTTAAGGAAACTCAAAAACTAGAACCAAAAAACAGGTTAAAGAAAACAACAGGAAAATGGCTTTTTCAAGTTGATACCAAATAATTGTACTTATTTACGAAGAACATGTGATATGTTGATATATGTGAATAACTAAATCAGGATATTTGGGATATCCAGCACCTGACATTTGTCATTTCCTTTGGTTGAGAATGATCTGTCATGCGACTAAGACGAATTTCACAAAGAGAAAAGATGAAAAGAATTTTCAAATAAATAATGGAAAAAAGATTTATAGGACCAAAGCACAAAAGGTCTCAGACTGAACAGGGATATTGAGTGTTCAGATCAATAAATGAAGAAAAAGTAAAGGTCCTTATGACCAATGACACAGTAAGAAAGAGGTGGTCAGTGGCTGTAACCGTGGCCTAGAATGGACTTCTGTAGATGGCAATAGGGAGCTCCTTGGGTCTAATGTGTCCAGCACCGCCCAGCCTAAATCATGCAGAGGGCAGGGAACCTATGTCCCCTCCCCAAGCTTCCCTAGCCTTGCAGACCCTGCCTCTGTGCAGTTTGTTGAGAGCTCTGTATTCTAGACTGTTTTCGTGACAGACTAGGAAGCATCAGGGAGTCAGGCTGACATGAAATTTTGTTTTGGAACTTTTTTTGGTGGGGGGGAAAATCTGTAGTCAAACATGTGACAAATCTTTCTTGTTATTTTTGCCAGTCTTCAAAACTGGACCAAATTTTATGATATGGACCAGGCTTTATGAGTCAGAGATTTGAGGACATTGGCATCAAGATAATACCTCTCTGCATCCAGAGAAATCAAGCCCATCATATGCAAAGGGTCAGAATCAGAAAGGCACAGAGTTCTCCAAGCAGCACCAGAAACTGAAAGATAGTGCAGTAACGCCTTCAACATCACAAGGGGAAATTACTTCTATACCTACCCACGCTGTTAATCAAACACAAGCAAAAATAAATCCATTTCCAATATGAAAAACTAAAAAATGTACCACTGTACATCTGTTCTCAGGAAGGAGTTCTCCTCCACCAATATGTGGAGTTAGGATGACAGACATATGATCTGGGTGGCCCAGGGCGGGAGAGGCAAAGGAAGCTTCCAGGTTGGTGGAGAAGTGGACCTCCAGGATCATAGCTTCGTGGCAGGCCTAAAGAGCCTACCAATCCAGAGAACGAGACGTTTCAGAGTTCTGGGGACAAATTGGTAGCAGGCCAATTAAAAAATTATTAAAATGGAGACAGTTATTTAAGAAAGGCAAAAATGGGAAAAAATGGAAATGTAATTATAATATCTTATTTGACTCAGCTATAGACAGTATTTACAGGGTCATGTCCATAACAGCACTGGCTGTTAATCTTATCTCTTAAGTCTTCAAACAGGTCATAATGTCAGTATTTAACACTGGTCGGTGACATGCTAGCAAATCTTGAGGGGGCTCCATTTTCTTCTTGGCACTCTGCGTGAGGCTTATGGCATTAGAAACAGGCACCACCATCTGAGGTACAGAAAACGATTTCCACCCTGTTGCCCTCCCCGCTGCCATTTCTTGGCTTTCCCAACTGGCCTTACTTACTGGCTAAGATTTCTTACTTACAAAGGCACCTAATCAGAGCTGAAACTGACTTCGCTTCTGTCTTATCACAGTGGACTCATGTGACCGGAGGAAACTAGCTTGGCTTTGACTCTCCTCCTTTTCCTGACTGTTCCATTCTTACTCCTCTCCCACCCAACGCCAAGCCTGGGGCTCCAGCCCCCGCCATCTGCTTCTGTTTCCTCTCTACCTTTATGAACAAAGGTTACAAAGTGATGCCCAGAGAACTGATTTTTTTTTATCCCAAACAGTGTTTTAATTTATTGTGAGTATTAAAAAAAAAAAATGAGGAACTTTACATAAAATCCCGATTTCCGTCTTTTCTTAAGAGATTGTTAGATCCAGCCACACTGGTCACGCATTCTAACATAGCTCCAGTTGACTGAAGCTGGGTGATGATAGAGCGTCATCTTTTCAGTTTGCCCCGGTCACAGTGCTCTGCGCTGATACTTTTCCTCCAGCCTACTTCATGCTTCTGTGCAAGTCTCCACTCTTGAAGGCATTTGGGTTAAAAACTCCCGTCCCAGAGTTTGATTTCTGCCCTGCCACTCTACTGATGCAGTTTTCTTAAAAGTTAATAATGGTTTGTTGTGTGCTATCATGAATGATGTTTTTGCAGAAGTCTTCCTCCTTATATTTCTCTGCTGGTAGAATTTAGGGCCTGGTAAGGGAGGGATTCCCGTTCTCCGAGAGGTAATGTACCCCCTATTATCCCCTAAGCGGTAATCCCACGAATTTCTGCGTCAAAGCATTTCTGGTTGTACGCCGCTTTGCTTGCCTCTGAACTTGATCCAAGAACGTTAATTTTGCCCTCTGTAAATGTTTGATTCTGTGCCTATGTTTAAATAGTGGTTTGTGGCTATTCCCTGATTTCACTTCGAGTTCCATTAAGCATCTGGCCTTTCCCCAGACATCACAGGGAGCTGGGGTGTGTGACAGGGAGGTGCTGAGGTGGTGATCAGGGCCATGAGCACCGGTTCTCCCATGTGTTACTCAGTGGATATGCAGCTTCATAAATATGGCAACCTTTCTGAGAAGTAGAATTTCTTCATGAACTTCCGGTTTTAAATTTCCAGTAAAATTTCCTGTACACTAATTCGATGCCTGTGTTTTGCAAATGAGGAACGTTCTGGAAGAAGTGGATTCCCTGGGGTCATGAAACCAGTCTGTGCCATAGCAAGGGCTGAGAACTTTGTCTTCTGGTATCCACGTTAGTCCTCATCCTGCCACCTAGCAGGGCTCTTCCCCAAAGACTCGGCCTTCTTCAAGGTGCACCTTTTCTAAGTCTCAGTTTGAGAAGCCAATGATCTTTTGTGTGCCAGCTGCAACCTCTCCTGGAGTGACATTCACAATCCGAGTAGGAAACCTGGTGAGGAGTGGGCTTTTATTCACCTAGGCTTTGCTTCTTCCACTTTCAATTTTGTAATTAGAGCTTTATCAGGGTTTCCCACATCATTGCTGGTGGAGCACCCAGTTAATAACACACATGTACTTTTAGTCTGTGAATTAATTATGTACGGAGTGAGCATAGCATTTTACAGTTTAAACCTAGAAACTTTTGAGAAAGGAAGTAGCGTTCTTAAGAATTACTCTTGAACATCACATTTCAATTTGTTTTTTGTTTTTTTGCCCAGGGCTGGGTTCGAACCTGCCACCCAGGTATATGGGGCTGGCGCCCTACTCCTTGAGCCACAGGTGCTGCCCAGAGCACATTTCAATTTGGACACTAATTCTCCTCATTACATAAAGCATTGGCACTAGTGCCTGGCACAGAGTAAGTGTTCAATAAATGGTAAAAAAAAAAAAAAAAAAAAGCCGTATTAAAAGAGGCGAAAAGAGTTGATGATTTACTGAACAGTATACTTAAGAACTGGTCCCTTAACATAGAGCAATGGGTATTGGTGGGGAAAATGTTTTCCTTTTTCTACTATATGTGATGTGGAATTTGAAATTACCTAAGGACCAAGCTGGGAGTGTGAGGAATTTTTATAGGCAACCTTAAAGGCGAAGACATTTTCCACGGAGATTTACTCAGGAGACAAAGGAAGACAATGCTCAGAGAAATAATGTAGAATTGATGATATTGGAATGCGTACCTTATAGCAAAATGCTAGAATCAGAGAGGATTCTCTTGTTCTTTAGGTTTCCTAAAAACTTTGTTGTTGTTCAATCACGAAGAGATTGACGTTGAGAACGTTTTTTTTTTTTGGTTTTTTTTGGAGAACGTTTTTAAAGCAGGTTGTCCCAGGTGACGCTTCCAGGATTAGAAAATCGGCCTCCCAATTGCTAATGCCCTGTGGCAAGGAACATAGCCCTTGCTTCCTTACTGGGGCTCTAAAGGATCATCGGAAAGGCAGGCCTACCTTTGGAAGCCATGTTTTCCTGGGGAGCAGGCCTGCTGAGGGGCAATCCATCTTCCTCCCTCCCTTCCAACTTGAGACTTGCCCCCCGATCTCTGAGGTCTGGTTGGTAATGTTTCAGCACCAGCTGCAACCCAATCCTTCAGCGAGCACAGCTGAGCTAAATTAATCTAATTTTTTTAGCCTTTGCACCACAGATATCAATCTCCCAGGCAGTTAGCGCTCCCTGAGCCAGGCATGGATTCCAGAGCCCCATATCACTGTCTCCTTTGTACTCCAGCCCCCCGAGCTGCAAGCAGCCCTGCGGGCACCGCAGAGCTACAAAAACATTTGTCCCCACGGCCTACCGGCTTCCTCAGGCCAGTGCGCCTAATGAGTTGGCCGTTGCCCGTAAATCAAGTCAAGCGTACACAGTCCGGGCTTTCATCAGGTGAGCCCCGCTCAGCGAGGCCTTTGAAGGAGGGGCCCCTGTGGGCTGCAGAGGCTGCGCGCTGCCCAGATAAACACCCCATCTCAAAGATGTTGTTCTGTTTTGCAGACAGGCTTGTCGTTAGTGGGAGGAAGCGTGCTGGGTTGCCAAGTACCAGGAGCGGACTGATGTGACTTGTGAGCCAAGGAAAAGAAACACACACAAACACACACTCACACATGCCCTGCCAAAGAGCCTAGCCGGAGACAGGAGGAAAACAGAAGGCGGGGAAGGAAGGCGTTGATCCCATCCTCTCGCCAGGGACGTGGTAGCACCAGGCAGTCAGCAGAGAAGTGACACACGTGGCTGTGGTGGGATCCGTCCTCAGGCCTTGCACAATGTTTTAAATCTAGACAGACTGAGGACCCCGGGCTCCTCTGATAGGGGTGTCTAACCTGTGGCGTCCAAGCCACACGCAGATTATGTGAGGACTGTTTTGCTTCTCTGGGGTGTCAGCTGTTGTGCAAATTCTGCGGGACCTTTTTTTCCCTTGCTCATCAGCTCTCCTTAGCGCTACATGTTTAATGTGTGGGCCAAGACAGCTCTTCTTCCAATGTGCAGCAGAGAAGGGAAAGGATTGGACACAGGATGCCCCCCTCTTGTTGTGATTCTGCAGAATGATCTAGAATAATTCATTAATTAACTTCCAGTCAGAAAATAAGAAAAAGAATAGCAAATGCTAATGTCTTTGTACTTTTACATTCTTTATGTACCAAGGGTGAAGTATTTTTTTTTTTTTTTTGCTTTAGCTTTGAATGTCTCTCCGCTTAGTACTTACAGAGCGTTCAGTAAATTCTATATTGATGTTTTAAAATTCCTTTGGGATTGCTTCATTTCGTTCATTCACTAATAATAATGATATTCAGAAAATACAAGTGTTTACCAAGTATCCAATAAATTCAAGAAAATAGAAGCGTTCATCCAAGTATCCAGTGGATACTTCTAGGTGCTGAGGACATGGTAAAAAACTGGAGAGACAGACACCTCATATTCTATGGGGGCAGACAATCAGCGAGAAAGCAAGGGCAATGTGATTCCAGGTAGCGATTCAAGTTCAATTTCAGATGGTAACCACTAAATTATAAACAAAGTCTAAATGAGAGAGGACATAAAGGTGGTTGGCGCTGGTGATGGCTGGGGGAGTGTTTTCAGCAAGACACGGGGCAAATCCTCCCTGGAGAGACCATGCTTAACCTGAAGCTTACGTGAAGTGAGGGAGCAAAAGGCGCTTGAATTCAGAACATACTGGGCAGAAGAGGATCAAATGTAGAAGTCCCAAGTGGGAGGAGAAGGTGCCCTTGAGGTTCTGGGAGAAGGGCGGGGAAGATGGGTCTTAGTTGGAGCCTAGTGGAGGAGATGAGGTTGCAGAGGCAGGTGGGAGCCAGGCCTGGCATGAGAGCTGAGAGGCAGGACAAAGCCTGGGATATGACACCCTCCGAGTGAGGGCAGCCTGTAGGTTATCTCATGCAATCCTCAGAAGAACAACTCTGCGGACATAGCATTATTATCCTCTAATGTGAACTAGGGCGTTTGTTACGTGAATAAAAGCGTCTTGGGTTGCTGGTGTTCACTCAGGTGCTAAGGAATAGAATCAGAGTTTGAAGCCAGAGCTCAACTTGAAACTCCTGCTTTATCCACTGCAGCTTTCAGCTAGCCATGAGAGATGACGATTGTGTTAGGACGGCTAAATTTAATCATATGAATAAGGAGAACAGAAAATATAATTTATGCTAATTTGAATTCTACAGTGCTGCTGGTGACTACCCTTTGGGGGACTTTTTTCCTGCCACAGACCCTCCTGCACCTGGAGAATCGTATTAGATGTGAATATTTGGGCAAATGGTGTCAGGCAGGACATTACTGTTGATGCAGGAAAGTTCAATACAATTTCAGGGACAGTAAAGTCAATCTTGCTTATCGAAGGCACTGTTGCCCAAACTCTAGTCATTGTAAAGCAACTTGATGGTTTTTGACATATTCTGGTACTGTAATTTATCTGTTATTTTTTCATTGACTAATATTTTTAAACAAATTCATCTACAAAGAGAACATTTTATCTTTGCTATAGGAACTATCTTTTTGGTTTATTTATTTTTTGGAGACAGGTTATAGTGGCTTGCTCATAGCTCACTGGGACCTCAAATTCTTGGGCTCAAGCAATCCTTCTGCCTCAGCCTCTTGTGTAGCTGGAACTATAGGCATCTGTCACGATGTCTGGCTAATATTTTTTCTATTTTTAGTAGAGATGGGGTTCTGGGGGGGTCTCGCTCTTGCTCAGGCTGGCCTCCAACTCCTGAGCTCAAGTGATCCTCCCACCTCAGCCTCCCAGAGTGCTGGGATTACAGGCAGGAGCTTCGACACCTAATCTCTATCATTACTATAAACACAGCTGGCATAATCTGTCATAAAAAGAAGTATGTGTACATACAATCAAATAAATATGTAATTTCCATTATGTCTAAGGTTGTCCAGAGAAACCTTAGTGGTAGGAGGCAAAATGGTGGGAAATACTGACCTGAGTTCTCTTTTCCTGTAACAAATGAAAAAGTACCTGCCAATTATGCCTGATATTATGATTAATGCTATGTCCCTGGTTTCTTCATGTGCTTTTCAACCTGTATCCTTTTGGAGAGTTTCGAAAAATGTACCCTGCTGCCTTTTTAAAATTTATGCATAATTTTAGGTGTGTATCCTGTACAATAGTGGTAGTCAAGTGCCCCCAGGTGAACACTGAGCCAGTGGGATGAGCTTTCTTTTGCCTGAGTTGATTTTAGCAGGCTTGCTCAAGACAAGTTGAAATTGAGTCATTAACATTTTTAATAATTAACATATTGATTATAATAAACATTTTCGACTGATATCAATTTCCTCCACTTTTCTTCTTTCATCTCTTTTTTAAGACACAGAAGGTCCCTTATTTTTCCTACCTGAAGGAAAGACAGGATCAGAGGAGACAACTAGATGGTTTTAGCCTCCCACCATGGAGACCCATGTCCCTTCCTTTGTCTTTCCTATTTAAGTCCTGATCTCTTCTCACTGAGATGATGTCAAAAGTTCTCAAACTGGATGTCTGAAGGTTGCCTTTCCTCCATATCGTGGCTGCTAACATGTGGTAGATCTCCAAAAATATCACCGTGTTTTAAAAACTTTCAGTATCTCCTGTTCCTTTCTGTGTGAAGAACTGACTTTCCCCCTAGACTAAGGTGACCAGATTTTGACATTGGTAAAGTGGGATACCATTGATGGGGACGGGGCAGGGGCTGGGCTGGGCGGGGCCTGACAACAATGCAAACTTTGATAAGCAGTTCTCCATAATCACTTCTCAACAATTATTTGTTATTATTACAGTTTAACATTATAAAATTAACAAAAATAATATAAAACTCATATCCTGGTGAAATAGCCACATGGCAGCTGAAAACCATATATTCCCTTACTGTTCTCCTGCCTGTTCGTGCATTCTTTCTAAAAATCAGGACTTTTTTAAAACACCGTGGGACACAGGACAAATTGTTAAAAATTGGGACTGTCCTGCCAAAAGCGGGACGTCTGGTCACCCTACCCTAGACATCAATATCTTCCACAATATACTCCAATCTACTTCTGTGTCACACTTCTGCACTCCACTGCTTATGTATATTGGATGTTCTGAATCAAAGAATCCTCATGTTTCCATCTTGAATCTCTGCTTAACAATTGTTGTTGCCTTCTTTTCTGTTCTACCCTTCACATCATCTCTAACTCAAGATTCTACGTAAGGCACATTTCAACTCCTCCTCCACAATTCATTCCTGTGGGTGCAGGGATATGATCTCTGTATCCGTTGACTTCTATGAAATTATGCTAAGTGTCTT
Source organism: Otolemur garnettii (assembly GCF_000181295.1). NCBI lineage: Eukaryota > Metazoa > Chordata > Mammalia > Primates > Galagidae > Otolemur > Otolemur garnettii. The sequence continues at coordinate 5,726,772 of NW_003852445.1, forward strand.
AGAGCAGATTTTTAAAATAAGTGGGCAAAGGTCTGTTTGTAGACTGGCTGGCTCAGCTCACAGGGCTCTGCTATTCCGTAGGGGATCTGTGTCACCCATAGCTGAGTCTGCTGCAAGACCTGGCCCACAGTGCATTTGTGAATAGCTAGGTTCTATTTTGTTTTTACTAGGAGAGAAGCCAATGGTTGACAGAGTAAATTTTACCTGTTTGAGGAGCGAGAGAAAGTTACTGGCCTCACCACTAATTCCCTAGAGAAAAGAGAAGAAAGGAACATCCTTGGCCTCTGTTCCACAGCTTCATTAATTACCTCTACTGTCAAATAACACTTCCTTCTGTGGAATTTACAGGGAATCTCATTAGAGACTGTTCTAATTACAACTCCTTCGTTACATATATATTTCTTAAGACCATGAATTCCTCAATTATAAATGAGGTTTTACTGCCTTGAGATTGTCATCCTGAACAAGAGACTCAGGTAAGTAATACACATTTCCTGGTACAGGAGAGACCTACCTGTGTGTCTCTCAAGTGTGCCCCAGCCTGGATGCAGGGACCTTCAGTTGTCCTTGCCATGGACCAGTGGCCCTGAGATGGGAAAAGCCTGGAGGATGTGGAGGCTAATGTGAAGAGAACCAGTGGGACAGATGCTCCTTGAATCACATTTTTAGAGGCTGGAATAGATTTGGTTTCTCTTAACAATCTGCTAGGCTAAAACAGAGTTCAAGAACTATCAGGGTCTCTTGTATCTTAAAACAACCTTCCTAAGCTTGGGCTATCATAATTACGGGATATGTTTACAGTCTATATTTAACAACATAATTCTTAATAAAAAAACCACAAGGAATTCTGCCAGTCATAATATGTAGAGATGCAAGGGTGCAGAGTTATCATCATCGGAGTCACTGATGCTGTATATACCAAACACTGTGCTGAGACAGGGCTGACATTCCTAACCACTGCACTCCCAAGACACTAGGCTTGTTTGGAATTTTAGATAAAATGCATGGGAAAAGACCGAAGGAAATGTTTTCCCATCATGAAAACTACCACCAGATTGTCTGGAATGTGTGCAAACCACTGGGGCTCTTGGGGCAAGGTGGCAAGAGGCATCTGTGACTTGTCCTTGCACTGTCCCATGCCCGGTCCTTCTCCTTCCTGAGACAGCGTCCATTCCTTTCAGTCATAGATGCGTGCTTGTCCCGTGTCAAGTGGCTTTTCTACAGTAGACCCAGGGACAGTCACTGGATGTCTTTGGACAGAGCCCCCTTTCCACCTCCCATTGGTGTGTGGGTCGCCTGGCACAGAGCAGGCCTAGCAGTTCCTGCTCAGGCCTCTGGGCATCTCTGTCAAAGACTGTTTGTGACAGGACTTGAGAAAAAATAACAAAGCAGCTCTCCCCCGCAGCCCTCCTGGGAATGTGAAAATCTGAGCAGGGACACATGGGCTCTTTGTAACCCCAGGTCCACAGTGTCAGCAACCTTCTCCGGGAGGCAGGGCTAAGTCACAGAACACAATGAAATGCTCGACTGGGCTGCGTCGGGTGAGTCAGGACAGAGGATGCATTTTATTTAAAGAAAGTAACATTGTGCCTCCTGCCAAACTGAGGTAATTTCCTTCCCTTTTCTATACTTCCTAGTGTTCCAGATTTATACATTTTTATAGTATTTGCCAGAACTCACCTGAAGAAAGCAATTCTCAAATAAAAAACTTAAAGAAATATTTTTGTTCAGGGCCCAGACTCATAAAGAATAACTACTGTAGGTTTAAAAAATCCCAACCTAATTTTACAACTAATTGCTTCAATAAACCAAATAAACAGACCAGTTTTGTCTCACTGAAAGGCCCTAAGCTTATAACCCACCTTGGGGTTCAATAGAGTCAATTGGAAACTCCCTCACCCCACCCCACCTTCCCAGTAGCTTTATATTTGGTCAATTATTTTGTCTCAAACCAAGATGCTTGTGTAAATTTCAATACAGATGTTTATTTATAAAACAAGAAAGCGATTGCTCTTTAACTACTAGAAAAACAAAGCGTCTGTTTAGAGAAAGTCAAATATTTCTCTTTTTTATGGTATGTGAGCTAATAAGAACTCTAGGATGATTCTAAACATTTTTCTAAAAATCAGTCAAGGAACAAATAAGCACCTCTTTATGTAAAAGACTGATTTAAGAGCACCAAACAGGATCAAGTACTATAAAGAATTAACATCTGGGTTGGGAGAGTCAGCGTTTCTCCCCAGACTTCGCTCTGGTGGTTGCGAAGTCACCAACTCATGGGTGCAGTTGATATAAGGAACAAAGGGGCGGGGGAAGTTAGATTTCTTATGTCTGTTGTGTGTCGGACCCTCTGATTGGGCCTTTCACATTCATAATCTCACTTAGTCTTCTCTACAACCCAAGAGAACTCATTTTACAGTGTAGGAACCCGAGGTTGAAAGAGATTAAGTAGCTAGCCCAAGAGTTCTAAACCTAATATTGCTCCAATATATATGCAGTGATAACTACCTTCTTCTTTACTGATCAGTTTTAAAAATGTTCAATCTGCTAAATTCGTCAGGCGTTCGCTTTTGTATTCCCTAGGGCCTAGTGCCTAGATGATAGTCTCTGGTGAGAAATCGCTGGGTGAAGTTCACGGATTTGCTGACTTATCCTCCCGTGCTATAGCTAACGGTGAATCTGAGTACTACTGCAGTTGGGGGTGTGCGGGCACAGAAGAGAACGGTCTGTTCCATACTTGGTAAAGGGTAATTCTGCTTGTTTTGAAGCAATAGTGTTGCTCTTAGTGTAAAGATGTCTTTTATTTGTCAAAAAGATTGTAGTGCCTCTTTCCCCCCTGACTAATACTTCTTCATTCAACATCTTTTCATCGAGTACATTAGTATCCACCCAAACTTGATCACTTTTGAAATAAAGGTTTCATTTCACGAACTTCATCTACAAGTTTTGGCAACCCTTTATAGGCTGTGTGCAGGAGCTGGTGGGGCGGCAGGAAGGAGCCCAGGGCAGCTGCAGTAGCTTCCTCTCCCCAGGCAGCCAGGACACACAGCTGGAGAACCATGGTTTCAAAGATCAGGAGAAAAGGCAGCCTCTGGAGCAAGGAGCCCTGGAGAGGGAGAGCTCTCAGGAGGTACCTGCTTTTAACAAGGCAAAGGCGCAGTAGGCTTGCTTGCTGCTGACTTAAGGCCGAGAAGTTTTTTCATGGGGTTACTTTCCTCATGGCCTGTATGAGTTTGCTGGAGCTTCTACAGCAAATTACCACAAATTGGGTGGCTTAAAACAACAGAAATTGTTTCTCTCACAGTTCTGGAGGCCAGAAATTTGAAATTAAGGTATTGGCAGAGCAGCTTTCCCTCCAAAGACTCAGGGAGAATCAATCCTTCTTGCCTCTTCCAGCTTGTGGTGACACCAGGCAGTCCTTGGCTCGTGACTGCTCACTCCAGTCTCTGCCTCCCTCTTTACACGGACTTACCTTTTCCTGTGTCTTCTATTTTGTCTCCTATCAGGACTCTTGTTCTTAAATTTAAGTCATAATCCAGGAAGATCTTATCTTGAGATCTTTAGCTTAATTCTATCTGTTAAGACCCCTTTTCCAAATAGAGTTACCTCCATGAATTCCAGTGAGTTGGGATGTGGATATATTTTGGGGGGAAAGGACATAATTCAACCCACTATGCAACCCACCAAATTATTTCATTCCCCTAGTTTAGTACTAGGAAAATTATGATGTTGAGAGGAGTAGAAAGTGATGGTTTGTGATCAGCACTGGTGCAGGGGACCGAGTTCGTGTCATCTATGACACACTTGTTTCATTCATACGCTACACTCTGAGGCCTCTAGAAAGACACTTTATCTAGAAATTCACTAAAATGTGAGATAATTTTAATTTTTTTCTAATTATAATAACAATACAGTCATTGAAAATGTGAAAAAAACACAAAAAGCAAAGTGAAAAGAAAAGAAACTATCTTCTCCATAACGTAAATTTCAGAATGTTTCCTCTCTGCTGTCCCTGCTTTGATTTTTCCCTGTTCATGTTCAATGCTATCAAGTACATTCCATTAATTTAGCCACGTTGAATTATTTGAATGTAATCTAGCTCGATGCTTAGTTTTTAAAGTAGATGAACACTTTAATATGGAATACCATTTCCTATCTATTAATGAAGAGTCAAGATGTAGACATTCCAATTTCTAAAACAACACTTAACCTGTATTCTCTGTAAGAGAAAATAATATTTCGCCACAGAACACTTCACACCTTCATCATGTCTTCATTATAATGCTGTTGCGTGGTGAGTTTTTCTTGTCCAAGATGAACTGATAAATGTAATCAGCCGTATGCCATAGATTAGAAATGGAGGAGAGTAGAAGTGATTTTACATCTGAAAATAAATCCTTCACCCTAATAATCGTCACACACCACCACCTTTATCATCCTCCACCCCCTGCCTCCCTTCCTCTCATTCTTCTGTTCTCTTGGGAAACTAAGTGCTTTCTATAGCACATATACTCTCATTTAATATCACCATACCCTCAGAGCAAGCCAATTTTAAAAAATGAAAATAAAATTTAAAACGTATAAAGCAATTTTCCCCAGATAGCACAGGTGATGAGTCACACAGCCAGGATGAGAGGGCAGACCCGGTAACCTCCGAGGCAGGAATCTGGTTCTGGGGAAAGAGTTATGGGGGTTTTGATGCTTGGTTTGTTCCATTCATTGTAGGCAAGCAGGCTCTTGTTTCTCACCTCCTGATATCCTTAGATGCCTGTGTTCGGACTTTACTCTTTTTCCCGCATTTTTTTTTTTGACTCCATTCATAAACACAGTTTTTACATCTTCATTTTAATGAAGAGGAAGCAATTCTTCCCAATACTCCTGACCCTGAGATGTTGCCATTCAGCAGGAGACTGTCACCAACTAACACTTCAGGGCCTGTTTGTCCTTTATTTTGCTTTTCGCTCTTGATATTTCTAACTGGTGGCACCTGCAGCTAATCTCACAGTGGACCCAGAGAAAAAGTGTAAGGTAATTAAGTATCGTCTTTACAGAAAGATTTGGTGAATATGGTATGAAGATTCACAAAATGCATTCTATAAACCGGCTAGTCTTTCACTTTGAATTAAATTTTATCCATAAGTAGCCTGTGTTGTTTCACTGTGTAGATACCTGACATCCTTCAAAAATGGGAAATCAGCATGCTATTCTAGTACATTTTCCTAAAGAGTAGAGTGTGTGTTCTTTATATCATATACACGCATATAAGTTTATTTTTTATTAAATTTTAGGCCATGAACATTTCTTTCATGTCTCTGTTTCCTAAAGTATGTACACAGCCGACTGACATTTCCTTTTATATTATTGCTGTGGTTAATTTATCCATTTTCCTTTAGTTCTTTTTTGTTTCTGGTGATAAACAATGAAGAAAAGGACATTTCTTCATTACTTCTTCAACATAGATAGTTCTTTTTTTTTTTTTTTTGGCCAGGGTTGGGTATGAACCCGCCTCCTCCAGCATATGGGGCCAGCGCCCTACCCTTTTGAGCCACAGGTGCTGCCCCCCATATAGATAGTTCTATGCCATAAGTTAGAAATGTTTTAATGCTGGTGATAAAAATTGCATACTTGCTTTTTAAAAAGAGTTTACCAGTTGAAACTTCTATTGGCAGTTCTTATTTCCCATGATATTGTAAGAAAGGAGTATTTTTTAAGTGTTTTCCTACTGTTCATGGCAAGGAAATGACACTTTGCTTTATTTGGTATTTTTAATTATTATTTTGGAAGAAGATTTTTAAAAATGCTTCATAGCCTCTGTGTATTTTCTTTTGTGATCTGTTGATGTGTTTTTATGACCTTTGCCACTTGGATCTTATTTATTTGAACTTTCTCTCTCTCCACCGTGTATAGGCTACGTGCTATTTTAATAGGTAAATATGATTTCACTAGGAAAAGTTTCTCCATTTCTCCGTGATGATAAAATGCTGCCCGTACTGCATTTGATTTTCTCATAACATTTTCTGAGAAAACATTTTATGAATGATGCTGTCTCCAGCGGGCAGTACTCTGATGCTGACTGCTCTGGATAATCGGAGAAATACAATAATGAAATGATGAGCAGCTCAGCTCTCTTGGATGTCATTGAAACAGTGAAAACAAACACTTCCTGGGGCAGAATTAATCCCAAAGACTATTTTCCAGTGTTTTAGCCATTTCCTTTTTTAAACTAAATTATAGAGCCTTTAGAGATGGCTATTTTAATAAGAGAACATGTTCCCAAATGTTCTCCGGCCCGTTCCCTCTCATATCCCAGATGATTCTTAACCCTCTGGATATGGACAAGGAATGTCCTCCCTATACTAGTACCATATTTGGTAGATGCAGCAAATCTTTCTTAATGACGCCGCAGATCATAGTATTTCTGTACCCAGTGCCCTTTTTAAGTACAAGGCTCAGGCTTCCATATACGTGCAAGTGCGAGGTCCAAGCTGGGGTCAGCCTGGGTTACCCGTTACTCCTTAGCTCTTCCCATGTCTGTAACTGTGTCTTTTGCAATAGAGCCACAGGACAGCTCCCTTCTGGATAAGCAGGGAAATGGCAGAAGTCTTGTGCTAAATCTTCTCCTAGGGTAACAATACAGAAACTGGCCAGAGGCGTTAGGTATACAACAAAGGGAGACCCGAAACAGTGTCTGGACTAGAATGATACTAGGAACATACTGGAGCTTTCCTGACAGATGATTTCATCCTGGAGTCACAGGGCATAGAGGCATAGAAAAACAGATCAGAATACAGAGAGCAACAACTAGGGACCTGCAAACAGGGGCTTCTTTTTGAGGGTGGATTAAGGAAAACCCAGGTGGGAAAATTCCCTCCACAAAGCCTGCTTCTTTCATCTCGGGTCTAGGTCTGTACTGAGGCTAACAAAGGGCTCGTAGAAGGGCGGAGCTGGTTAGTAAATACGATGGCAATTGGTCATAATGGTAACTTTGAGGTGCTGTAAAATACCGAAGTGCTCTTTGAATTATTCCAAATCTATTTTATTATTATCCTTGATATCATGACATGTCGAGTTGAAACTCTTTTTATTTTTAGTTCTTTAAACATGCATGGACACATGACTGCAATATTGGATTGCCTAGAATTTACCAACTGTGAGGGATAATAGATATTGCTGTAAATTTCTGCCTTTCAGCTTTTATTCACTTTATGAGAAAGGGACTGATTTTTCTCCTTCCTTGGCCTCCCAGCAGGCTGCACTTGGAAACAAATTTTGATGGCTTGGAAAAGTTAATCCATGTCTGAAAGGCACAGCAGACCAGCTCACTAAGCAGTGTCTAGCCTTGCAGTTTAAATTCTGTGGTGAGAGGCTCATCTCGACTCGGTGTTCCTTGAACTAAGCATCTCTTTGGCACTGGTTCTAGGACTAGCACTGATCAATCAAGTCATTGTGTAGCTGAGTCACTGATTTGACATGTTAAATGAGTAATCGTGAATTGGCTAAGCTGGAGTCCGTGTCAGGAGCCAAACTTCAACATACTAATAACCCCAGGATCAGGCTTAATACCACACAGAGGTACATGTCTGCACACAATAAATGATTCCATCTTTCTTTGGTCTGGCATGATATTTACGATTGATCTTAACCTTTTGGTGAAAATGTATTTTATGCACCCCCCCCCATTCTTTTCAGTCTGTTTTAGAAACGTAAACTGCAGGACACCATAGCTTTAGTCTAACTTCTTTGGTTAATTATATGTTTCCTCTAAAATAAATCTGGGTACAATGCCTGATGGTTAATTTATCAAACTCTGTGACCCTTTCAAGTAATCTTCAGTATGATTCATGATTTCCTGTATTAAAAATGTCAAATTTCTAAAAGCAATAATTTTCCAACAAATTTCTTACTCATTAAGGTTTATGAAAATGTTTATCTTGACTTTTAAGAGTCAAAATACTTTTGATGGTAAATTTGTACTCAAAATATTGAGAAATATAGACTTACATCACAGGAAGTTAGGTTCGAGTTAGGAAAAAGAAAGTACTTTTTGGCGTTTCTTTAGCATTCTCAAACATTGTAACTACTTCCCAGGGAATATCGCAGTATTTCCTTCAGTACCTAGGGAAACATTTTCATGGAAATTTTGCTACATGGCACTACACTTGTCCAACAATCTTATTTTGTCATACAAATTTTGTGTTTCCCTTTCAGAAGTGGGCACTTCTGGGGAGTTGTGGTATAGAGAGAAAACTTGGTATTATAACAGACAAAAGAAATACTTTGTGTTTAATTTTGAAACTAAACAGAAAAAGCCCACTCACCTTATTGTCAATGGATAATTACACACATGATCGTATTTATAACCTAGGTGCTAATTCAGGTTCAATTACATTGGGCCATTTTGGGGGGGGGTGTTTATAAATTCCAAATATGAAGTTTTTCTGTTTTGTTATGCCTTTATTTATGCTTTCATAATGTATATCTACAGACTTTTATAATTGGTTGTAAATCAGAAATTCTGTCAAAATCAGTCGTCTCCTTTATTCTTTTTAAAGGTGACACTAACCCATTGGAGGATAGATAAAAGTCTATTGTTTAATCCTGGATGACATTATGTGAAGTGAGATAAGTCAGGCACATTTCTCATTCATATGTGGAATCTAAAAATGTCCAGCCCATAGAAGTAGAGAGTAGAACTATGGTTATTAGAGGGTGGAAAGTGTAGGAGAGAGATCAAGGGATTACTATATTTTCATGGATTCAAAAGCTGGCTAGATAGGAAGAATAAATTCTAGTGTCCTACAGCACTGTAGAAAAATATGGTTAATAGTAATTTGTCGTGTATTTTCAAAAGGCTAGAGGAGAAGATTTAGAAGGTTTAAAATGCAAAGTAATGATAAATGTTGGAAATTCTGGATATTCTAATTATTTTAATTTGATCATTATACATTGTAGTCATGTATCAACGTGTCACTCTGTATGCCATAAATGTGTACAGTCACAAGATGTCAACTAAAAATTAAAAAACTATCATTGAAGAAATTATTTTAAGAGTTTTTAATATACGTATACTCTCCGCACTTCTTTCCAAAGATGTTGTATCTCACTGGGGTTAGGTGATGTCTCAGGGTGGTTTTGATTTGCATTTCTCTGATGATTGGGGATGATGAGCATTTTTTCAAATGTTTGCTAGTCATTCATCTGCATTCCTCAGAGAGGTTCTGTTCATGTCTCTTGCCCAGATGGGTTTGTTTACTTTTTTTTTGTTGACTCATTTGCGTTCTCTGTAGAGTCTAATTCTCAAGCCTTTGTCAGATTCATAATATACAAATATCTTTTCCCAATTTGAAGGTCTATTTGCTTTACTTGTTGGGTCCTTAGCTGTGCAGAAGCTTTTCAATTTAATTAAGTCTTATTTGTTTATTTTCATTGTTGTGATTACCACTGAAATCTTCTGAAGTAAATGCAGAAGAAAGAAATAAAGGTAAGAACAGAAATTAATGGAATACATACAATAGAGAGCATCGACAAAGGCAAAATATTAATTATAAGAAAATCTTACAAAGTTGATACTCATGGTGAAATTTATCTAAAAAAAATGAAAAGGGAGCACATTAATTACCAACCTCAGGAATGCAAAAGGAGACGTTATGATAATCTAGTTGTATGTTGTAGCAGGCTTGTGCCGGTCCAGAACAGCTGATCACTACATTTTCACAAATTTGCTATCAAATTCTCAAATGCAGCCATTATTGAAATTAAAGTATATTACTTACAATTAAATACGTTAAAGCAAATTCTAAAATAGCACCTCCTAATTATGTTACTACAGCTTACTAGCATCTATGGTCTTGAGGTTGTTTACATCTACTGTAACCGTACAGCAGAAATCCCATATGATGGAGAACTACTGCACATCTCTCATAAACTCTATGTTTGTTTGTATTTTTTCTTTGTGAGACAGAGTCTCAAATTGTCACCTTGGGTAGAGTGCTGTAGCATCATAGCAACCTCCATCTCTTGGGGTCAAGTGATCCTCTTCCCTCAGTTTTTCTATTTTTAGTAGAGACAGAGTCTCACTTATTACTCAGGCTGGTCTCAAACCCGTGAACTCAAGCAATCCACCTACTTCAGCTTCCCAGAGTGCTAGGATTACAGGCACGAGCCACAGCACCCAGCTACAAATCCTATGTTTAATGGTGTCAAATTTGCCATCGTAGGAGTATTTACACTATAGAAGTCAGCCAATTCTTCAAATCTGGGCTTGATTTATTGGATTTTTTTTATTGTGTAAAAAATTACATAATTAATTTAAAAAATTAATAAATAATTTTTATTATTTTTTATTATGTTTAAAAAATAAACATAATGTCAGAAGTGCAATGTACTCTTAAAACTGTATCAGCACACAAATTTGAGGAAATAGTCTTCCAATTGAAAGCTAGTATTCAATTCAGCAAAGAAGTTGTTGATGTCATGAAGAGCAAGGGAAGTATCTCCATGCATAGTGTTGAGGCTGAAAGAGGATTTGGTTTAATGAATATCATTTGTACGAAAGTGAGAAATTATTTAATAGTAGTAGTAAAAAGAAAACAATCCAACAATCCAACAAAGATGTGAAAGCCCTCTATACAGAAAAACTGATTGCATAGTCATATGGGCCTTTTAAAAAAACCCAAGAATTTCCAAGATAATCTGAAAGCACAAATTTGGGAGATCTCTATTACCAGACATCAGGATTTATTTTAAAGACAGAGTGACGAAGACAGATGTTATTTTGTGAAACTAGACAAATAGAAGACAATGGAGAGTCCAGAAAGAGACCTATATGTACATGGGCAGTTTATTTATTGCGAGGATGTCACTGCAGAACAGTAGAGAAAGAAATACCCATAATTGGTTGGATCGGTTGGTACCCACGTGGAAAACGACGACATTGTGAGTCAGAAATTAGGCAGAAATTCATCTGGACAATTTTTCTGCTCCATCAGCTAGGGGCAAATCTCTTGGATTTACATGATACACTTCCAAAAAGACTCATTAGAATTCCTGACAATTTGTTTATCGTTGTCAACTGAGAACTCAGCCAAGGGTTTGTGCTACGAGCCTTGGTTTCTGTCTGCTATGGCTTCCGCACATTCTGGGTCCCAGGAACAAGGGTTTCAAGAGACGGGAAGTAGAAGATGCTCATCTCCTAAAGTCTGTGCTCAGAAACATTCTGCCCTATTGTAATGGTTTAATAAGTCACAGAGCCCACCTAGATTCAAGGGAAGGGAATAGAGAACACCATATTTCAACAAGAGTTATATCAAATAATTTGTGACTGCCTGTAATCTTCCACATCTAGAGTCCCTGAGAAGAATCTCTCTCTGCTCTTCTGTTCATTCTCAGCCCTTAAAGTCTACAAAAAGTTTGGTTGATGCCTTCTTACTGGTTTGTATATCCTGTATCACCAATAAGTTGTACTAGTTATTCCTCCTTCTCTGGAAGCTCCTCTGGGGATGGAAAAAGTCATGTGTCTCTTCTGTCCTGGGAAAGGCTTGTCACTTTATGGAATTCAGTTCATTAGATTTATTTGCACCTTGGCTCTCTGATGGTATTTTTAAAGCTATGATTTTGTAGATTATCTGTCTCTTAACGATTTATATGTCCTAACTAAATGCAGAAATTCCCCCTAAATTCTTAGTTTGTACATACACTTTATACATTTTCATTCTTTCTGCTTTGCTTTAGAAGATTTTAAGGCCATGAATTTTCTTCACAATATGAGAACTGAAAGTATACCATAACGATTATTATATTCTCAGTATTATTTTTCTTTTATCCTGAATTATCAATACAAATGGGCGGGGGCTCATCCCTTTAACTGGTTCAAGGAACCTACTCTGACGTCTTTTTAAATTCTCTAGTTAGAAAGCACATCGTATCCCCCACCCAATTTTGGTTTCTAAGTGGCTATGTCACATTCTGATTTAAGGTTTCTCTTTTAGAGAAAACCAAAATTATATTTGTAGTTTTATTCAGAATCCCAAATAATATTTTATGTTTTAAGTCATTCTACTTGTGATAAATCGCTTCTCCCCTGACTCTTTCTCATAAATCTTCATTTATTTATCGCTTCATTTACAGCCGTCATGAAAATTGGAACGCCTGCAAGGACCGGGCTGTATAAAAGTTAGGATAGATATAAAAGAGCAAGTATGTATTGTCATAAAACTTGTGTATGTGTTAAAAATATTGGTAGGATATTTCCTAGAGATCTTGAAGCTTCATTTTATCAGTAGAAATCTACAAAAATGATCTGTAATTGACATACATCTTAGTATGTGATTTTATTTTCTTAATTATGACAAGAGGGTCAGGAATTGTTTCTTCCTATTGTCTCTACTCCATGTTACGTGAAGTAAGTTTTAGGATTAGAAGTGATTTTTGCTACATTATTAAAAAGCATAATAATATTTCTATGCTGAAACTTATTCAAATTGAGATAAGAAAAACAGATTTAGAAGAAATGTGATCCATTATTCCGAAAGTGTTCTATCCCTATAATAATCTTTTGGGGAAGTATCCTGCTACAATTTAGAATACCTTGAAAGTAAACCCTGTAACTTCTTTTCTTTTTACCAAAAAAGGATTCATCTTTTTTTTTAAGAGACAGAACCTTCTTTGTCACCCTCGGTAGAGTGCTAGGGCGTCACAGTTCACAGCAACCTCCAGCTCTTGGGCTTAGGCGATTCTCTTGCCTTAGCCTCCCAAGTAGCTGGGACTACAGGTGACCAGCACAACACCTGGCTATTTCTTGGTTGTAGTTTGGCAAGGGCCAGGTTTGAACCCGCCACCCTCCATATATGGGGCCAGCACCCTACTCACTGAGCCACAGGTGCTGCCCAAAAGGATTCCTATTTATATACTAAAATTTCCAAAGAAAATTTCTCCATCAGCAGCCAAGGAGAGAAATGTAGTCACGCCAACATTTGGCACAGTGCTGAAGAAACAGCAGAAAAATCACCTCTTACCTAAGGAGTGATCTTGATGGTTTTATCCTTGATAGGACAGGTGGTGTCAAAGGACTGAAAACAGGTCAAGTTCTTGTTGTTCACAGAAGTCTCTTTCAAAAGAGAACTGCTAGCAGCCTCCATCTCAAGCAGATGCCAAATGCACAGCATTATTATTCTACTCCAGGTGGAACAGGAGCCTTTTGGTAACCATTCCCCTAGTGGACATTGGAAGGAAAGTTACGTCCATGGATGAATCCAAGTGATACAAAACTTGTCTTCATTGGGACTATTTTTGCAATCCTGTTCTTTTTTTTTGGTACAGACTATTGTCTGTGAGAAGCTCTTAAAAATTCCTGAAGTAATTTTGTTTTAGAAGTACTTACTATAGACAACCACACACTCTTCCTAAAATCTTTCTTCAGGATAAAGACATGCTATATGTAGCACACACGTGTACGTATGTGTACATATATAATGCTGTGAGGCATTGAGTTATGCAAATGGAATATCGAGGAACAGCTAAGAAGAGGAAATACGATAGTTCTGGGGAACTATCTTAAGGAACTAAGGATACCATAGTTCTTCACTGGCTTTACGCTGGTGTGTGCTCCCCAATTCTCAGCCCCAAATTCTACTCATGTTTCCAATGCAGCTCAAGGCTCATGCCAAATGTGAACTCTTATGACCATTGTCCACTCTGTTGTTTGAATTCCTAAAACACATTAACATTCCACACTCATCTTAGCATCCAGTCACATACCACTCCAAGTTGTCTCCATTTCTTTGTTCTAATGTGGTTCAAGACTATAGTTTTCCTTCAGAGAATCCTAATCTTAGGCAAGGTGCATGGTCCTTGCTTCTTTCTTTCTCTTTTTCTAGGGGGTAGGTTTAATCTTGTTTAGGTCTTATGACCCTTTATTTTATTTTAATTTAATTAATTAATTTATTGTTTATTTCCATGACAAAAAGGATGAAAAGAAAGACCGTATAAATACAGCCCAGGCTGCACCTTGATGTGTGGGTGTCTCCAGACTAATAATCTGGTACCATTTCAAAACAAATTCTTAAATATTTATTCCACATTTACTTGAAGAAGCAGGGAGAGTCTGATTTTCTGTTAATTGAATAGAAATATTTTTAGTAATATGAAGAAATTAGTACACAGAATAGATTAAGTTATTCATTCACTTTGCTGTCCAAAGGAGAGTTGAAAGTCTGAAAACAACAATAACAAACAACCCAAATATTTCTTGCTTTCCTATAATCTGTTAATCTCTCTTCTTTTCTTTTGTGATTATTTAGACCAGACAACTTCTTGGCAAGCATATTAAAGATGTAGATAATGAAAAAAAATTCCTCAGTCCCATGAACAGCATTTTGTGCAGTGCCATTTTCTGGTTTTGGCGTTTCAGCCACCAGCGACTACTGCCTTTTGGCTGACTGCAGCTGTATGTGCCTAGCTGCAAAATTACTTGATCATGGCATACCTTGCTGATGAGGATGCTCTTAACATTTCTATCTGAAGCACACTGTCTGTTTCAGTGGAGTTTGGGCAATTTGTATTTCTGCAGTTGCATACAAAGCCATGTGAGATGATCGGACTCCATGGTCTCTTACCTATTTCTAATGTACACTATTTCGTGGCTATTATAATTCCCCCAAGTCAGTGCTTCTGGTGACAGCATAGATGGCCCACCCCTTAGTTAGATTCTGTATCCACCATTTAGAAACACTTCTTTACAGTTAATCTAAATTTAACTTGTAGGACTTTAGGCTGTACTACTAAGCCACAGTGATCAAAACAGCATGGTATGGGCTTAAAAATAGAGACATAGACATCTGGACCCGAATAGAAAACCATGAGATGAAACTAACATCTTATAGCCATCTAATCTTTGATAAACCAAACAAGAACATACACTAGAGGAAAGAATCTCTATTCAATAAATGATGCTGGGGGAACTGGATATCCACATGTAAAAACTGAACCTGGACCTCCACCTTTCTCCATTCCAAAAATTGATTCAAGATAGATAAAAGATCTAAATTGAAGGCATGAAACAATAAAAATCCTCAAAGAAAGTGTGGAGAGAACACTTGACGATATCAGCCTGGGGAAAGACTTTATGAAGAAGACTTCTGTGGCAATTAAAATAACAACAAAAATAAACAAATGGGACTTAATTAAACTGTAATAGCTTCTGTCTACGTAGACAACAACCAAGGCAAATAGACAGCCAGCAGAATGGGAAAAGATATTTGCATATTATGGATTGGACAAAAGCTTGATAACTGGGATCAACAGAGAACTCAATCAACATAGAAAGAGCCAACAATCCCTTAAATCACTGGGTAAGAGACACGAATAAAACCATCTCTAAAGAAGACAGATGAATGGCTAACAAGTATATGAAAAAATGTTCATCATCTCTAACTATCAGAGAAATGCAAATCAAAACTACCCTGAGGTATCACCTAACCCCAGTGAGAATGGCCCACATCACAAAATCTCAAACTGCAGATACTGGTGTGGATGTGGAGAGGCAGGAACACTTTTATACTGCTGTGGCACTGCAAACTAATACAATATTTTTTGAAGGAAGTATGGAGGATCCTCAAAGAACTCAGACCTCCCATTTGATCCTGCAGTCCCATTACTGGGCATTTATCCAGAAGAAAAAAAATCATTTTATCATAAGGACACTTGCACTAGACTGTTTATTGCAGCTCAATTTACAATTGTCAAAATGTGGAAACAGCCTAAATGCCCACCAACCCAGGAATGGATTAACAAGCTGTGGTATGTGTATACCATGGAATACTATTCAGTCATTAAAAGAGATGGAGACTTTACATCTTTGGTATTAAACTGGATGGAAGTGGAACACATTATTCTTAGTAAAGCATCACAAGAATGGAGAAGCAAGAATACAATGTACTCAATTCTAATATGAGGACAACTGATGACCTAGTACATGGTGGGGGGGTAGGGGAAGGGGTACAGTGAGAGAGAAGGAGGGAGGGGGATGGGGGTCATGGGATGTGACACACCTTTTGGGGGATGGGACACAATTATAAGAGGAACTTTACCTAACAAATGCAGTCAGTATAACCTGGTTCTTTGTACCCTCAACGAATCCCCAACAATTAAAAAAAATTAACTTGCCTCTTAAAGTATGACACTTTGTTTTATTTTCCTCTTTATTAATTTTAATACAGGAAAAGCAAATATAAATTCTATAAAAACCATAAGTTTAGGAGTCAGATGTGTCATCAAGTTCTGAATTTGCCAATCTCTATCCCTATGAAACAGGACAAATCATTTAGCCTCCCTGATCTCTGCTTTTATCATCTGTAAACTAGAGATAATAATATCTGCCTTGCTGAGTTGTTGGGTATATTTGCAACAATTAATCTCCCTGATGCTCTTTAGGAATGATAGCTAATTTTATTCCCAACAGATACTATGACATTTTTAGTTTAGCCTTTCACACACACAAGTTTTGTAAAAAGGGATTAAAGTTGTTAAAAGATGAACTAACTAATTGTTCATAAATAATCATTTATCTATTCATGTATTTGTTCAACAAAAATATATTCAGTCCTATCAGGTGCCAGGCATTTATATTTCGTTTTTATTAAAAATTTAGATGTTAAAAACGTGTATAAATATAACATGATGAAGTTCTGAAAGTTTATATGCTTGTGTGTGTACATATATGGTGTAATATGTGCAGGAAGAAGTTACAAGTAAAAGTTGGAAGCAAACATCCTCCTCTCTTCTACTGAGTTGACCTTCAAAAGTAACTGCTGTACACAAATCAGTAGTTTTCATATATGCCAGCAACAGTCAAGCTTAAATGAATAAGCAAGAAAAAAATCAAACAACCACATTAAAAAGTGGGCAAAAGACATGAACAGAAACTTTTCAAATGAAGATAATTTAGTGCCCAGACAAAACAGGAAAAAATGAGACATTTTATCAAAAAGACACTGAAATGCACTGAAATGTTTATAGCAGCACAATTCACAATTGTCAAGATATAGAAACTACCCAACTGCCCATCAATACATGCATGGATTAATGAACTGTGGTATATGTATACCATGGAGTACTGTTCAGATATAAAAAAGATGATGATCTAGTATCTTCTCTAGCAACCTGGATGGAATTAGAGACTATTCTCCTAAGTGAAGTACCATAAGAAGGGAAAAACAGACACTACATATATTCGGTACTAAATTGGAATTAGCTAGCTGATCAACACTTATGTACATATATGGAAGTAAAACTCAAAGGACATTAAGTAGGAGGAAGAGAGAAGGTGGGGTATGGTAAATTCACATCCAACAGGTACAATGCACATATTCTGGGTGAAGGGCACACTTTCAACTTAGATTTAAAATGTACAAGAACAAATTATGTAACCAAAATGTTTGTACCCATATAATATTCTGAAATTAAAAATAAAATATAGAAGTAAATTCTATGAATAGTTAAATTTTCATTATTCCAAAAATTTTTTGGTATATCATTTTATTCATTGCATTAAATATTTACTGAGTACCTATCATATACTAGACATTCTTATAGTTTGGGGGGATGTATTAAGAAAAAAAAAAGAACAGAACCTAATATAAAATATTTTTCTTTCATTTACTGAGGTCTAATTTCTATGGAGAGAAACTCACATTAAGTTCAATGAGTTATAATAAATACAAATATCTGCACACCCCCACAAGTGAATCAAGGTCTGGAACATTAAGACCCAAGAAGTTCCCTCCCGCCCCTTCCTAGTCTACTCTCCCATTGCAGGGCCGCCACTATTCTGACTTCTAATGCCAAATCCTTACCTGTTGCCAGATTTCATATAAGAGAAATTCTATAATGTATTTATGTCTGGCTTCATCTGCTTAGAAAACTGTTTTGAAATTTATTCATTTTATTGCACGCGTGAGTGACACTGATTATTTTTTATTACTCCTGTATTTAAGCATACCAAAATTTGTTTATTCATTTTCTTCATTATGGATTTTAGATTGCTTTGGGTTTTAAATATTATAAATAACATGAATATGGACATTCATATAAAAGTGTTCTTGTGGGCATAAGTCTTTATTTCTCCTTGGAGTGAAATTGGTATAGAACAGGTACAGTTTAATTTTTTAAGAAACTGCTAGTTTTCCAAAAACCGCACCATTTTACACTGCTTAAATGTATGAGAAATTCAGGTGTTCCAAATCTTCACCAACATTTCCCAGTGGTGTCCAACCTGCAGCCAGCGAGCTCCATGCTGATGCTTATCTGTGGTGTGAAATATCACAAAAAGTACACAGTGAAATATCACAAAAAGTACCCTTTTTTTGGGGGGGGGGTCATCAGCTACAGGTGAGGGTATTTTACATGTGTCAGAAGTCAACTCTTATTCTTCCAATTTGCAGCAGAGAAAAAAAATGTTGGACACCCTGATAGGCCTTCAGTGCGTATGAAGTGGTAGATCATTTTGGCTTTAAGTTGCATTTTTCTGATGATTAATGATTTTTGTCATCTTTTCATGTGGTTAGTGGGCATTTTGTACATTGTTTTGTGAAGCATCTGTTTGACTATTTTTCCCACTTGTTAATCAGTTTGTTTATCTTTTCATTATTAAGTTCTGTGAGTTCTTTAGATTTTCTAGATACCGGTCATTTTTCAGATGTATGTATTATAAAGAGTTTTTCCTAAGCCATGGCTTCCCTTTTCATTTTCTTTCTTTCTTTCTTTTTTTAATTGTTGGAGAATCCTCAAGGGTACAATGAGCCAGGTTATACTGCTTGTGTTTACTGGGTGAAGTCCCTCTATTAAATAGTGTCCCACCTCCAAGACGTGTGTCACACACTGTGCCCCCCCTTCCCTCTTTCCCTCCTCCATTCTCCCTCTCCACACCATGTACCAGCATCAATTGTCCTCATATTAGAATTGACTACATTGGATTCTTCTCCATTCTTGTGATGCTTTACTAAGAAGAATGTATTTCAATTCCATCTAAATTAATAGAAAAGATGTAAAGTCACCATCCATTTTAGTGGCTGTATAGTATTTCATGGTGCACGTATACCACAGCTTTTTAATCCATTTCTGGATTGGTGGACATTTAGGTTGTTTCCACAATTTGATGATTGTTAATTGGGCTGCAATAAATAATCTAGTACAAATGTCCTTATGATAAAATGATTTTTTATCCATCTGGGTAGATGCCTAATAATGGGATTGCAGGATCAAATGGGAGATCTAGTGTGCGTTCTTTGAGGCTTTTCATTTTCTTGACATTGTTTTCTTATGAGCAGAAGTTTTTAATTTTAAGGAAGTACAATATTATTATTTTCTTTTGTAGTAAGGACTTTTTTGATTCTGGCTAAAAATCTTTGCCTACTCCCAAGGTTGCAAAGACAGTCTTCTCTGTGTTCTCCAGAAGTTTTAGCTTTTATATTTATGTTATGATCCATGTCAAAATAATTTTTGAATGTGGTATAAGAAGAGGTCAAGATGCATTTTTAAAATATGGAATTCAGTTATTTCAGCACTATATTTTGTAAAGACTTTCCTTTCACTTTGAATTACTTTGGTGCCATTTTAAAAACTTAGTGACCGTAACCATCTATGTGTGGTTCTATTTCTAGACTTTTGATTTGGTTCCATTGATTTGTATGTCTATTCTTAACATTGTATTACCTTAGTTATCATAAATTTATCATAAGTGTTAGAATTTGTAGTGTAAATCCTTCAACTTGGTTTTTTTTGAAGATGGTTTAGCTATTATAATCCCATTTGAAATTCTGTATACATTGTAGAATTAGTTTGGCAAAATGTCTTTCCCAAAAACCTACTGGAATAATTTTTACTACAAAACTTTTATACACTGTTGTTAAATTTATACCTGAGTATCATTACTATCTTATTTCTTTACAGCTATTCCGGGTTCATATATTGAAATACAACTTATTTTTAGTTGGGTGCTATAGGTCAGTGGTTAGAGTGCCTGCCTTGCCGAGCAGAGTGGCAACTTTGAACCTCACCTGGGCCTGAGTAACAAAAAAAGAGAAAAATGCAATTCATTTTATATGTTAACCTTGCTTTCTGCAATCTGGCTAAAGTCTCTTATGAGGTTTTGGGATCTTTTTTTACATTCCTTAGGAATTTTTAATGTCAGTACATCATCATGTCATATACAAATAAAGATACTGGTAGTATCTTCATGGTAAGTGTTTATTCATTTACCTCGTTGTGCTGGCCAGAAACTTCACTCTACGTGGAACAGAAATGCTGAGAGTGACTCTCTGTGTTGATTCTGATTTTTGGGAGGAAATATTCAATTCTTCACTGTAAGTATGACATTTTCTTTAGGTTAAAAAAATTAATAGACATTTTTTTGTTGTTGTTGTTGAGACAGAGCCTCAAGCTATCCCCCTGCGTAAAGTGCCATGGCATCACAGCTCACAGCAACCTCCAACTCCTGGGCTCAAGCGAGTCTCCTGCCTCAGCCTCCCAAGTAGCTGAGACTACAGGCTCCCACTACAACGCCCGGCCATTTTTTGGTTGCAGCCATCATTGTTGTTTGGCGGGCCCGGGCTGGGGATTTGAACCTGCCACCTTAGGTGTATGTGGCTGATGCCTTAGCCGCTTGAGCCACAGGTGCCGAGCCTAGACATTTTTAAGAGCAGTTTTTGGTTCACAATCCTATATATGCTCTTTCTGCGTCCCCTTGATGTTCCCATTTTGTGTAGTGTGGTATATTGGCTACAACAGATGAAGAATCATTGATACATTCTGTCTCAGTCTATTCAGGTTACTATGAGAGAGCCCCGGAGACTGGGTGGTTGGTAAAAAACAGAAATTTAATTCTCACCTTTCTGAAGGCTGGGAAGTCTAAGCTCGAAGTGTCAGCAGATGTAATGTCTGTGAGGGCCCATTTTCTGTTTCATTGCACAGTTTTTTCTTGCTGTATCCTGACGTGGTGGAAGGAGCAAACCAACTCCCTCTGGTCTCTTTAGTTAAGGACATTAAGCCCATTGATGAAGCATTCTTAGCATCTAATCACCTTCCAAAGGCCCTACCTCCTAATGCCATCACATTTGGGATTAATTTGGGGGCGAGGGGCACAAACATTGAGACTGCAGCACATTCTTATTAATTAAAGCCCATAATTTATATGAGAGTTTCCTCTTTGTATCATCCAGTTCTAGGGATTTTGACATCTAAGATTCCTGTATCCGCCATTACAGTATTACACAGAACAGGTCCATGGCACTAAACCCCTGTGCTCTGCTGTAGGTTTCTTAAGACAACCTTGATCAGGCTGAGGAAGCTGCCTTTATTCTGAGTTTGCTGAAGATTTTTGTCATGAGAGAAAGCTAAATTTTATAAAATTATTTTTCTGCATCTATTAAATTAATTATATAGAGGTTTGGGTTTTTTTTTTTTTTTTTTTGACTTCATTTTGTCATCATGGTGCTTTATAGTGAGTGCATTCCAGATAAACCTTACTTGGTCACGATGCATTATTATGTTTGTACATTACTGAATTTAACTTGCTGACATTTCATTAAGAATTTTTCTTTTTGCATGAGGAAGATTTCTTTCTAGTTTTCCCTTTTTCTCATGTTTTCTTTGGATTTGTTATTAAGGTACTACTGGCCTCATACAATGAGTTGGGAGGTATTTCTTACTCTGTTTTCTTTTTTACAAAATTTATTTATTTATTTTTATTTATCCATTTATTTATTTTTCCTTCTTTTCTTTTTTAAAAAAATTATTTTATTTTTAATTATTAAGGGTACATGATAGTTGTGGATACATGTACTTATAGGGTACGTGTGATGTTTTGATACGGGTATTACAATGTGTATTAATCAAACCAGGGTAATTGGAATATTCATCACCTCGAGTATTCACAATTTCTTTTTGTTAGGAAAATTCTTATTCCACTGATTTAGTTATTTAAAGGTGTATCCTAACTTATTGTTGAGTATGGTGATTTTGTTGAGCTAATATCATTTATTTATTTTTATTTAAGATTAATATGAGGGTGCGGATACAGACCTGCTCTTTTCCAAAGGAGTTTGTGTATTATGGCTTATTGGCAAAAACCAATTCATAACCCTCCTTTATTTAAAAAATGTCTTCATAATCTCTATGACCTTCCCCTTTTCATATATATATTCCGGATATCTTTTCCACTTCCTTATTTTATTGAAAATATGGTTGAGTCTTGCTTTTTTAGTCAGTCTGATAACCTGTACCTTTTGAATCAGTATTTACCCCGTTCACCTTTATATAATTATTCAGATGATTGGACTTTATCGTCTTGTTATCCTTCCTATTCGTTTCATTTGTTCTTTGGTTTTCTTTTTCCTTTTTTTATGATACCTTCTAAATCAATCGAATATATATTATTATTCCCGTTATCTATTCTTTTTGCTTTTCATCTATACAGAAGGTACCAAAAAAGTATACACAATTTAAGAAAGGAAAAGACGATACTAAAATTGTAATACTTAAGTCACATTTGACTTCTGTAATTGCCGGAGATACGAGCTACAACGTACAAGATAACATACATTATGGTATGTACTGAGCATTATAATTTTAATAGAGTTTTTCCTTTCTTAAAATGTGCATATGTTTTTTTCTGGCACCTTCTTTGTTATCATTTCTAGTGACTGGTCTTGGCACTACCATATGCATTATTTAAAAAAAATCACACTACAAATTAAAATAACATTGCTTTACATGCTGTGTAAGAACTTTACATTTCACCCCTTTCTCTGTGCTCATTGCCATGAATTTTACTTTCATTTATGTTAAAACTAAACACGTCGTAGTTTTTCTTTAAACAGTTAATTGTTTTATAAAGAAATTAAGATGCCAGACGAAGAAGCCTTTTTATATTTTTCCATATATTTGCTATTTTCGACACTCTTCATTTCTTTGCCCGTATCCCCGTTCCTTTTAGTATCAGTTACTCTGCAGGCTGAAGAACTGCTTTTACCATTGTGCTGTAGTGGGGTTCAGCGAGGCATGAATGTTTTCATCTATTTATCCGAAAATGTTTTTGCATTCATTTTTTGCAGGATACTGTCTCAGGCTACACAATACCAGGATGAAAAGCCTATTTTTCCTCCCAGCTCTTAAAAGACGCTGTTCTGGTGTTTTCCAGCTTGTACCATTTCTCATAAAGAACAAATATTTATTTTTATGATTGTTCTTCTGTCCGTGTTCTACCTTCCTCTTTTATCTTAGAGTTTTATTAAGTTGATGATCATTTACCTAGGTGTGATTTTCCTTTTTGGTTCTTTTGCTTTTTTGTCAAGTTTTTTGATTTCATTGAGTTGACATTTAGCTTAACATTTAGAAAACTTTTTAGTCCTTATTTTTCAAACTTTTTTTTTTTTTGCTTCAATCTGTCACTCCTCTCCTTGAAATTCTATTGCACATATGTTAGGTTGCTCAATATTGTTTCACAGCCAGTGATTTTTTTTTCCAGTCATTTCTTCTTTTTCTCTGCATATTTCATTTCATATTGTGTATTGAACAGTTTTCAAGAACTTCAGTGTCTTCTGAAGTGTCCTATTTTCCATTAAGCGTATAAACTATATTTTTCATTTCAGATATTGGATTTTTTCACCCTAGAACTTGCTTGGTTATATCCCTTTTTCCTCTTTTCTGAGATTTTCCATCTCTTCTCTCTTTATATCTATATTTTTCTTTTCTTTTTAAAAATTGTTTTCTCCTAATTGGTACCTCTGTATCATCACTGAACCTGTTTCCATTTACTTTGTTTTTACCCAGTTATGACTCATATTTCCTGTTTTTTCACATGTCTATCATTTTATTTTATCACATGTTGGATACTAAGGATGCTATTTTCTTAAGGATAGTTATTTTTCCTTTTGAACAGTGCTGTGTTTATTTTGGAGATTAGTTGGTTTATTGGAAGATCAGGGTAATCCCAGCAAAGCTTGGCGTGGGGCTTTGTGGAGGCTACTCTGGTATATTACCTTTATGCAGGGGTACAGTAGCCCCATTCTGTGGTACGTCCTTCGTGGGGTCTTCATTGAATGCTCGGGGTATTTAGCAATGTCTCTCCACTTTGGCTGGTTGAAAATCCAACAGTGTTGTGCAGTCTCCAGAATCTCCATCTAGTTCACAATACTCTGGTAGCTATTTTCCCAATTTTTCAGTTTCACACTGCATATGCACACCTCAGAATTCGAGGTGAATATATCTATCCTGTGTAGCTCCCTACTCTCTAGTGTTCTGTCCTTCAAATACCACCTTCTGCAGGAGCCTTACCTGTTGATCTATCTTTCCCTAAGAGATCATTGCTCTGTGATCTGTACTTCCCTGCACCATAGCCAGTGAAGTTCTTTGAGGTAAGATACCATGGTGAATGTGAAAGTCCTCCTTATCTTTCCCTGTTCTCAAAGATCATGGACAACTCAGCCTTGGCTACCGTTAACTTCCCAAGCAGAGTTCCTTTAAGCTATTTTATTTATTGTGCTAGCTACTTAGCAAGCAGAAAGTTTGACCTTTACTGTTAAATTTATGATTGGCCATGGAAGTTCTTATAAAGCATTCTTAAAAATGCAAATAATGTCCCAAAAGTTTTCTGTACACTGTTTTCTAAACAATACATTTTAGAAACATTTTCATATCAGAACATAATATGGGATGTGTGCCATTTGAAAATATACTTGAATTACACTTCTTTGGATGTCTTTACTGGATTTTATCTAAACATCACCATTACTGGATCTTTGATAATTTCCTCTCTTATGGATGATGCTGTAATAAATATTATTGTGCATATCTGCTGGCCTATTTGTGTGAATAAAACGGGCTACTACATACATGGCAGTGGAAACGACAGACAAAAAAAGAAAAGTAGAAATGTTTGACATTCTTTTATTAAAATTTGTAATTTAAAAAATTAAATGGCTATAGCAGCTCAATTTACAATTGCCAAAATGTGGAAACAGCCTAAATGCCCCCCAACCCAGGAATGGATTAACAAGCTGTGATATATGTACACCAAGGACTGCTATTCAGCCATTAAAAAAATGGAGACTTTGCAGCATTTGTATTATCCTGGATGGAGGTGGAACACGTTATTCTTAGTGAAGCATCACAGGAAGCATGAATCCTATGTATTCAATTTTGATGTAAGGACAATTAATGACAATTAATGACACAGTGGGGGGTGGGGGAAGGGGAGACAGAGACAGAGAGAAGGACGGAGGGAGGGTGGGGGAAAAGAAAAAAAAAGACAATACTGGTAGTGACTAATTCTCACATAAGTTGGACATAATTTTGATCAAAGTACATTATTTGAACAATAACTGTTAAGCTGTTCAGGATATTGCATCTACATTTATAAGTGAAATATGTCTGTAATTCCATTTATAATAATATGTTTTTCCAATTTTCATATCAGGTATATCCAGAAGTAGTAGAATGAATTTGAAGGATTTCTTCTTTTTCTATTTTCTATAAGATTTGTCAAATTATCTTTTATTTTTATTTGAAATTATCTTCTACTTTTATTTATAAATATCAGTTGTCTATTTTTTGAGACTTTCAGAAAAGAATGAGTATTCCTGGAAATAATTCTCCTCACTATTTAGAGGACATTTCTTTAGGTTTGTTTTTTTCTCTCTTACCATCATAAGTTTCCATCATTCCAGGAGCTGGCATTTCATGTGGTTTCTTTGTTTTCTTGCTAGAATTTCCCCTTTTCATAACTTCAAGTTTACTTGTATCTGGGATTAAGGCAGAACTTTGTTGTAAATTATGAAATACGTATTGTTCTTTTTGATCATCCATAGTCGATGCTATGATGTGCTTCCCAGATTCTCACAAATTCCCCAACCCACGTGAGACTGAAGCACTCCTTCCCTCAGCTACTGAAACTATTGGTAGTTGGCTGCTCTGGGCTGAGTTCTTCTCTGGAAATTGCCCCTGGCTAAAGAGAGTCGTCTCATTCAAGGTTCATGTTTGTGGGGTGGCAGATATCCAAAGACTGGCCATTGCCTCAATTCAAGACATCTTTGAGGGGCTTTCCCAACTTCAGAGGTTCCTCAAGGGATCAACTGAGGCATTTGTTGGGACTTCAATAGAGTTCAACTTCTTGCTCTGTTCATCCTGCTTCATTCTTCCACTCTCACTGTCTCATCTAAGGCAGCACTGCCCCATAAATACACTTCCTGCATGTACATGTCTATAAAACAAATTAAAAAAACCCCAAATTAAACAGCCTGATAAAAGTTTTGCTACTTTATGTGGGGGTCTTCAATTTTTTAATTTATTTTTTATTTCAGAGTATTAAGGGGTACGTACATTTTGGTTATGTAATTTGCATTTGTACATTTGAAGTGGATGTTACAAATACTCCCTTCACCCGGAATATGTGCATTTTACTCGTTAGCTGTGAGTTTACCCTCTCCTTCCTCCCCCATCCTCTCCACTAAATTTCCATTGAGCTTTACTTCCATGTGTGAACATGGTGTTAATCAACCCAGTTCCAATTTAGTATTGCATACATGTGATGTTTATTTTTCCATTCTTGTGATACTTCACTTAGAAGAATGGTCTGCACTCTCATCCAGTTTGTTATAAAAAATACTAGATCACCATCTTTTTTATGGCTGAGTAATACATATACCACATTTTATTAATCCACTCGTGCATTGATGTACACTTGGGTTGTTTCCACATCTTTGCAACTATGAAAGGTACTACTATAAATATTCTAGTGCAAGTGTCTTTTTGGTAAATTGTCTTTTTCCCTCTTTGGGCAAATACCTTGCTGGATCAAAAGATAGGTCTACTTTTAGCTCTTTCGGATACCTCCATACTACTCACCATAGAGCTTGAAATTTTGATTGATGTTTAGAAAGTACCACAAAAATGCCATTCTATACTCCTATTTATAGTGAAGGAGGGTTTCTTTTTTTTATACTCTTTCCTGCATAGGTATATGACAACGATTTAAAAGAAAAGAGTTAAAATGACGTATGTAATTACCCATTTGTTATTCATGGAAACTTCCCAGTGATATTTTAAGTTAAATTCCTTGTATGGTATTCCCAGTGGCACCTTGAGATATCTGAGGTGGGAGAATTTAGTAAACAATTACCGTGTTAATTTGAATAGAAATAGAAGATGTTTATACTTTTTTAAAAGCAAGACAAAAAAGCTACATTATTAGAAGTACTAAAGAGATAAAGAACTCTGAAATGAAAGGGGGTTACTCAAAGTTAAAATAAACAGCAGCTCTGGAGGGAGTTCCATGGAGGAACTTTCAGAGCAACTCACTGAGGTCTTATAAATCTAAATGCTGATCTACCTTTAAACACTTTCTCCTGATTATTTTCTCCTTTTTATTCCAGTGGTCTGAAATACTGAGAAACATGTTTTCACAACTGGTTGGAAATGAGAGATTAGGTAGGTTAGATCAAACACTTCTTCCCTGTGATCTAGGGAAGGAAATTGAGACCATTTCCAAACATACCACTAGATTAGCCATACAGTTCGGGGCTTATTCTAGGTGGAGAATACAACACCTCCTTTATAGACTCTTTTATGTATGCTCAGAGCCTTCAAAAATTAAGTACAGAAATAGAAGGGGGGAAAAAGCAAGAAAGACAAGGAGGGGCACAGAATCTAAATACATTTTGCAAATAACTCTAGCATACCCAGAGTCAATATCCAAGATTGCCCTTTATAGCTACTTACTATAACATTAAAAACAAAAAATTATAAGCAGAATTACTTAAATAGCACAAAGAAATTATTCCTGGAGAGTACATAAATAAATGTATGCATCATTTGGGTAATTCATCACTCTTCTCTGGGTCTTCTAGCTTTTTATGTATAGTTTTAAGAGCACTGATTTTTGACAAAAAATTGATTCTTTTTTAAGAGCACTTTTTGGACAAAAAGATGCTACTGAGACGGGATAAACATTGAGCTCAGCCTTATGAATGAGGAGATTGTGCTAGTTTAATTAAAAAGGAAGAATATTCCAGGCAAGAAAGAGCATCCTTTTCAAGTGGCTAACCCTTCCTTCCAGAGACAGAAGTAGCTTCACATTCCTCTGAGCTTTGGCTGCATGGCATAGTTATTTCTAGTATCAGGATTTATTTGTTTGCATATGTCTGTACCCCATATCTCTAACTCTGAGCCAAGCACAGGTGGTCAGTCCCTGAACACTTGATCAATAAGGAAAAGTCATGGAATAGTGAAATAATGTGATTGGTGAAGGTTAACTCTATTATTGTTTTGGCACAGTGCTAGGTGGTAGGGGGCAACATTAAGGATTTAAGAGGCAACCAAGAAGCCTGTGTTCTGCGCAGAAGGACATCTTCAAAGATATAATACGAGTGGTGCCATTGGCAGAATTGTCCTCCCATGATAGGCACAATAAGAATTAAGAAGGGGAGAACTGGCTTGAAGAAATGTCAGAAGCCTTGGTGGAAAAGGAAGACTGCCAAATGGGCCCTGAAAAATCAATAAGGTTTGTGTGAGAGAGAGAAAGGAAAGACTCAGGACAGGTGACCAGAAGTGAAGGAAAAGAAGTCTATGGAAAGTGCAGTAGTCAGCTTGTTACATGAAATGAGCCATGTTGGGGGAATAAAAGGGAAGAAGATGGGAAAGATGGAGGGTTTTCAAGTAGGAAAAACCACATGAGTCAGACAAAAGCATTTACACTTAACGAAGCAAATACATGAAACACTCCAAGTTCTGAAGGAGAAAGGTGATGAGATGACAGTGATGTTTTAGAATGCCTGGTCATAGCCTGGTAGTAGCGGCTGAGAGATTCTGAGCAACTTAACATCAGGGTTTGGGTCTCATTCATTTATGGTGTTGGTGTTTATTCTATTCTTTAGTGTCTGACACATAGCACATTGTTTTTGTGTGTGTGTGTGTGTGTGCGTGTGTGTGTGTGTAGTTTTTGGCCAAGGCTGGGTTTGAACCCACCACCTCTAGCAGCCACAGCTGCTGCCCCACATAGCACATTCTCAAGAAAGTTTTAAGTTATCCTCCTGTCTATAATTTCCCTATCAGCTGAAACAGGAATAAAGGGGCTACAGTAGTAATTCAGGTCTAAGGTGATGACAACTGTGAACATGGTGGTCCTGGTACAAATGGAGAAAAGGGCCAATCATGGGTGACACTTCAAAGGAAGAGAGAAGAGATTCTATTGACAGATTGGAAATGATGGATAAAGGGTTTCAAAATGATGTTTTCATCCCTTGATTGAAGGGATGATGGCAGCCCTATATGAAATTCAGATAGTTGGGAAAGATCTTGACTTTAGGGTTGGAAGACATGAAGGGTTTGGAAGATGCAAATGGGTGGAGCAACCAGATATCCAAGTAGAGAGTTCCTTATGAGCATTGGGAAATTTGAAATATAAGTGAGAAGTCAAGGCTAAAGATTGTTTCTTCTCTTGAAAAGTTTCTGTTTATGCTTTTTGCCCAGTTTTAATGGGGTTGTTTGAGTTTTTTCTTGCTGATTTGCTCTAGTTCTTTGTGTATTTTTATAACTTTGACCCAAAGTATACAAAAGCACTCCATACTATTCTTTCTTTTTGAAATTTTTTTGAGGCAGAGTCTCATGTTGCTGCCCTTGGTAGAGTGCAGTGGTGTCACAGCTCACAGAACCTCAAACTCATGGGCTCAAGCAATTTTCTTGCCTCACCCTCCTAAAGTAGCTGGAACTATAGGCACTACCACAATGCCCTGCTATTTTTTTTTTTTTAGAAATGGGTTGGGTTCTTTTTAGAGATTCAAGCTGGTCTTGAACTTGTGAGCTCAGGCAATCCACCCACTTAGGCCTCCCGGAGTACTAGGATTATAGGCATCAGCAACCATGCCTGGCATCCCCCATACTATTCTGAAATTAAAAAAAAAAAAAAAAAGAATTTTTCTAAGAGTAAGGACAGGAAAAGAAGCAACAGTGGGGGACTTGGAGGCAAAGAATAGCTTGACTTCTGTGTCAGCTTGTAAGCATGCTAAGGAATGCCTAGGATAAGAATCAGAGCCCAGAAATACTGACCATAGAACCAATATAAATGAAGCCTTCACAAGAATAATATTCATGCATGTGATTGGTCTACAATTGTGAAGGTTTAATGGCTTATCTACATTGTGTTCTGCATGGGTTGGTGTGATAATTGAAGTTGGAAAAAAGTGTGTTAATACAGGCCAGCTGGACTTTTCTCCTTTGGATTTCCACAAAATGGGTATTTACTATAAATCAGAAACTTAGGGAATAGTGAAAGTCTCAGGGGTTTTACTGCCCTTTTTATACCTTTAAAAAGAGACCTAGATATTCCCCCCTTGCTCAGGAGACATGTATATTAAGACTTTTACTGGGGGGCCATTTATTTTACATGGCAATATATGGACATAAAGGGCAGATTGGAGTTTTCTAGACAAAACATTGGAATGTTCTGGGTTACACCTGCTCCCAAGCTATTTGCTAATTTCCTTGGCTTCCTTAGTCACACCTCCAAAACAATACTTTAAGTCTGCTTGGAAAGTTCCTAGTGGTAGAAAAGACTGATTGTTCTGATTTCTTTCAAAAAATCATTTAACAATTTTAGAAATCATTATTTCCAGCATGCCATCGCACATCTCATCTGGATTTTCACATAAAAGATACCACAAGTGCCTCTTACACAACATTTGGCTACAGGGGAATGATCAAAATGGAAATTAGTCTCTGCTTCAGAAATAAATAGGGTATTTATACATCAGCCAGGAAAATTTTCAGAAATGTTTTCAAATGCCCATAGCTAATAGAAAACAACATCCAAAAAAGTAACTAGAGATTTTTGTAGAGGTGTGGCTTTCAAATATTTATGGGATACTCTTAGAATAGAGATGTATTTTATATTATGGCACAGGGCTGGGTGTTCATGTTCATATGTCACAAGCAAGTGTGCACGTGTGCGTGCACACACATATACACATGCCCACGCATGTGCACACACACACACAACTAAGAGAAACTTTGAAGAAACAATATTTATCTTTGCTACCTGGGGAATGCACTATTTTATTCTGTTCCATTCCATAAAATAAAGTTACTTATGACTTGTTAAAATGATTTATAAATTCTTTAGGCTGAAAAGTATTGCTAACTTATTTATAGGCCTATATGAGCAAATTTATTTTTCCAAGCTTAGAAATAGGTTATACATTTTCTTCCTTTATAGATCATTTATGTCTTTCCATCCCAACTCAGCCTTTAGCCTTACTTAGAAGGGAAACAGGAAATTGGCTGTAGTGAGTTTCACTCCCATGCACACCTTCCAGGAGGGATTCTTGCTTCCAGGTCCCTTACAACAATCTCTACCTCTCTGTTCTTAATCCCACCTCACTGTGGAGGTGGATTAAGGAGTGGATCTACTCACGTGTCCTACACAAGCCTTACTATTCATTATGGGACAATCCTCAGAAGATTTTGTGGCAGATGGTGGACTGGAGCTTATGTTGCCTGCCACTTAGTCATATAGCTCTAGGGACTCAAGAGGCAGAGGAATCTAAGGGAGATGGGACATGGTGGTGGCCTTGAAATTATTACCACAAAGGTCTTAGGTGCATACATCTTATTGGAAGTTGGCATGGGGACTTGACCTAAACTATTGTGATCTAACCAGATTACACATTCATTTGAGGACACCTGCTTTGTTGAAATGGCTGGTTAAGTCCTTTGCTCACAATCCTATAATACTACTAATGTAGTAGTATTTTCACTATTTGGCTTCCCCCTAGAAAACATATCTGCAACATCATATTTTTGATGTTATTTATTAAACACTTTATACTTGCATGATCCTGTTTTCAATGCTCAAGAAAAATGAATCTTGATGTCTGTTGTCAAGAGACATTCAGCTCACTGGGAAAACAGCACATGCTATAAAAGTCCCACTGTAGAGAAGGAAAACCAAGGGCCATGCCAAGTATGAAGTCCAGTGGGGTGGGTTATAGGCAGTCAGAAGAGGGGAAAATGAAGTCTCCAGGAGAAGATGGGACTTTGAGTATGAAAGAGGAAGCCATCTGAAATAAGGAGAGGAAAGCAAAGAGTCAGAGCAGAAAGGCCCATGGAGAGTTTTCTCAGCATCTGGCCTCTGTGAAGGTCAGGACAGTTTCCTCTCACCCTCATTTCTCTTCATCCCATGAGGGTTTCAGAGCCTTTTTCCTATTTGGAGTTAGGATAATCAAGGTACCAAGATTTTTTTTTTTTTTTTGAGACAGTCTCACTTTGTTGCCCAAGCTAGAGTGCTGTGGCATCAGCCTAGCTCACAGCAACCTCTCAGACTCCTGGGCTCAAGCAGTCTTCCTGCCTCAGCCTCCCAAGTAGCTAGAACTATAGGCACCTGCCACAATGTCTGGCTAATTTTTCTATTTTTAGTTGAGATAGGGTCTGGCTCTAGTTCAGTCTGGTCTTGAACTCCTGAGCCCAAGGGATCCTTCCACCTCAGCCTCCCAGAATGCTAGGGTTGCAGGTGTGAGCCACTGTGCCTGGCCTAAGGTACTAAGATTTTAAAGAGGGTCCAGTTAAAAGAAAAATATACTGTAATACACTAAAATTTTTTTTGAAAGAATGATTTGTGATTTCCCTGTATGTTCTCTTATCACTAGGCTCCAGCCAGCTGTTGGTAAAATAGGTCACTAAAAATATAATATGTTGTTTTTAAGAGACTGAAATCTTGTTAGAACTCATCCAAACTGTAATATTAGGACAGAGGTGATTTGGTGGGGATCTGTTGATTTCTTTCTTTCCAGGGAAACTAAGTTTTAAGCAAACTCCAACTAAATTTAATTTAGCAAGTTAAATAACACAGAAACATATAACTTTTAGAATATTTCCTCCTTTCTCAAAGAAAGAATTGAAATGGTATACACAAGAAAAGTGAAACTACCCCGTGCAGTGGCTCACTCCTGTAATCCTAGCATTCTGGGAGGCTCAGGTGAGTGAATTGCTTGAGCTCAGGAGTTTGAGACCAGCCTGGGTGAGAGCCAGAGCCCATCTCTACAAAAAAAGAAAAATTAGCCAGGCATTGTGGCACAGACCTGTAGTCTCAGCTATCAGGGAGGCTGAGGCACGAGGATCACTTGAGCCCAGAAGACTGAGGTTGCTGTGAGCTAGGCAGATGCTATGCCAGTCTAGCTGGGGTCACAAAGTGAAATCCTGTCTCAGAAATCAAAACCCAAAATAAATAAAAGTGAATCCAAATATAGACATTAAAAACTTGTTAGGACTTGGGCATAGAAGAGTAATGGTTTTATCCTATAGGGTAGCCCCTGGGGAGAAGCAACTAGTCAATTAGTTTAGGAGTCCCCAAACTTGATAGCTCTCATCCTACACTTGTTTACTGCTCTGTCTTTGGCTTAGCCATGCCACTTGGTTCAGTGACACCAACAGTGCATACCCAGCTCGGGTAAAGCATTATGGACACAAAAGGGCAGACTGAGGTGAGTAAGACATCATAGGTGGTCTATGATGGCATGCTACTTCCTCCAAAGACCCACATTTCCCAAAGTTCCTTCCATGGAATACTGTCTCGGAATTATTCCACAACAAAAGCGTTTGGTATCTGAATTGATTGAGGGAAACCTCTAAATTCCAGAAGTTTCATTTGAAGAGTTTTTATCAGCATAATGAAGGCTCCGACCTCTTTTCCTCTGGATGAAACCCCAGCAAGTGAGAAAAAACACGCTTATCTCACAATTCCCTGTATGTTATCCCTACTGATAGCCAGAGTTAGTGAACAGCAGAATACACTAAGGAAACTCGCTTTAGATCAGAGCTATTCAGTATCACTGACTACAATACTGGAAATGTTGTGCATCCGTGCTATGCAACATGGTGCCTAGTGGCCACATGTGGCCATCAAGCACTCTAACTCAGGATGACTGAGGACCCTAATTTTTAACTTTACTAGTTTTAATTAATTTAAATTTAAACAGCCACATGTAGCCAGTGTCTACCATACTGGGTGGTGATGCTATAGCTCATTAAATATAAATATTTTTGAAAGTTTTTTAATGGAAATTTAAATTTTGCAATGTTTTGCCTGTACAGAAAAGTAAGATGCTTTGACACAATTAGCAAAAATCCAGCTGACACCATGAATTTTGAAAGTTCTATCCGCTGAAAATGCTTTTCTCAAATCTTTGTCCACAAATTAATTTTTTAAAACCACATTAGGACCACTTTTTAATCACCATATTAGATCTGTCTCAATACTCGTGTACCTCCATGGCTCTGTAAATTATCTCTGCTGTTCTGCACTCCTGGGTGTGATGCAGACACCGAACTGCACTCAGGGACGAGCTTCAGACCTGCCAGTCCTGAGGACGCCTGGGCTGACTGCTGGGTCTAGTCAGGCAAAAGATATCATCAAGCAACTTGGTGTACAGGAACTCTAAAATACTCATTATCAAAGGTTTCTTTTCTCAAAGGTTTTCTTTAACTTTTACATTTATTTTGTCTATAAATAAGGTCTTTTATGATGTTTATAATTACAAATAGCATTCATCCAACTAAGTATTTCCAGGTTCAATGGAATTGGTAGTGATCCTGAGAAGGCTATAAAAATGGCATAATATAATTTTTTAAAAAAATTCTTTTAGCGATGCTTGGCTTTTGATGTCTTCAGAGAGCTTTAGAACTCCTCCCAATTTCTCACACACTGGCTCATTTTCAACATTTTTTGCAGACGTCTGGAGCCCCTGACGCCCGCAGCCCCAGGCTCCGTGCTTTTGTAGCCCTGGCCTCACTTCCTGCTCACAGAGACTTTCTGTCTGTCCTGCAGACGGAAAAGACCTGGAAGCAGTGCTCAGGGAGAGAGCAGCGGCACCTCCGACCCTGATGATGGCTAAGGCTCCCATCTCTCCCATTAAAAGTGCCCCAGGAAGAGTTGGTCACGTGGCCAAGAAGTGGGGCATTTTTATATGAGTTAATTATCTTGAATAACCTCAAGAGAGCAGCTGCAGATTTCCCACATCTTATAAATGTATAGAAAGTTATTAACAACAGAATTGATAGGAACCTGGAGCCTTCAATGAAGAAATCTCTGAAAGTCTATGAATTTATAAGGCACCATTCTTTACTTTGTGATTGAGATAAATAAGGTCAACTTAACATGGGTAACAACACTCAGCCTTGCCAGGCTGGGTCACAATTTATCATAGACACCCACGAAGGGACATCCTGGTTTGCCTCCACCAGGTTTAGCTGGTTAGACCCCGGTATTCTCTGGAAGAAACAGAGTGTTTCATTGTATTGTAGACAAATGTGTGGATCTTCTAGTTGGATCTCAAAATGGGTCCAAATATGAATCCTGATTTAGGTAACTGGTTTCTTCTCCCTTATGATCTTTCCTTGTGAACTTGAGGAAAACCATTCTTGGTCAACTGCATGGTCCAAAAGGTCACTAATTTACGTGGCATTTCTGTGACTGTGACATACAAGGATGGATGTTTATAGATACCAGTCTTAAAACATTAAATGCATTGTCCAAATTCTTTAAAAGTTTGCCAAAAATTTATCTCAACTTTTATACTACCATGTGTTATGGTCTGAATGTCTGTCAAAAACCTATCCTTCAAGGGGATGGTATTAAGAAGTAGGGCCTTTTGGAGGTTATTAGCTTATAATGTAAAGCCCTTAAGAATAGAATTAGTTCCCTTATATAAAAGGCCCAAAGAACTTGCTTTTCCCTTCTACCATGTGACAACATGCCTAGAAGGCACCACCTCTAAACCAGAGATCAAGCCCTCACCAGACAATGACTCTGCTGGTGCCTTGATCTTGGACTTCCTAGTCTTTAGAATTGGGAGCAATAAATTTCTGTTGTTTATAAGCAACCAAGTGTATAGTTTTTATTTTTAATGGTGATTAGGATGCATTGATACCCTGATTTTCCTTATGAAGGCTAATAATTTTTGTATGTTTACTTCTTACTATTTAATGTATTGGTCATTATTACTAATTCATTTGCTCACTTAGGAGGCAAATGAATTAGTAATAGTCTATAGCGATGAGCTATAGCAAATGAATTGCAATAGTCCGTAAGAAAGCTCTTGATGTGATGGTCTGATCTGGCCTGTTGGCCATGGAGATGGAGAGATGTCTTGAGGAGTAAACACATCAAGAGGCCAAATTTGCTGTGTTTCTTGATGATTGTCTGTGGGATTTGAAGGAGAAGCTTACTTCATGGTTACTTGTCAGTTTCTAACTTGAGTAACTAGTTCAATGAACTAGAAATGAAAATTTTCTGGAATAGAAAGGGGTTTTAGGTTAAAGATGAGGAGATTAAAGATAAACATTTTTGAACATGCGCTATGAAGGGATATCCAGTGATAATTGGATTTTGAACATCTATGAAGGGATATCCAGTGGATAATTGTTTTTCCAATGCTTTTGACCACAACCAAAAGTATGTTTAACATCATGATCTCACACTCCCACACAAATGAAAGTAAAATGTTTCATGAAAAGATAATTAGGTAGGTCACTACAAAAGTTTTGAGACAGACTGTGTTATGGTTCCTTATTCCACTTCCAAGAAATAAAATCGGCAGTGTCCTTTCTGACTCACCCATGAAAATTTCAATTTTGCTGCCAGGGCTTCCTTTGATTCCATCTGTGTGAATTTTACAATTATTGGTTTTTTGTAACTCAAAACTTTTGGAATGACTTATGTGTTCTACCTAAGTGTGAATCACTTTTCTATTTTATTCTATTCCATTCCATTCCAGTTTATATTTCATTTTAAAATTTTTGTCTATTCACACAACTGATTTCAAACCCACTAATGAGTTGTAAAACACCATCGTACATACTGTGAAGTAAATGTCTGTGTATAGGAGACGTGTAGGTTTGAGGTGCAGACGTAGACAAGTAATCAGTACATAGTTGGTAAGTGGACCTACAGAAGTGGGTGAAATGGCCCAAGGAGAGAATGTAAAGTGAGAAGACTAGAACATCAGGGTGCTAATCCTGAGGTGTGAGGAAGTGGCACTGAGTGTACGCTACAGAAGGGAATAGAACACACTGGTTTGCAACAGAGGGACTAATGCTCAGTGCTGATTGGAGGTCAATTACCACTGAAAAGTTTCTATCAGTTTAGGGATGTCTAGGACATTGGTCAGCTTTGTGAAAGGACTGTCAGGGTATGCAGGGGAAGAAATTAGATTTCTGGCGGTTGAAGAGAGTGGGAAGTGAAGAAATAGAAATAGAGTTAAACAACTTCTTGAAGAAATTTGTCTCTGAAATGAGAAATTGAGATCAGTAGGAGCTAGGGAAAAAAATAAAACAGGAGTAGAGGAGAATTAGTACTGTACTTTCATTTGTTATGAAATTATCTATTTCAAGGTCAGAGCACTTACCTGGGGCCAGCTCTATAATTACAAGATTAAATTATTGAATCTGTATTTGTTTGGTGCTTGCTCTTTTGTGCGATTATGTGCATTTGCATTCTGTGTCTGTTTGTGCATGAATATATATGCAAATACTATGTGTGTGTTGCCTATTTACCTAACAACCTCAACCAGTCTGAAAGGAACATATTTAGTAGAGTTTATGAGCACAGTTTCTAAGTTGATCCATGGGCAGATGCCCCACGGTGCCCCTGGGACACTCTGAACTATCTCAGAACTCTGGCATTTTTTCCTAGGATACGACATATGATACCACTAAGGGCTGCCAGTCTTCCTTCTGGTATAGCTCAAAGTATGGACTTTATTTTGTAATTTCTTACAGCGGCAGAAAAGTCACACAAGACTTTATTTGAACATGCCCTGGGTTTTAACTTCAGCAGGTACAGAGAAAGAGACTGATTATATTTCAGTTTCACTATCAATCCAATTATCAGCTATGTCAAGATACATAATTGCCCCATATTTGAATTCCTGCTAATGATTCATAATAACCTATGATATCCTTGGCCTTTCGGTCAAATACTTTCTATGGTTTCTGAATCAATGGTTAGAAGCATAGGTAATGGTAAAGGAGATACTGTTACAGTATAATTGGTCTCAGTGGAATGATAGTTTGCTTTAAAATCCAGTTTCTCAGCCATCAGGGCAGAGGACATGTTAAACCACTTCCCCCCCACCAGACTTAGGTTAAAGATGGTGTGCTTATAAATCACCTTGGTATCTAAAGAGAACTGTGTCCACTCTAAGTAAACAGTTATAAAGCATGATCTTCATTTTTACCTTACTTAATAGTGTAAGGTATTTAAGAGACCAGGTGGTTGGTGCTATTAAAAGTAAACTCTGATGATTTCCACGTTTCTTTGTTTTTCATTTAGCTCAAACTATCCACACTTCTAAAATAAGAAAATATATTCCATACTCACACATAAAGTTTCTGTGTCAAAGGGTCTGGTGACTCAGCTTCTCAGCTTTTCCTAGAAATCAGATTGTTCTTTTCCAGGACGGGGAAGCCAGAGGTGCTTCCATCTACTGGTCAAACTCAGGAATACATGGAGTGTTCCCCTGCCTGAAGTGACTAGTTGAGGCTGCTAAACAACCCAGATTGAACAGAGATTGGCCCATGGAGCTCAGAGCTCAAAATAGTGGCTAAGGTAATGAGGGCTAAGGTAAATTCCAATCAACAACTAGGCTATTCAGAGAGAAGGGGGGGGGGAGCTGAGGGGAAAGATTAGAACTTAAACTCCCCAAGGCTCTGTCTGTGTATTCTCTCAGGGACCTTGCCAACCTACAAACAGGCTATAAGGTGTGATTCCTTTGGAATATTCAGGCAAAAATACTTCTGCCTCTTGCATTACCCAACTTACTAGGCTATGGAATTCTAAGCCTGAAACCAGTGAATGGAACAGTTGCAGAGGGCAAATGAACCTTCTCTCGATGTCCCCACTTGGGTCGGTGGCCCCTTCATGGTCATTTTAATTCATTCCTGTGGGCGAAAATACGTGACTATTTCCCTTTCTGATAGTCACAGGGGGGTGATTTGCTATGGTTCAAATAAGACAATGGAATTTGTCTCATTCCTGGTGACGCTAGCTATGAAATGCCAGGATGTTTGGCCTAAGGGAAGGCATCGTGAATTGCAGGCACTGTGGCCAAGTCACCTAGTCCCTTTTGCTTCCTCTGACAGCCACCCTCCTGGGCTGTGATCTGGCTGAATTAATTTACAGCTGCCCGTTCTGAGGACTTTATCTGCATTGTTGGCATTCCTTCTAACCTGCAGCCTCTATTCATTTAATGCTTATCTGATGGGGATTGATATTAAGTGAAGAGGAATGTTCAAATCACACTGGCTTTGGCGAGTGGGAGCAGAATTTCAGTTTAGAAGGGGAATATTTGCTCACTCTTATGAGATTTTTGTTAGTACGTTTGTGGAATGGAAAGGAAAACGATTCCAGGAAAATGTTCCGGCAAAGAGAACTTGAAAGAATGATTCTCCGTGTACTTTATTTATTTGGCCAAAAGATGGGAAGAAGCGCAACCCAGGAGGCAAAGACTAAATGCGATTGGAACAAACTTCTCCAAACCAGTTTTGGCCATTTTGAGAAAAATAGTCTACTTAGAGTCTCATTACTACACTCAGCTGTGCAATTTATTCGTATTGAACAGATCAGAGCAATAAATAATAAGGCGTTTTTAGGAGGCTCAGCTTCCAAGGAACAGGCTTCTTCAAGGACATATCTTAAAGCAGGTGTATTGAATTCATAGCTTTCTGTTCAGAATCTCAGACAGACAAGAGGGTCTCTGAAAGGATTGTAATGGAAAGGAACACCACTCAGCGATGCAGCTAACTTTCTTCAAAATAACATATTATGTGAGCCCCCTTTCCTGGTTAGGCCTTGCAGCAGGCTCCCAGGGCAGCCAGCAGGGCAAAAAGAAACTCAGAGGGCCAGTGAGATTTCCAAGGGCAGGCAGAACCCCAAGTATCCTTCAGGAGAGAAGTGAGACAGAGATTGATTTCACAATTATATCACACTAGGCTGATCACTGAGGCATGTGATGCTTTATCTCTTTAGAGAGCAAGTAACTATGGAGAGGCTTAAGTTCCCATGCCTTAACTATGTTTCCAATGCATTTACAACACCCTAACCATAATCATTTATGACCATTTTTTTTTTTTGAGTCGGAGCCTCAAGCTATCCCCCTGGGTAGAGTGCCATGGCGTCACAGCTCACAGCAACCTCCAACCTCTGGGCTCAAGCAAGTCTCCTGCCTCAGCCTCCCAAGTAGCTGGGACTACAGGCGCCCACCACAACGCCCGGCCATTTTTTTGTTGCAGCCATCATTGTTGTTTGGCGGGCCCGGGCTGGGGATTCGAGCCCGCCACCTTAGGTGTATGTGGCTGGCACCTTAGCCGCTTGAGACACAGGCGCCAAGCCATTAATGACCATTTTAAAGGAAGTCTAATCTATGTAACCAAAAACTTACACAGGTTCTTTCAATGCCTTGTGAAAAATGAGATAGGAAATGAGACAGGAACATGAAATGAATTCATGTTTCTGGTCTTTGAAAGTAGGCAGAACCTAGGAAGTCAAGTACTCCCAAGGAGAGCAAAAACCAGATAGCAATGAATCCAGTAAGACTGAGCACTGGGTAGCCATCCTCGATGCCTCTCTGAGGACTAGTGTGTTGGTGGGCTGCCCAAGCTCGAGTGTCATTTGAACAAGAGAAAAAAACTAGAAGCAGGCAGCAGGAGAAGAAAGCACATGAGCCTCGGCCACAGCGGCAGTTGTACCACTGAGGACTCCCCTTCCCTCCGTGTTCCTGCCTGCCAGGGACCCATCTGCATGGTATCTGAATTGCTTCCCCACATGGCGCTCTTGTTTGGGGCCTACCTTTTACCTTGTCAATATCACAAAGACTTTCTGATAAAGGCACACTCACCAGCTGAGAAAAGCCCTGATTCAGCAGCAGCTGCAGCCGTGGCTTCCTAACTGTAGGCTTTCAGAGCAGAAACCTCTTTCAGAGGTGGCCTCAGACAGGGGATAGGCTGCTGGGGGAGTGTGGAGCAGGGCCCTACCCAGCACCTCGGCTGAGATTGGGGCTGCTCACTTTTATGTCCTGCCTCTGGCCTAGGAACTCTCTCCTTTATGGCAGAGAAGCAGGGAACTTGTTCTATTTGGTTTTAAGCCCCCATTTGCAGGGGAAACAAGAAATTCAATCTCACTCACAGTTACAGCCTGGCCCTTCATTTCCAGGGCTGCCTGAAAACATAGGGGCTTAAGTAGCACTCTGAAAACAGAAAAAGAGTCCCTAGCCCTCCCAGGAAGAGAATCACCGTGTGAATGAGCACTGTCTCCACTCCGTGGTCCATTTAGAGCAGGCGTGCTTGGTAAATGAAGCTGCAGGACAGATGCTGAAACCAATGGCTCTGGGGGCCAAACTATGTGAAAAATTGACACTTCCTAGCTGTGTAGGAAGGCTCCCTACCCTCTCTGTGCCTCAGTTTCCTCTTGTGCAAAATGATACCCACCTCATAGGACTGTTGTGTAGATTAAGTGTGTTAAAGCAGGTGCAAGGATTGGAAGAGTGTGCAGAGCATTGCAAGAGCTCTGTGAATGCCACCGTTTTCTCCTTGTTGCCTGTAAGCCCCAATATCTTTA
Source organism: Otolemur garnettii (assembly GCF_000181295.1). Taxonomy (NCBI): domain Eukaryota; kingdom Metazoa; phylum Chordata; class Mammalia; order Primates; family Galagidae; genus Otolemur; species Otolemur garnettii. The sequence goes on from NW_003852445.1 coordinate 5,768,422, forward strand.
CTTGGCTCCCAAGGCTCCTCCCCCTAGTGGAGCCCCTCTCCTCCGGCTTCCACGTGCTGTGCTGTTCCTTCAGAGCCTCTGTTACTTCTCAAAGCACTTCACGTGTCCATAGCTGTTCACAGGAATAGCAGGGATGTACCAATCTCAATAAATGCCATAGCTAGTGGGTACCTTCCTAGACTCCCATCCCCCACCCCAAGGTCACCGCTTTCCTAGGGCTGAAAAAGAGAAAACAAACCAGCACATCTTCCCCGTGGGAAAGCCAGCCCTGTTTCTCCACCCTCAGCAGCAGCCTCTCTCATTTGTCCTTTACTCCCCAAGCCACGGTTTGTTCATCCACAGTTGGTATTAGGGAGAGGGCCTTCAGGAAACCTGGCATCACCACCTGTCACAGACTAGGGAGCCCAGACACAAGTCCAGTTTCTTAGCATAAGAGAAGAAAAAATCCTGTTCTCCCTTTCCAGGTTTCTATGTTAGTGAAGGAAATGATAAATGAATGTGAGCATATAATTTGCCCTGCCGTGTTTGTGTTTATTATCTGTCTCTCCCGTTAAACTGTAAGCTCCGTAAAGGCAGTGAGCTTGGCTACAGAGCTTTTTCTATATTTCACATTTATTAAATGAATGTGAGTAAAGATTTTACTTCTTAGCTGTAAAAATGTATTCCTTTTACTCTGTGTCTCACCCTCCCCTCGAAACACATAAATAGGCAATTGTATTCTGGTCAATGTTTAATAACCAGCTCTCCTAGGAAATGGGAGAAGCCCTGATTTGTAACATTTGCCAATTTTTTTGGTGTAAATATTCCTGCCATAGGTAATTTTAAGCTAGCATAGCTCACAAAAATTCCTGGAGGTTTAACAATTGGTTCTTCTATGCGAGTCCCAAGAGGTTCTAGCATACCCCTAAAAATAGATATTAGATTAATTTTGTTATTCAAAAAGGAAGATCCAATATTCTTTAACTTGAGTCGAACCTATAATACAAATTCAACATCCAGTCTTCTTCCTTGATATAGACACAAACAAACAAAGTGGTAGGTATGCAGAAAGAAGTTACTGTAGCGGGCCCGAGACTGCTGTCCATAAAAAGACCTGCTCGCAAGGTTGGCCCTTGACTGGTCTCAGGAAACTTACATTTTGGGAGCGTTTCCACTATTCCCAGTACTCATAACAGAGGCTCACGGTGCCTAAGCTATTTACAGACAATGTGGTTTGTACTGAAGAGCTGAAAACCTGTTTTCCTTCTTGCCCTCTGAAATCCTGGTACTTGCTAGGTGCCTACATGACCAGCCTCTGTTAAAGACCCTGGGCAAGGAGCCTCTAATGTGCTTCCCCAGTAGACAGCATTTTACATGTGTTGTCACAATCCATCACTGGAGGAATTGTGTGTGTCCTGTGTGAGTCACTGGAAAAGAAACCTTGGAAGCTTGTGTGTGGTTTCTTATTGACTTTGCCCGCTTTCCTTCTGCCTTTGCTGATCTTCCTTTGTATTATTTCATGATAATAAATCGTATCCATGAACGTGGTTACATGCAGACTTCTGTGACTCCTTCTAGTGAATTACAGAACCTGGGGGTAGTCTTGAAAACCACCAACAGAGTAGATAAATAAATAAATTGATCAGTGCAAGGTGCAACTGAAACCATTTTCATTTCACGGTATTCAAAAAAGTCCACCTGGATTCCCTTCTCTTCTCTGTTTTCACAGCATGTTCATACGCTTTCTTTATGGTGTCCAGGCCTGCTTAGCACTCCCATTTTCACCCCACTCCAGGACAAAGTGCTGCCCAAGGGCAGGGCCATTCCTTGTTCTATTGTTCTATTCATCTTTGTAGAGGGAAATATAACCCTCAGCACTTAGTAGGACATCAGATTCTCTAAATAGATTGTACTACATGAGTCTGAGAAAAATTTTGAGTCAGTGAAGGAGTTGACTAGGGGATTCAAAAATCTATTTAAATGAAGGGCCAAATTTAAAGCTTTATTGACAGTGGAGACCAAAAAAAAAAAATTCCTGTCCCATGTCTGTCTGTTCTCCACACTGTTTCAGAGAAGGGAATGCAGGGCTCTTTCCTCATTGTGTTCTAGATGTCCACAGTGCCATCGAATCCTGAGGGGCCTACTATGTGCCTGATTTTTCTTGCCATCCCAGGTAGATTGCCAACTATTCTAATTCTCATCTCACACAGGATGGCAGAGTTGGCAGGGGGAGGCACAAAAAATACCAATGAAAGGTGACAGAGAAGGGCTGCCTTGATTAGGAGATAACCTCAAGGAATCAACAGGAAGACACGGAGGCCCTAATTCTCTGCAATACCAGATTTTCCTCTTGTTGGCTATTATTTTTTTCATATTTACTTAAAACCAGTTTCAATACTTCCCAGTAATGCAGAATTTAAAGGCTTGTCTTCCATTTTTATCCAGACAGGCGTGCTTAACATTCTACCAGTACAGTGAAAGAATGCAGGTCACCCAAACAGGATGGATGACTGAAACAATTTGAAATTATGCCTGGTCTTTTTTTTTTTTTCTCTTAGTTCATGTGCAGAAATACTGGAAGCTTATTCACTTCTGGTAAGGACTGGTTAACAGCAAGAAATAGAGAAATAAAGCACCCAAAGAAATGATTAATAGAAAATGATATAAAACAACGGCTTACTACATTTTAAAAAAATTTTTCAGTGATGAAAAACCACTTCCATTCCTTTGGCTTTGGAGTGGACATATAAGCACAAATGAATTCAGTGGGGGAAGTTTATGACTTTTATTGTTTGGCACAAGTTCACAGCAACGTCTGAAAAGATTGCCAGGAAATTTCTGTTTAGATTAATCTGCATAGGAATAACTAATTACAGGGAAGGATAACTGTGTATTTTCTTTATTGGATTCATCTCTAGTCGTAAACATATTCTCTATTACCCTATTAATATGTTTAGTTAAGCACACTGTCCATCAGATTAAAATGAGAGCAGGCAACTCTCCCAAAAGTCTACATGCAGAATGCCTATCTGTTAGACCCTGCACTAGCAACACAGAGTGTGCTTAACAAACAGACTTGGTCTTCACCCTGTGTACCTGACAGTCCTGTAGGCGAGAGAAAATCAACAAGAAAATAATAAATGAGTATTTAATCACAAACCATGATGTGAGATGAAACCACAGAGTGCTAGCAAGGAGAATTTGCATTGAGTATTGAGAAAAAGACTCTCTGAGAAAGATATGCTTAATCTGAGGCATTGAGAATAAGGCATTAGCTGGGAATAGAATGTATGAATTTGTGGGGCCAGACAAGCGGAGGGCATGGGTTTAAGAAGAGTGAATAGCATGTGTGTAGGTCTTAAGGCAAGAAAGTCCTTACAGAGATGAGATGAGAAACTATGAGATCAAGAAGCTGGGAACATAGTGAAGAAGGGGAAGGTATATGACAAGAGTCCCAGGGGCACGCTAGGGTTCAAATGTTGCACATGAATAAAGTTTCTATGCAAAGATATTTCCGAGGGGTTAACTTCTGTCCCACATCATGAACTCAACCCCAAACACCATTCTGAGTTCTCTGCCGAGAATGGAAACGTTTGGGAGAAGGCACACAGCATCTTGGGATAAACATAGACTCATGAATTTCCTGCCATGGAAGTAACATACCTCCAGTGAATTGTAAATAGGTTTATTGAATTAACAAGCTTAATTAAATTAAGTTTAATTGGGACAGATGGATTGGCATTAGTTGGCAGAGGAAGTTGGACAGTTTAGTCAAGAAATACAAGAAACTTAACATTCTCTGCCACACATCAGGAACTGTGTCCTTCAGCTTAAATCCAAAGCAAATGCAGCTGAAGAAATGGAAAAATAATTATGTACTCTTGTCAGCACTAGTGTAGACCAAAATCAGGACATCTCCCTGTCATGTAAACTTAAAACCAGGAAAAATGAGTCCAGCTCATTATCAGTGCTGCCTCCTGAATGCACATTGCATTTCAGTTGCACACGAGGTGAGGTGCGGCAGCCTACAGAGGAAACCAGTAGCACAAGGTATATTGCCATGGCTCAGTCTCAGATGAAATTTATACCGAGGTAAGGAAAATAATTGAGCCAAGTTCTGAACTTATTTCCAACTCTCTGAGATTGGAGGTACTTTAGGCAAGAATATATAGCCAGCAAAATAATATATCACCAGCAAAATAATTCATGAAGAGAGTCCCTGCCTTCTTGTACATTATACTATCATCCTGGAGACTCACTTGGATGAGTTGATTTAATGTAAATTAGAAACATATGGACTAAATCTCTCAAAATTGCCAGATGTGATTGAGGTTTTGACAAACCAGAAGACCACTGACAGGTATTTAGGAAATGTTTTCATAATCCAAGAACCACTAGGTTGGCCCATCTCTAAAAATGAAGTCATGGCCCTCAGAACAGTATGTTATTCCTCTTATTTTTATGTTTAACAACATAAATCTTGTCACCCCTGATCATAATATATAAATATATGTTTATAAGTTTGGATATGCAGATGTCAAAATGGTGGAAGCAATTCTCATAAGGGTAATAGTTTTCTAATCTAGAATATCCTAAGATTCTATGGCAGATGGCAAACCTGGATGTTAGTAGTCTCCTACCTGACAGGGTTCTCATAGCAAAACCAGAATTTACTCTAGTTAAACAGAAAAGGAATTTGTTAAAGGAAATTGGGAAGCTCACCAGTTTCCTCGGAGAGCCAGCACATCAGGGTAGAGACTATACAGCTAGAAATATGGCCAAACCACACACACAGCTGCTGCCGCTCCTCAGGCCAGACCTTCCAGATTGCAATGAGGATGTGGTGGCTCGATGACACAAGCTCTTTCATTCTTTGCATCAAAAGAGAGATGCCTTGTGCACCTCACTCACTGAAAGGTAGGTTCTGCATACTGTCTTTCCATGTGGTTTAATTGCTAATCAAAAACTTTCATGGATGTATTTGATTGGTAGACCCCAAGTTATGTGCCTGTGTCCCACCCAAAAGGGAAACTGGAGGAAAGAGTTCGACTTCTTTCTATCTTGGAGAAGAGGAATGTTTAAGGTGGGAGATTCTCCTTTTAGAGCAATGGTATTCTCAAGATGCTCGATGGCCACAACCTAGCAAGTAATCCTTACAGTTTAGATTTTGTAACATTTCTTAGTTATCAATTACATTTCATAGTCTTGTTTTGCTATGCATCTAATGACATATTTCTTGTATATATATATATATATGCTTCTCATTTTTCCTCATGGCCATTTTTTTAAAGCATACTTGAGACTCTTATTTGGCAATTTGACAGATTTTCTATCTCGAACCCAAGTGAAAGCCCAAAACAAACACTCCCCAAAATGGATGTGGTGGGGGCTGAGCATGTGTGAAACAACATGAATTTGATTTACATGAGTCTATTGCAGGTATTCTACTCAGGGCTTCTCTATCCTTTTTCTTTTCTTTCTTTTTCTTTTTTTGAAAATTTATTACGTTCCTCACCTGTATAAAATTTGCAAGAAGAATTTAACACTCATATACCTTTCACCTACATTCATCAGTGTCTCTTCCTTTGAAGAGTGCAGGCCAGTTGTTTTTCAGAATGTTCCTCCTTTTGAATTTCTCTAGTCTCATGACTAGACTTAGATTAAACACTTTTGGAAGAGATGCTACATAGATGATGATACAGTATAAGTAATTTACATTTTTATCTAAATGGTATCAGCTTGACTCTTTACTAATAATTTTAAGTTGGATAATTTGGTAGGTTAGTTGAACCCAGTTTTGGCTGTTGGAAATATTTTTGGTTTTATATGAAGTTCAGGATTTTTTTTTTTTTAGATCTGTGAAAAATGATGCTGTTATTTTGTTGGGAATGGCACTGAAGCTGTAAATTACTTTGATCAGCATGGACATTTTAACAGTGTTGATTCTTCCCATCCATGAGCCTGGGAGGTTTTCTCATTTGTGTTATCTGTGATTTCTTTCATCAGTATTTAGTAGTACTCCTTGCAGAGATCTTTCCCTACTTTGCTCAAGTATATTCCTAGGTATTTTATTTTCTTTGCAGCTATTGTGGAAGGTATTGAGTTCTCGATTTAACTCTCAGTTTAACTGTAATAGTGCATAGAAATGATATGAATGTTGTACATTAATTTGGAACCTGACATTTTACTGAATTTTTTTTATCAATTATAGGGATCTTTTGATACATTCTTTAGGGCTTTCTAGGATAAAATCGTATCATTGGCAAACATGGGTAGCTTGACCTCCTCTTTTCCAATTTGCATGCCCTTCGTTCCTTTCTCTTGCCTGATTGTTCTGACTAGGCCTTCTGGAACTATGCTGAATAGAAGGGGTGATAGTGGGCACCTTTGTTTTGTTCCAGTTCTCACAAAGAATGTTTTCAACTTTCCCCCATTAGGTATAATGTTGGCTGTGGGTTTGTCACATGTGGCTTTTATTATTTGGAGGATGTCCCTAGTCTGACTAGTTGGTTGAGAGTTTTATGAGGAAGGGGTGCTAGATTTAATCAAAGACCTTACCTGCATCTTTTGAGATGATTATACGATTTCGTTTTTGTTCTCTCAATTTGTTTATTGTATCACATTTACTGATTTGCCTATGTTGAACCATCCTTTGCATGCTTGGGATGAAAACCATTTGATCATGGCGAATGATGAGTTGTCTTTTTGGTGTGCTGTTGGATTAAGTTTGCTGGTATTTTGTTGAGGATTTTTGCATCTGTATTCATTAGGAATATTGATCTGTAGTTTTCGTTTTTTGCTGTGTCCTTTCTTGGCTTTGGTATCAAGGTGATTCTGGCTTTATGGAATGAGTTGAAGGAATGCCCTTCTTATCTATGTTATGCAATAATTTCCGTAGTATAGGTACCAGTCCTTCCTCAGAGATCTGGTAGAATTTGGCTTTGAATCCTAGAGATTTTTTACTGATTTTTCAATCTAGCTACTCTTTATTTCTGTTTAGGATTTCTATTTCTTCCTGATTCAACCTAAGGAAGTTACGTGTTTCCAAGAATTTGTCCATTTTCATGAGATTATTTTTAGTTTGTGTGTGTAGGGGTTTTCATAGTAGTCAAGGATGACATTTGGAATTTCTGTAGTATCAGTTGTAATGTTTCCTTTTTCCATTTATGATTGAACTTATCTGAATACTTTCTCTTCTATTAGTAGTTAATCTAGCTAGTGGTCTATTGATTTTGCTTGTCTTTTTGGAAACCAATTTCTTTGCTTTTGTACCATTCTTTGTAATTTTTGTTTGTTTCCATCATTTGGTTCTGCTTTGAGCTTTTCTGTTTCTCTCTTTTGTGAGTTTGGGTTTGATTTGTCCTCCTTTTTGCTATTTCCTTGAGGTGTGACATCAGGGTGTTAATTTGTGATCTTTCCATATATTTGATGTAGGCGTTTAAGACTAAGAACTTCCCTCAGCACTATTTTGCTGTATTCCAGAGTTTTGGAAAGTTGGTGTCACCTTTCTTGCTCAATTTGATGTTTTTAAATTTCCACCTTGATTTTTTTCATTGACCCATGGTTGATGTAACAGTACGTTGTTTAATTTTCATATATTTGTGTACTTTTGAGAGTTTCTTCTGGAAATAATTTCTAGTTTTATCCCACTGTGGTCTGAGGATACATGGTATGATTTTGATTTTTCTATATTTGCTAAGACTTGTTTTATGGCCTAACATGTGATCTGTCTTGGAAAATGACCAATGTACTGATGAGAAAAATATATATTCTGCAGTTTTGGCATAGAATGTCTATAAATTCTGTTAGATCCATTTGTTCTATAATCTCATTTAAGTCCAGTGTTGCTTTGTTGATTTTCTGCTTTAATGATCAGTCTGTTCTGTCAGTGTAGTATTGATGGCCTCAGTTATTTTGGTGATATTGTTTATTCATTTCTTTAGATCTAGTAGAATCTGTTTTATGAATACAGGAGCTCTTGTATTAGGTGCATATATTTTTAGAATTATTAGATCTGCTTGTTGAATTAATCCTTGTATATTTATATAATGACCATCTAGTCTTTTTTTTTTAATCATTGGTGATACAAAGTCTATTTTATCTGAGATGAGAATAGCTACTCCTGCTTGCTTTCTATTTCCATTTGCATGGAATATTTTTTCCATCTCATTATCTTAAGATTGTTAGAATCTCTGAGACCGAGATGAGTTTCTTGGTAACAGTATATGTTTTATTCATTTAAAAAAAAATCTATTCAGCCCATCTATCTCTATCTTTCAAGTGGAGCGTTAAGACTATTTACATTCAATTTCAGTGTTGTTATGTGAAATATTGTTATTTTTCATCGTGTTGATCATTACCTAATTGTTTTGTTTTCTCTCTTGTGTTACTAACTTTTGAGTGTTTTTACATTGATGGGTGTTAATTCTCTGTTCCATGTATGGAGCACTTTTAAGCATTTCTTTTCCGCTAAGTCTTCTTGTAGGCCAAGTCTAATGGTGACAAATTCTCTTAGTAATTGCTTGTCTAGGAAAGACTTTATTTCTATTTCCTTTATAAAACTTAGTTTTGCAAGATACAAAATTCTTGGCTGGAAGTTATTCTGTTTCAGAATAGTAAAAATGGGACCCCAATCTTTGTCTTGTAAGGTTTCTGCTGAGACTAATGGGAGCATTAGTCTCATGGGTTTTTCTTGTAAGTTACTTGATGCTTTCCTCTACTAGCTTGTGGGATTCTCTTTCAGTTTTGCTTCTGCTAGACTGATGATTATGTGATGATCATATTTCTTGGTGATATCCTGAATCTTTTAGGTGTTTGATGACTTTCCTGTATGTCTAAATCTTTAGTGATAGCAAAAAGTTGTCCTGAGCTATTCTTCACATAGGTTTTCCATGCCTTTTGCTTTTTCTTCTTCCAGGATACCTTTGATTCTTATATTCATGTACCTTGTATAGTCCCATATTTCTCACAGAGATGGGTCATTCCTTATTTATTCTCTTTTCTTCATTTTTGGCTGCTGAGTATAATATAGTCTTCATTTTTGGCTGCTGAGTATAATATAAAACCTCATCTTTGAGTTCATAAATTCTTTCTTCTGCTTGGTTTAGTTAAAACTTTCTACTGTATTGCGGAATTCCTTAAATGACTCTTTCATTTCTAGAAGTTATGTTACTTTTTTTTAAATATTGTCTATCTCTTTAGTGAATTTTTCATCATGTCCTGAATATTTCTTTCTTTGTATTAGTTTTAGGCTTTCTCATCAATCCCCTTGATCTTCCTTGCCTTTGATATTTTAAATTCCATATCTGACATTTTGATAGTTTCCTTTTGGTTGGATTGCAGTCCATTGCTGAAGAACTATTGTGATCCCTTAGGGATGTCAAAATAGGCTCTTTTTTTTTTTTTTTCATATTGCTAAAGTTTTTATGCTGGGTCCTTCTCAACTGGAACCTCTTCTTTCAGTTCAAGAAGATGCCTTTGTAGTACACCTATTCTCTTCTGCTTGATACTCTGTTGTTCAGTGGAGAGAAGGGGAGGTCCCTGGATGGTCCCAGTTCTACTCTGGAAGATTGACCAGGCAAAGAGAGTGGTAGATATACTGCAAGCCTTTAACTCTGCTGCTCTGCTGTGTCTCCCGGTTTCTCATGGTTGTTATGGGTGGTTGGCAAATGCAGCATGAACATTCACCTCACCCAGGTCTGCATGTATCTCTCAACTCCTGTTGGGAAAACAATCTCACATATTTTGCATGTTTGATATTTTCCCACAGGTCATTGAGTCTCTTCATTTTTTTCTTCCTGTGCTACAATTTGGATAGTTTCTATTGTTATGCTTTCATTTTAATTGATCTTTTCTTTTATAATATCTATTTGTTGTTAACTTTATTAAGAAAATGTTTATTTCAGATGTTGCATTTCTTATTTCTGGAAGTTCCTTTTTTATTGATTTCTTTCTTTATTATGACCATATTGTCCTTTAGGAAATATTTATAACATTTATAATATTTGATTTAAAATTATTCTCTTTTTTCATTATCTCTGTCACTTCTTTTTCTGCATCTATTTCCTTCTATTTTGAGGTAATAATCTGGTGTTTCATTGTTTGTTTAATGAATTTTGATTGAATTCATATTGCGAATATTACAATATTGAGCTTTTATTATGTTTATTTTTCCTCTAAGAAGGTTGAAATTTGTCTTGTTAGGCAATTAAGTTACCAATAGTTATGTGTTCGAAGATGTTTTTAAGTTTTTTTTAGAGTTGTCCAAAGTAGCCTCTACTCTAGGACGAATTCAGCAAAACTATCAAGGAATGATTCTCTAGGTTTTTGGGTTTTTTTATTATTGTTTGGGATTCATTGAGGATACAAAGAATTAGGTTACACTGACTGCATTTGTTAGGTAAAGTCCCTCTTATAATTGTGTTTCACCCCAAAGAGGTGTGTCATACACCATGATCCCCATTCCCCCGCCTCCTTCCCTCTTCCGGGTCCCTCATTGCCCTATCCCCCACCTTGTATTAGATCATCTACTGCCTTCATATTAGAATTGAGTACACTGGATTCTTACTTCTCCATTCTTGTGATGCTTTACTAAGAATGGATTCTGACTTAATCCAGGTTAGTACAAAAGATGCAAAGTCTTCGTCTTTTTTAATGGCTGAATTATATTCCATGGTATACATATACCATAGCTTGCTAATCCATTACTGAGTTGTTATGCATTTAGGTTGTTTCCACACTTTGGCAATTTTAAATTGAACTGGGATAAACAGTTTAGTGCAAATGTCCTTATGATAAAATGACTTTTTTTTTCTTGTGAGTACAATCCCTAGTAACGGGATTACAGGTTCAAAGATTCTTTAGGTTCTTTACTGAACTCCCCAAGGGCTGAATGAGGATTCTCTGCTTTGGCTAGAAGGGATTTGAGCATCTCCTAATCTTGTTCAAGTTCTAGGAGTTACTGAGGTTATAGTTCCCCATAATCATTTTTCCGCAGAAGTTGCTTTTTGTGCAGTTTTTGGAGTCTTGATGTATACATGTCTAGTTAAGGGGACCTCTATGAACCCTTCTCTGCACAGATGATTCCTCTCTGACACTCTTCCCTGCAAATTCTAACTGCCTCAATCTCCCTCAAACTCAATATCCCTCTTTACAGCTCAGCAAGATGTTTAATGCTTTGATAAGGATCTTCCTCTCTTTCCCATCTTCCAGCATTTGTCTACAGGCAGAAAGCCAGGGCCATACTCAATTTCACCTCTGTTTCTCTCTTCTCTTTGGTCCCAATCCTGCTTTACCTGTTGTTTCCACATGTTGGTAAAGAATCCTTGTGTATATTGAATATGATTTTTTTAGTTGTATATGGTAAGTAAACTGGTTGTATACAAGAAGCAGAAATCAACTAAAGATGATTTTAAGGAGGAGTTCTGCAATATGCCATTCATTGGTCAGAACTAAATCTACTCTTATCTGTAAGAAAGGCTGAAAATATGTCCTTTTTTATGGGTCTCCATATGCACAGTGGAAAAACATGGATTTTGAGAAACGCTGAGCATTATCTGGCATAATAATAAAGTGGCTAGCTCACTTACCCACCGAGAAGCTCCTTGAGTAGAGGTCAGAGCCTTTCTCATTTGAGAAGGCTATGAAAGCCTGGTGTTCATGAAGTGCTTAGGAAAAATATAATACTGAAAAGAACATGGTCTCTAATGCTGAACTCATCATTATTCAAACTACCACAGTGAAAATGAGGTGTGAGGAAAAAAGAATGTATGCTGGGTGGAGAGAGATTTGGAGAAAAAAACCAAAAATCATCTCAGAGCTCTAAATGTATTGGTTCATAGATGATTCTAAAAACTCTGTTGAGATATTGGAGAGTGTAGAAGCTTTATTGCTCTTCTCATCTTATATGTCCTCTTCAATCATGTCTATAACTGTTTAAAACATTTTAGGTCATAAAGAAGCCACTAAATGGATCTTTCTCCGAGGCAGGCAGCCCCTCTTCCTTGTTGTATTCTTCCCATAACCTATCGTGGTGAAACATAAAGTTCATTTTCATTACTATCTGTCTCTTCTATTTTAATAAGGCCTGGGCTTTTGTCCTTTTCCTTCACTGTTATATTCCTATCATATAAACATTTGTTGAATGAAAAAGAGGAGAAGAAAACAAGAAAAATAGCTCAGTTGGAGTGATACCAAGGAAGAAACTGAGATAGGATCTGAAACTATGATGGGGACGTTGGCTGCCCTTGAAATTGCAACATGGTTTATATTTGATTATAAGAAGACTTGGGTAGCTCTCTAAGGACCATGCAAAAGGACAAAATAAAAAAGGAAAGGAGAGTTTCTCTGTATCCTATTTGTGAAATTCAGCTAATTCATACTTTGTGCTTGTAGGAGAATCCTTTAATAGTCAAAATAGGAAATGGCCAAACCACAGAAAACATTATAAAAACAGGAATGGATTTGTAATTAAAAATTAAAATAAGAAAACAGAAATGTATGCTGTCCATTTTACCTGGTTTCCAATCAATGCATGTACTTGTCTCTTATATACAAAGTGAATTTTTAGTTGCCATGAGTCCTATAAAAACAGTATCTTTAACAAACTAGTTCCTGCCCCTGTATTTTCCTGCCTTATGATTTGAAAATGGGTGTTTTATTTTCTTCTTTTTTACATTTAGTCTGGAATCCCTTCTTCATTCCTTGGCCTCATTTTTAGCTCCAAGGGGTTCATTATTGCAAAGTTAAAAAAGCCATAAACAAGGGATGGTCACGAGGCAAATGCAGCAGAGGTGCTGCCTTCTTCTTCCCATCATAACCGCTCTTGAATTGCTGGGTGGCACCAGGAAGCTCACTGGTACCTTGGCATATGGCAGGAGGAACCTGGTAATTTGGGTAGATTAAAAGTGAGTATGGAATTGCCATTAAGTTGTCATCCAGGGTTTGTGTATGTATATGTGGTGTAGCAGACTGGAAAGGGGAAGGAACTAAGGGCAAAGGAGAAGGGAGGACAGGAGAAGAGAGGCTAAATCAGCCCTACCCTTTGCTAACTTTGTGTTTCAGTTATTAATATGGAAAAGTCAGTGCTTACTCTGTGGTCTTTCTCTTTTCTGTGGATCTCATGTTTTGTTAGCCGCCCTTTTTTGATAGAGCCCCCCAAGCTGATTGTTGGACTGGCTTAGCCCACTCCACTTCTCTATGTAAGGAATATTTCATCATGAAGGGTGGGATTCAAATTCTGCAATGCATACAGCTCCCAAACAACCAAGGCCAAGGAACAAAATAATAAGCCAAGGAGAAGTGGAGATTGGAGTAAGGAGGAGAGGGTTGGTGGGCAGAGGAGGTGGCAGATTTTTCCTTCCAGTGAATTTGGTTCAGATGTGTGTCCCACATGCTTCTGGCTGGAAATCAGAATCTTAGTATGCAACAGAATTCCTGTGAGCATGGAGATAAGCACTAGAGCTACAGATCAGTTGATTTAATTACACTGAATAGCTCCTTAGAGGAGATGTGGGTTGCCAGCCTGAGAAAACGTGGTGTCCATCTTTCTCTCAACACTGTCCTCAGCTGTAGGTTCAGATTAGGGGACCAAACCTTGTAGCCAGGGCAGCCAAACTCATTTACCCATCCAAATGTTGTCTGTGAATTCAAAGGCTGAAATTTATAGAGCTCAGTGAGCTGAAAATTATAGGGCATTATGCCACTTAGGAGAGTAGTTTTATGTTTATTTTGAGAATTGGGATTTCAAACTTAGTTAAGACTGAAAAATTCTTTACAAGGACACGGTGACTTGTTCTTCCTATGCTCTCAGTAACAAATTTCTCATGGTTGGCAAACCCACTAATCTTTTATGACTTAGATACAAAAACTCATGAACCAGGCAGATTGGGTATTAGCAACAACATCCATCCACTCAGCTTCTCCCAAGAATTAGGGGCAGGGATATCTCCTATTTGCAACAAGAACATCAGGCTCAAAGCAAAGAATCTGGATTAAATAAAGCTCCAACCCAGTGGCCCTCCTTTACCTGCCTGATGTCCTTGTCCTGTCTGGCCTTAGCTGTAGAAGCCTCCAATGTCTTTGCCTGGCATTCTTCCTCTTCCTACGAGTCCATCACTGCTTTGTGCATGCCAGTTCAATGACTCCATTGTGCCTGCAATAACACTCAGCCATTTTTCTCAATTACTTCTCTTGCACTGGAAAAGAGGAAAAGGCTCAGCCTAATCTGGGCTTAGGCTACAAAAACATTTTAGCACTGCAAATAAATTATCTAAATGTGTTGAGATATTCCACTTTCTAGTTAAATGCTAAGGCTTGTACCACAGGGTTGTGAAATGCACATGGCCAGGGAGGTTAAGAAAAATAACCTCAAAAGACAGGGCCACAGAAGAGAGAATGGTAGTGGCTGCCACGCTTGTGGCCATGGCTCTGTGTGATTCCTGTTACACTGTGCCATCAATGTGGAGCTATAGGATAAAGGAAATCCTTCAGCCAGTCTTGTGCAAATCATGCTTCCTGGGGGCAACAGGACGTGCCATTTGCATGAATAAAACTGAGCCTCAGTGGCCATCAGCATTTGCAAAATGGGAATAATTATCCTTTTCTTTTTCCCCCTCCCCTGCCACTCTTCTGCCTCTTGTTAGAGCTGTCCTTTTCATGACCTGCTCTTTCACTCCATGGATTGCTGGGCAGGGGGCAGATAGGAACTGAGTGTATTGATGGTAATAATAGCAATAGCTGCCATTTCGTGTGTACTGTCCATGTGCTAGACACTAACATTTGCCCTTCAATCCTCAAACAACTTTAGGATGAGAGCATAATTATCTCCATTTCTTTATAAAGAAATTGAGAATGGGAAATGATAAGAAACCACCAAGGGAATAAAGCGAGCAGTGGTGAGCATCTCTACCTCTTGTTAGAGCTGTCCTTCTCATGACCTGCTCTTTCACTCCATGGATTGCTGGGCAGGGGGCATCAGGAACAGAGTGTATTAATGGTAATAATAGCAATAGCTGCCATTCGTGCGTACTGTCCACATGCTGGGCAATAGCTGCCATTTTGTGTGTACAACCCACGTCGTTGCTAAACTGCATTGTTTTTTAACCTGTAAAGCATAAAATATTTGGTATTGGTTACAGTTAGTAATGACTTTGCAACTTCCACCATGCAATTATAAATTCTCCTTGATGTACTAAGACATATCTGCCAGGACTTGAAGCACAAGGCTTGTGACAGGTTAGATGAGTAGCACCTCACATGAAAGGGTAATGAGCACTTTTGACAAAGTCTGTAGATTTATTCTTTTAGTTTATATGACTTCCAAATTCATAGTAGGATTTCAGGAGAAAAAAGATAATGGTCAAATCTCTTAACACTTTCTAGTCTCTCAGGCTCTGTGATGGCTAGTATTTTGACTCAACAAGTAATATATAAAGTTTATATTATAAGACTTTAAAGTTTACAATGATATTTCATGCAAATGATCTCCTGTAATGTCCATCCAATTGCAATCTACTTATTATCATGCCCATTTTACAAATGAGAAAAATAATTTATTCATGGGGCAATAAGGTATATCCCAAAAATCTATAAATGTCTCCCAGTTATAAAAATCTACCATATTAAGGATGTTTATATGTCCTAGTTTGTCTGACTATACCAGCATCAATCACTCTCAAAAGTGTCTTTTTGAGAGATGAATTATATGGTCAACTAGCCAGGAGCATAAAATTAAACACAGAATTTCACTTGCAACTGAAAGAATTACAAATTTGGCCATCAGGGACACAATTGTGCATATCCTGCATAAGAGCAATTCTTGAAGTGAGATAAATATTGTGAACATAGATAGTGTAGTTCACTCTCTGACTGGATCAATGAAAATTCCTTTCTTGGTCAACCATTGTGTTTGAGTCCCAGCACGTTTGTATCACTGGTGAGCTTTTAAAACTCAGTCTGCCTCATCCCACCCAGGACTAATTAAACCAGAACCCCTGGCTTTTAAAAAAAACCCAAAAGATATATTTTTTTTGGATACAAGGTCTTGCTCTGTCATCTGGGCTAGATAGAGTGCATTGGTGTCATCATAGCTCATGGCAACCTCAATCTCCCAGGTTCAAGTGATCTTCCTGCCTCAGCCTCCTGAGGATATTGGACTACAAGTGCCCTCCACAATGCCTGGCTAATTTTTCTTTTCTTTTCCTTTCCTTTTCTTTTTTATCTTTTCTTTCTCTTTTTTTCTTTCTTTTTCTTTTCTGTTTTTCTCCTTCTCCTCCTCCCACTTTTTTGTAGAGTCTCTCTGTATTGATCAGGCTGGTGTCACAATCCTGATCTCAAGCCATCTTCCAGCCTCAGCCTCTCAAAGTTCTGGGATTACAGGCATGAGCTGCTGTGGCCAGTCCAGACGGAGCTTTTGGCAGTGCAGGCAGCGGTATGTACAAAGTAGGTAATGCAGTATATTAGACCCATGGGAAGTGCATTGCTCACAAAGGACCAGATAGGAGGGAATATTGCTGAGAAGACCAATATATTACAATACATTTGAGATGGCTTGTGGATTGTGTGATGGGCCCAGAGAGTGGAAAGAAAAGACAATGGTGGCTACTACTCTCTCTTTTAAAACTCATTATGTGTTTATCTTGACTTAATGAAGTGCACTATTGTTTAGAAGATGATTTATTTGGCTGAATAGAATATTGAGTCTGGTCTCCAGTCCCATATCCATCTCTCTGTAATCTTATTTGTTGAAATCTCTTGTTTTGCATGTGTGTGTGTGTGTGTGTGTGTGTGTGTGTGTGTGTTGGAGAGTTACTAAGGAGGCAAGATTATTCAGAATTGTTAGATAAAGGAACTGTGTATGAAAACAAAACTGATATCTGTTATCATAATGTTTTCTAAGAGAGAAACTTCTCATTTTTACTTATTTCAGAATATGCCCTCAGAAAGGAGAGAAATATCCCGTTTTGCAAAGAAAGATGTAGAGTCACCAAGAGGGTAGGTGGTCAGCTGAGGGCCAGGCAGTGAAGCAATTCAGACCCTAAATTAGCAGTGAAATTTTCTAATCACTGATCTAATGCTCTGTGAAAATTCAAATGTCGTGAAAAAGAAGTTTCACCATTTTTCCAACTTATGAGAGTATTTTTAGGGGAGAGTATTATAAGGCCTATTTTATGGGTTATTTATTGCAATAAATGTTGATTTTCCTTTGAAATGTGCTAACTCATACCCTAATCTCTTTACTATAATTTTTCCATGGAAAGAAAATACCATTTCAGCTGATGCAGTTTCAGTGTGCTTGGAGCACAGTCTCCGGTTTCAGGTGCCCAGGGCTGCGGGAGGCCCGGCCAGGGGCTTGTTCCCTCCTAGTACAGATCACTACAGTTTAGAAGTGTGGAATTCTTTGCTGACAACTCCAAGGAATTCAAATTCTTTCCTTTGTGCTTTTTTATTCTGTGCAAATAATATTTAGTCCTTCCTTGGATTCTATTTTAAGAGGTGATTTCTCAAGTTTCCCTGTAACCCTCTCCGAACCCCAATCGTAACTCTTATTCTTCAATTCCTCATCCTCCTTTCCTATTTCACTCATTTTCTCCGGGGAGAGGAGGACATAGACAGAAATGGAAGAAGACCTTTGAGGTACTACCTACCCGAGAGTTGCTTTACCTCAAATATTAACCCACTGCACCAGTCATTGGTGGTGGTGAAGAGAGAGAGGCTCACGACATCGCAGAATGGAACCTCTACTCTTTAATCAGTCAGCCATGGAAAGGGTGGAAGAAGGAGGTGAAGAAAGGAGCTCCTTGTTCCTTCGTATGATGGCGCAAACTCCCCAAATACAAGTGCAGCAGTAAATTCAAGGTCGTCCCTTAGACCTAGAGACTGGCCTTTTCACTCCTATAAAATAATAATGTATAATATTATTACAAGCAGAGGTAGAAAAATACTTAGATTTAGTTTCCTCAGACCCGGGAATGAGCAGAAATAAAAATTCATTCCTGACCTTATCATGTCATTAAGACCTGACATACTACAACTTCTACCCTTGTTTCTCTCCAGGGATCTTTAGTGGTCCTGCGCTGAACGGAGGAAGGGGAGCCTTCCCCCAGGCACCTGTCACAGAGATCTGGCCTGATCAGGGTAAATTGGTCCCACTTGATAGCCTGTACAAGGCACGGAGAGTCCCAAATGGCTTGAGAAGGTTGAAAAACTGGTCACAATGCTGATCTCATGAAATTAAACATGACCTAAAAAATTATTTGTCATATAATAAGGCTGGTTATGAAAGTGGTAAAGGGGAGTTGGGTAGGGATTGAAGCCTGGCAAAGGCCCCAAAAGAAGAAAGCAATCATAAGGTCTGGCAGAAAATGCTTCTTGTTTTCCACTTGGTAAATCCAGATGGGCTTCCTGAAGGAGGAAGGCTAAACAGTTTCGTTTGAGTTGCCTTTTAAATGATAAGGAGGATCCTTCAGTAAACAGGAAATGAAGAATTCTAGACTTGAGAATAGCTGACAAGAGTGCAGAAGTGGAAGGGGACGGGGACTCATTAGAGTCCCAGATTTCATCTGATGGAGGGTTGTCCCTGTTTGTGTGTGTGCCTGTCTCCTTTATTAGACGGCCTGCCTCTCAAGGGCCAGCACTGGGCCTCATTCATACTCATGTTCTACACATTAGCCTACAATTTGTTGTCCAAATACATGCATACGTAAATGAGTGAAAGTATGAACAAAGTTATAGATGGAGGTGTCTGCCTGTAGCCTCAGCTATGAGTTTGCCTCATTGTTTGGGACCACGTATCTTTCTTTGTTCAGGAATACGGCACACGCTGATATTTCAGAGCATCTTGTAACCAGCAAATGATGCTTGCCTTTGGCTTTTTGAAAGAAGACTGCACTGAACAGTTAAATTGACTTTAAATTTAGTAGCATTGGGCAAGAATAGAAATGTTCTAATCCTGTCTCCTCCTACGGAATGTGAATTGTGGTCAGAGTAATATGTTTTTGCCTCCTGTGATTTAGATCAAATTTCATAGACCAGACAGGGCGTAGGGAGCCAGGCTGCAGCAGCCACTCTGCCTGGTAAACAGTGTCACACCTCCCTTGGATGGCCCAGGGTACCATGTGTGCCCTGGCGTCAAAGACAACTCACCAGGGCTTGTCCACTCTGCCTGCCTTGTTTCTCTGCCCAGTGTTCATGTGGAGTTTGGCTTCCTATTCTTAGAACTGGGCAAGGTGATGGTGTGCAGGTGTGAGAGGTGCTCACACATGTGCCTGGACAACACTGCCCCAGAAAAACATACCCCGGACCTGGACTGGAGTCCAAGTTTTAGGTCTTCACTTTCCATTAGAAAAATAAGGTCAATGGCTCTAAAATTTCCACTGCAGAGGGCTAGTTAGGCCTAGCATTGCAATGCTCTCTGGGCAGTTCTGTGGCTCCCATGGAGACCAAGGAAGATGTCAGAATGAAGTGTCTGCAGGCAGAAAAATGCAGGCCACCTGCCTTCCTTCCTTCACGGCTATCAAGAAAATAATTACTCAGTTACCCGGTGGATTTAACACCGTTACCTTCCTGCCACCTCTGGGTTT
Organism: Otolemur garnettii; assembly: GCF_000181295.1. NCBI lineage: Eukaryota > Metazoa > Chordata > Mammalia > Primates > Galagidae > Otolemur > Otolemur garnettii. Next base: position 5,787,981 of record NW_003852445.1, read on the forward strand.
ACTATCTTTGCTTCGAAATAAGAGGGTCATTTCACCAGTGTGCTTCAAGAACTCTGTGTTCAACCTGCTTTCTGGCACAGAATTATACACCTATTGGAGAGTAAAGGGATTTACCTTTAGAAGGAAATGTTGTGGCTTGTTCAGTCTTCCAGTGTTACTATCTCCCTTACCTTGGTAGTGCTACCAATGGCAAGGTATGGTAACTGGCTAATTAAACGCCTTGTAGGAAAGGCATTAGTATATATACCTAGAAAGGGGGTTTCAGAAGCAAGGAGAGGAGAATGAAAAGAGAAACTTCAGAACAAGCAAAAATAAAATTTAGCTAATGTCTATCACTTTTGCTGAACTGAGATTAGAGATTATGTGGTAGGAGACTATATAATCAGATCAGAATTCTTCACTAATTTCACTTTTATTTATCTACATGATAATTGACATAAGGGAAGAAACAACTTCTACTTTCTAAAAGTCATGGATATTAAGCCCATACAAATATTAACATTTTATGGAAGTTTGGTGCAAATTTATAAAGGCAAAGAAGGATCCATTTCAAGCCTTCTTAGGTTCCCTGGATGTTAAGTAGTATCTAATCAAATGGCATCTTAAATTGTCTGGCCAAAAGTTTTTTTCTTTTTTTCCCTTGCCTCTATTAACTAACACTCACTGATAATATGCATCAGATGTCCAGATTAATTTGGACAGTGGGTAGCTAATGCATGTACTCTTTCTTTAAACCTTTACAAGGAGTAATATGTAAGTTTTCTCTTTTGTTACTCCTTAAACCTTCTCATTATTATTAGATTAGTCTCCTTCTGTATTAATTACCTTCAGATGGTAAGATTTTGTAGTTTGTAAGTAATTAACATTACTTAATTTTTATTTTAATTAACTGAATGAGCATTTGGAAACTATCTCTCATAATTGATCATTAACTGTGCCTTCTCTTTTCCTTTCAATTTCTCTTCTTTATGGAATATTGTTTTCCCTCAACAAAGTGTTTTTGTTGCTGTTGTATTATTTTTCAAAAATTCCGTGAAGATTATTATTGTAATATTTTATAAAGTCTGTCTATCTCTCATATTGGTAAGCTATAGAAATTGACATCTTTGATACCTGGTAACACTGTTTACCATTCACTGTTCAATTGAAAGATAGAACTTGCTTTGATCAAGAATTGGTGGGACCACACCTACAGTGCATCTTACAAGGGTACATGAGAAATTTACTAGATGTAGAATATAAACGTCTTAACACAATAACTAAGAAAATGCCGTGAAGGCTATGTTGACCAGTTTGATAAAAGCATTTCAAATTATATGTAAAACCAGCACATTGTACCCTATGATTTGCCTTAATGTACCCTGCTATGATTTAATAAAAAAATAATAATTAGCCCAAAGTTAGAACACTGAGAAAGCAATTTATTTATTCCAGAATAAAGCATTTGGTTGGCATATTACCAAAATATTCTAAATGACCAGTTACACGGGTGAAAAAATACATAGCCCTTTTGCACAGGCTTTCAGAATTTTAACATTGTACAAAATCAACAAAACTCTTGCATGTAAATCAGTGAAGATGAGACACATTGGTTTCTTGACTATTGTTTATTGGTGTGATAAAAAAAAAAAAAAAGCCTTGCAGTCGAAATGGAATTTTATTCTTTCTGCCAATAAGAACAAAGGGTTGGATTACTTCCCTGGATAGGTACATCATCCATGAACCCATTTCAGATGTCTGGGCAAGAGTCAGAGGAGTCCCTCAAGATTCCCTGGGATCATCTGATAGATTAGATTCTCTTTGTGAGGAAAGGTTTTGGGGGTATAGGGGTCACCCTGGGAATCAATTTCAATTGCCTCAGAAACTTGTTTTCATAGGGCTGATTTAATATAATACATGATCATTCACACACACCCCCTTTTATTCAATGTGGTAGCTATCCACCCTCAGAATAAGATCACATTATTAGAGTTACTTACTCAATTTACCAGAAAATCTGGGGTCTACAGCAGCCAGGATTTGCCTGAAGTGACCAAAAGACATTGTTGCCTGAGGTCACTCTAGCTAGTATCATACTGGTTGTAAAATCATCATCTGTTGCATCATCATTGGAAAATAGATTTAAACAGATTTATGTATTTCTTAAATATATAAATAAGCTTGAAAGTCTCCACTAAAGAAAAACAGACCAAGACCAGTAAAATTAATCCACTGTCATTCAGTTGGCTGGTCCTACCTGCTGCAGAAGCTGAGGCTCAGCTGGCCTGCCAATGGGCTTGAGCCCCTGGGGAGTCTATGACTGCGCCATGACTCACTGACCCTGAAGAAGCCAGGCTGGCTCCTTTGTCTTTGTCTAGAGGTGTTAGCCCAGGGCCTTGGCCTCCCTCTCCTCTTAACAAATGCAAAAGGGAAGCAATAAGTATTAAGAGTCAGTACTATCAAAATTAAACAAAGATTATTTAAAATTTCAGTATTTGAACTAAGAAATTAGGAGGGAAAGTTGGTAGGAGAAGGTACATGAGCAAAGGAAGATGTTTTCAGACGGAAGTTCTGGAGCTTATTTTAATGGGACATCAATGATCTTCAGGAAATTTAATATGAAACTTAATTATGATTAGTTGAAATGAGCTCGATTTTGAGTAATTTTTCAAAACTGGGAATTAATGAGTAGGAAACTAAAATATACTCAAAATCTTGGAATTTATGAAATTCTTTTTTTTTTTTTTTCTCTCTCACTGTAGGGAGAGTAGTTTTGGAATAATATGAATTGGAATTTGGGGAATCTTCCTGTGTAACTTTATAAGACTTCCTGCTAACCAGCAGGAGAAGAGCCTGGCTAGCTTCTCTTTCGTGGATATTAAAAGTCCTGTATATGACATAGCAAGTACTTTCTAGATGTGAAATGTAAGGAGTTTATCAGAGAGGTAGACATACATAAAAACAAGGCAGTGAAGGAAGAGGTGTCAATATTACTAGGGGTCAAAAGAGAATTGGAAAGGAGGCCTCTACAGAATTTTGTCCAAAACCAACTTGCTGAATGATAACTTTCCAAATGACTCTTGCTCAATTTACTTTTAACTTTTGTAGTTCATTTTATTTTACCTTCCTAACTGCCATTTTACAAATATTTCATTTCTTTTTGGCCCACGTCCCTTCTACATAGTACAACTGACTATCAAGGGGTAAAAACAAAAGTAAAATTAAAGCACATTTGATGACTTACTAATGAGCATAAGTTTTAAATACAAATAATTTACATTAACATTTTATTGATTAAATTGTTCAGACTTTAAGACTATAGTCATAAAAAATTTTATGTTCAAGAGCATAATTCTAGAAATATACTCTTACTAAACATATCATGGATATACCTTTCAAATATAGGTCCTGGAGACCATGACCAAAATGAAGACAATCAGAGTTCTTCCCTGGGAATAATACACCAATGCTAAGCTGCAGAAACATAGATCTAGGGTTGCCAAAGCCATATTTTTTTCTTTTCCTGTCTTCACGCTGAAGTAAAACAGGAATTTCTATGGATGAGAAACAGAAGAAGAATCATGGATGGGGATAAATTTGAGACTCTGGTTCTAATAATTAGTATTTACTATAATCCTTTGAGTTGATAAGAACTGGGATGAGTCTGAGATTTTATTTTACTTGTAAGCTAACATGTTAACTTGCCACAGATGCTAGTAGAAGACATGAGACTTTTGGTTCAGAGACAAAAGACTTTATTACATCAATAGCAGTAGCCAGAGTGCCAATGCCTGCAGTCCCAATTTCTACTTGTGATATGAAGAGGACCAGGAGACACCCACCCTTAAGTGAGTTGCATTGTACAAGAGGAATCCTGAGCTTAGAAAACACAGATTTTTATAATAGGCAGAAAGATGACTTACCCTATGCTTAGAGTGAGACACTATTTGTTATATAAACATCTTTGAAAAACAGTCCATCATTGCCTCTGCTTACAAAATATTCAGACTTGAGAGGACTATGGGAAATTGCATCCCACCAGAACTGCTGCTGGATCCTTTTTAGTTCTGTAGGTTTCTAAATCTTTCTCAAACTAGCTACAAACTGTGCATGTCACTTCAGTTAAGACTAGCCTAACAAATTCATGGTGTGATGAGAGGTTTTGTCTTTTGAGTGTTCACTCTTAACTCTTACAAAGTTAAGTATTAACTCTATTGAATATTTTTTGGGGAAAAGGATTTGAAAAACAATAGCCTTTAAATCATGTGTGCCTGCATCTAAGACAGTGCCTGCATCTAAGTGTGGGATCTGTTCTCACTTCACAGAAGCTGACTAAACTTTTTGTGCTCCTTTTGTGATGGACACACAAAATGGAACACATATTAAATATTTTAGGAGGTATCAACTGTTTTTTTTTGGTATCAACTGTTGTTCTCAGCTGGCTTAAGAAATCTGTGATGGTGTTAACTAGGATTCTCTCCCAACTGACCTCCCTACCTCTTATGATTTCCTACTCATAAGACTTTGTTCTAAGTTAACTGCTGAATTATAACATAACAATATACTATCTACCATGATTAAGACAAATGATTTAAGACAAATATCTTGCCAAAAAAAATTGATATTCTAACATGAAATTCTACAAGATTATAAGATCACAAGGCCAGAGGAATCTTAAAAAAAAAACAAAAAACAAAAAAAAATATGCTAATGATAGAACGTATGACATCATGAGAAGGGTCAGGGAGATATTTACAGAATAGAGAAAAAACTGCCAAACATTACCTAAATATATACCATATCTGATGATTGCTTGAAAGCCACCAGAAATTGTTTACTCCCTGGGGAAAGGAGAGTCTGCTTCTGTTCTTGGTGATGGTACTTTGTACTCTTAAATCTGATCTATATTTATATTTTAAGTTCCTAACAGTGTCTGACACATAGAAAGTGCTCAATGGCCATGTGTTTAACCAATGAAAGTGGACCCTACAAGTCAAGTTCCTGAAATAAAGTGGCAGTCAAGTCATCAAGGTCATGCCTTCACTCACTCAATTTCTCAGGAAACCGAGCAAAGCCACGAGGCAAAAGTCACAAATAATCAAAATAATAAGGCTTGAATTGTTCATGTAAGTCATCATTTATTTTAAGAGAAAACTTTGGCTATGAAAGAATTTATTTACAGGGAGATTTTTTCACTCCCAAAGATATTTCCTAGCAACAAACAAAGGCCCGGCTCCCTCGCTGGTGTGTGGATGGGAGCATGTTGTCTTTGCAGGAGAGGAGAATGTTGGAGGACTGGAGAGTGTGGCTCATCCCACTCTGGAGGCAGCTGCTTTCTCCATTAGCGGCCAGTAGCAGACGTCTCCACATCCCTGTGCGGTAGAAGGGCGAGCGGCTGGAATGTCAAGCCCAGACTTAGTCTGAGAAAATAAACTCCCATCCAAGGACAGATGTGAGGTTACTAGTCCTTAACTGCCCTGGAAACATCATCTCACCCTGTGTTTGTCTTTGTGTTTAGAAAGGTAGAGGAACCTATATGTCAACTGTTGTTTGTTGTAGGCATTTTTCTTCTTCTTTACTGAGGTTGAGTCTAACCAATCCAAAGAGAGAAAGCTATGAGTGAATTCAGGACTATTCTATAAAGTCCTAGAGATAATTAATAGAAAATGTGGTTTTATCTGTATTGTGGATATTGAATCAGGTTTTCCCTGTCAGAAAAGTAAATTGCAATTATGAAAGGAATAAGGCCAGAATAACCCTATGGCATGGTATTGGAGTTGAATCTCAGTATGAACTCATGATTTTACATACAAATATAGATGTATGTTTGGTTAGAGGTATAGATAGCTATACAAGTTTTTTTCTGGATATGTCTGCTAAGAGGATCTAGCAATAAAAACAGTAAGTTTACCTAAATACCATATTTTAATTTTCATATATCATTCCTCATAAAAGGAACAGGGGTACTTAGAGAAATCTTTGATTCTAGTTGCGGTTATATGAACAGTACCACATGAGGTTGGAAAATTATATTATGTCAGAAAGAAGAAAGGGCTGGAAGAAAGATGGGGAAATGTCAGAAGGATCTAGGTGCCCACTTGCAGAAGCCCCACTGGCCAAATCTGGGAAAATTTGATCATGAATATAAAAGAGGGAGAGAGAGAGTAGGAAAGAGAGAGAGAAAGAGAGAAAGTGTATAAATATAAAAGTAAGTGTGGCATGGGCGGCGCCTGTGGCTCAAAGGAGTGGGGCACTAGCCCCATATACCAGAGATGGCGGGTTCAAACCCAGCCCCAGCCAAAAACTGCAAAAGAAAAAAAAATAAGTGTGGCAAAATGTTAACATTTGGGGAATTTGGTCGAAAGATGTATGGAAAATTTTGGCATTATTTTTGGAATTTTTCTGTGAATCTAAAAGTATTTTAATGTGAAAAGTTAAACTCACATAAAAAACAGTGTTGGGGGAAGGGAATAAATAAAAACAAGAGAGGTAAAATATTGACAATGGTTAAAGTTGGATAGTAGGTACCTGGGAGGTCATTCTACTGTATTCTCTCCTATTAGGTATAATTGAAACTTGTTCATAATAAAGAGTAAAAAAAAAAAATGCAATTTTAGTTGGAAAAGTGTCCTGTTCTTAGCCTCAGAGTTTCATGGAATCCAGGCTTGGGTGCACTATCCATGAGTCACATCAACCTGTTTTCTCTGCTTCTCGTCTTGAGTTTTCCTTGTACTAAGATCCGCTCAATCACTACCAACCAGAGCAGTCATCCCTCTGAAGTATACCTTTTAATATTTGATCCCCCCTTTAGTTCACAAGGCTTTCACTCACTTCTTATGCCAAGAGGAGACACTCTGAGCTTTCATTTCTAAGCTTTCAAGGTTCTGTATAATTAGGTCCTGACCTAGTTTTGCAACCTCATTTTCCAAATTCCTGACATGAATATTTCTCTTCATTAAACACTGCTTTCCTTGTCCTGTACCAAAGTCTCTTTGGATTTCTCACCTCTAGGTTTGGCAGGTCTGAAAATACGCCCAGAACCCTCTTTTTCTTTAAAAAGAAAAAAATCTTGAGTATCCTTTCTGATGACTGATGGGGATGATGGGGTCAGGAGTTGTATCAAAGGGTAAGGCTGTGATCATTCCCCACTGGAATTATTGGCTATTTCTTTTGTGAGAATGGGGCTGCTCCAGATAGGGAGTAGGCTAGGGGCTAGATTGCTGTAGACTATTCATACTACCATCACTTTTTTTTAAAAAAGTGTTTGAGTAATTCTATAACAAGGCTTCAGGAAATTTTCACTAACTCTAAAACATCTCATATATTTTCCCTTATTCCTTTAATCTTTATTGAACGTTTGTCTGGTCTTCCAAATTCTCTTCAAACACTCTTAGACATATTCTGTTACCAATTAGATGGATATTGTTAGCATATAAATTTGGGAGGAGGATCCCCCATTTCCCCTTTATCTAATATTATGTAAATTCATGCCTCTGTCTTTGGCAATAATCTGCAGATAGAGGAGACCATGTTTGACACTACAAAGCATCTATTATAGTGATTTCCATATGTCTTAGAGCAAATGTTTGTACAAATAGTTGTTCAAATATTTACTGACTAATTTGCAGAAACCAGGTCATTTATTCATGAATGTTCCAATTACATTGCTCTAGAACTGGATGACTTGAAAGTAATTAAGTAAAAGGAAAAATACAGAAACCTGATATGAAACTCAGTTATTTACCTCTTTAACATTTTTGACAACTTCCAAATGCCCAAACATTATGCTCTTTTCAGGGTCTCAAAGCTTTCTTTCTGTGCCACCCCCAAGCACCTTTCTATTTCAATTTCTGATGAGCCACCTTCAAAGCATGTGGATTCTACAGCCAGGTTTTAGTAACTCTAAGCTCCTCCACCATTCATTCCATGATACATTTTGTAGGTCAGCTTGCTTAGCTGCCAACTGGTCCATCTCTTTAAACACTTAGCCTATCACCTGTGGTCACCTTTTAATAGCTTCCTGAGTCTTTTAAATTCTCAGAATCATTTGTTTTAGATCATTAAGGGATACTTATTCCATCATAAGTATGGCATTTCTTTGCCTATTCCAGCCTCTGATGCTGTATCATCTTAGGATGTCACAGTCATAACAACTTGTACTTGTACATGCAAGGGCTTAGTATGTCCCAGACCCTGTTCTAAATGCTTTGTTTAAATGAATACATTTAAGTCCACTTTCATTCTTTTAGTCTTGCATGTGACTACCCTCTGAGATAAACCTCCTCAGAAATATTTTGGGCAGTTCTACAACACTCATTTGCCAGAAAGCACAAGCTAGAATTGGAAATACAGTGAGCCAAGTCTGTGGTTTGGTATGGCAGTCGTTGGCGATTAAAAAAAGAAAAAAAAATTAAATAAATGCTATTTCTATCATAAAAACAATCTTTTCTAAAGTTCCAAAGCGAAAAACAATTATGACACTCCCAAATATTTTGGTGGTTGGAAAGTAGAAAGTAGAAAATGGCTTTCAAAAAATGGGCAAAATACATCTTGCAGCCATATTACCAGTGGCTTTAAATGGAAAGAATGACAGGCCAACCTGGGTATAGGGCTAGCATTTCATCTCAAAATCTTTTTCAATTCTGTGGTCATAAACCAGTTCCAGAAAAAGCATCCTCAGAACCTGGTCTAATACTAAATAAATACTGCACATTTTATGGTTTCAGATCTAGGGCCCGGGAAGCATAAGATTGAGCAATGGCAGAAGTCTTGTGGTCTAGGAGCTGTGGATGCGCTCACTCTGGACACACCAGGCTCAGCTCCCAGAGCCAAGTATAAAAAGATGAGATTAATAATAGGCAGAATCCTCTTAGAATGGCTCTCCTGTGGCCTCTGCAGCCTCTTATTTTTCTCAAGCGTCAAGGCCTTTGGCTTCATTTTCTCCCTTGGTTTTCTCCTTTGTAGAAGAAGCAAGCCTGTATACACCTGCCCCACATCCTCCATACCCTCAAGATTTGGGCTTGAACCCACTGCTTTCTTGTGCACATGCAAGTTCCACACAAGTATGGAAACCTTCATCCAGAATTCCTAGTAGCCCCTCTATGCGAATGACTTTCAAATCATCATTCCACCCCATGAATTCCAGTTCTGTATGCCTAACAGAAGATTGGGCCTTTTCTCTTGGACTTCATGAGATCACCCTAAATCATGATAGCAGTGAGTACCATTTCTTTTACCAGGGACCTGGAATTATGCTGAACAGTTTCTTTCTGTTCTTTCTTATTCCTACTTTATCTAGTCAATGGATATTTTTGTTGCATTTATATTTCATTTTTAAATATGAGAAAGTTACATGACAAAAACACAATCAATGTGTAATCAAAACCCACTGACTCTGTTTCACAGACTACTCTTGGTATTCACTCTTTAGACACTGTCTATGATCATAGAAATCTAAAATGGATATTCATTCATTTGCCTGTTGTCAGTTGTATGAATTGTCCAAACCCTGGTGAGTCCAGCTGTTGTTATCTTTTAGAGACTGGGGCTTCTGGAAGCAGTCAAATATAAAGGAGAAGTTTCTCTCCAGAAGTCTGGGAGCAAGTGAGGTGGTACATTAAGACGTTAGGTCTTTCTAGTGGTAGTGGATATGATACTATGAGGAATGGCTGTGGCTTCACCAGGAATCATTAGGCAGGGGCAGTCCTGGCCAGCAGTGTTTGTTACTAGCAGCAGGACTAACAGAGCCAGTGGCCTCTCCGGATTTGTATCTAGTAATCATGACATGAAATTCTGGACTGGCTCAGCGTGGCCAGCTGTCTGCTCCCTTCAGGTGGCTGTGGTATCCATGGTCTTTGTTGCAGGTACTATGGAGGCAGGAAAGTTGGACACATCTGTTAGTGCCTGTTATCCCTCACCTGAATGAAAGCACCCAGGAAAAACCCTCCCTGCCCTTTCAGTGGTCAGACAATGAAGTTCATGAACTCATCCTAGAAAAAGTGCTACATATCTCGCTGGTGAATGTCACCACAATCACTTTCAAATACTCCCCTTGGGAAGCTATGCGCCAATGCCAGTGCCTGGTCTACCCTTTGAATCAATTTTGGAACATTTTTTTCTGGAATGGACATGAAAGCTGTCCTTGTACAAGGCCTGACCATTAAGTTCACAAACTCATCCATCCCAGAGCAGGAGCTTTGAAGGATGGACTAGGTGCTGTGGTCATGCACACCTAGCAGTGAGGTATGCAGCACTTTTTCTAGGATGAGTTCATGAACTTAACGTCCAACCTCACATGACATGTCTCTTTATTTCCTTTTCACCCCAGGAGACACCCTCTGCCCCCTGGCTAGATTATTAAAACTGTTTCCTAACCAGTCTTCTAACCTTAGCCTTCTCCCCCTTCTAAATCAACTTATACTCCAGCGTTAAATTAATATCCTCTCCTAACTCCTCATCTTGAAAGTCCTCAGAGGCTCCCCCTTAAGATAAAGCACAAATTCTTAATCTGGCATCACTTCTCATCTCTAAACCACTTTTGGTACATTTATTTTTAATTTCTTCTCTGTATATTTTTAAACAATTATTTTCTCATCTTATTTCAGCCACCATGGTGAACTCATGGCTTCTAAGTACACAAAGTCCTCTCCGCTCCTGCAGGTACCTACTTCAGGTGCGAGAGAGAATGAAAGGATGTGCATGAAAACATCTAGCCTGTCCTGCCATACTGAGCCCTGTGAAACTGGGGATCCAGTTGAACTTCACTTCCACATGGAGAGAAGGGGAAGCTCAGTTATTCAAGAAGATTTTAGGATAGCTGTTGTCTTTGCACAACTATGTGGAGTCTCCTGCCTCTGCTCTGGGGAGAGACTAGAACTAGTTAAACTTCTCTCAGGCTTCATCTTTGCCATTGTATCTGGTCTGTTTTAAGGTTAACTACAGATGATCTATCTACAGCATCAAAATTCTCAGAGCTGCACCCATCGTGAGCAAGGAAGCAATTGTGTTCTTCGGACTTGAGTTTTGCTCATCAGGACTCAGAGATAGTGAGAAGTTTGGTAACTTTTATTGAAGTATTAAAAGTCTTCAATTGCCCTGGTGATTTTAAATGGTTTTCAGGACCTTTTGATGTAGACCAGTGGCTCACAGGTGTCCTTCCAACCATGAGTTGTTTCCATTTTTGGCTCCTATAGCTTTGGTTGCCAGGCACATAGACAGAGAGCCAGTCCCATCCTCAATCCTGGCTCCACAATAGCAGGCTCTTCACTGCTTATTGTCTTCCTTACATGGAATTTAACCCAGATATGCTGCCAGAGCAGTATTCTTAAATTGCAAAGTAGATACAGGAACAAAAGGGGGAACTAGATCACCATAAACTTTGCTTATTATGTTGACCTTCCCCTCTTTGTGGCTCATGATGAATTCCAAGATCTGACTTATGTGATAGAAGTTTAGGGAAAAATCATGTACCATTATTTTTACTCATAGAAAACAGACTCCCAGGCTGGTCTGGAACTATGAAAGCTGTTGTCTGAAGCTACTCTAGATTACGGTAAGGGTGCTGGGAGTCTTCACTCCTGGGCCCAATTTTCTTTCACCTCTAGCCCCACAGGAATGGTCTTTGGCATCATTCAAGAGCAGTGTTTAGAAATTGAGAATTAGACGCAGGGCTGTGATTTCATAGGATACCAGAATCGGGAAGAATAGTAAAATTTACCTTACCATCTATGGTATTGTTCAACAATATATTTCATTGTTATGACTAGTATTATAGGAGGGAAAACTGAGGCTCAGACTATTCATTCTATACATTTACTATGTTCTAGGAACTGTGGATGAACATTTGTGTCGATTCTCTCCTTAGAGCCTAATTATCCTATGATGATCAGAGCTGGGGAAACTAAGAGATTAGGTAACATTTCCCCAGGTGTCCAGCTCTTATAAAGGATGGCTTCCAGATTTAAATCTGATTTCTTTTTTAGACACTCCTTCAAAGCAGCAGCGCTAAGGGGTTGCAGGCCAGGACTCTCCTCCCAAGTCTAGGGTGCTTGGCCCTGCAGAGGCCAACACCATCTGCTATTCAAAATGTCAAAACACACCTAAAGAGTGATACATCCGTAAATGCGTGAGGTATTTTCAGAGACCTTTCTGGTCTCTTTATCTAAAAATGTTTGAGTGGTTGAACTGCCAAATGCCAGTTCCACAGTGGCAGGTTGTAGGCTGTTTGTTGTATCACAGCCCATGTCCAATATACTAAACTCACATATCCCTGAGGTTACTCAGGGGCGTACTAGAGTGGAGAGCATCTTTTTTGATGCTACTGTTTTCACAAAATGAATTTTCCCCCCTCAGATTATCCTTACTTAGCTCAGGAAATAGGTAGTAAAGAAGGGAAAAGCTGGTAGGGGAGAAACTCTACTCAGGCTCTGTAGCAACAACATAAGGGAGCCAGGAACTGTCTCCAGCTTCTCGAAATGTTTCTTGTTATCAAATATCAACCTACTTTTCACACTCTTCAAGTCATAAATGCTTCTAATTCCTCTTCAAATCAATAGGAAACTATGAATGACTGACAGTAGCTTTGTGGGTATTTCTCCTAAATATCATGGTCTCCAGAGTCAGAGAGTTTGGGATTCAAAATCCTTCATCTGGCATTTCCTGAGTATCCTCAAGACTTAATGATCTCCATCTGGGAAGGAGGATAGTGCCTACGTAACATAGTAGTGAGAATTCAATGAGTACCAAGTATACTTTCAAACAGACACTGGCACAAAGTAGGAATTCAAATGTAAGTTTTTCCTACTGCCCCACTTTTCTTCCTGTTCCAGAGGTATCTATATAATATAGACAGTCTCTGACTTACAAGGGCTAGAGTTAATTAAGATTAGTGACTTTACTGTGGTGCAAAAGTGATACACATCCAATATGCTCCTTGATTTATGATGTGGTTACCATTGGACAAACTCATCATATATTGAAAATGCTATTAAGCCAAAAAGGCACTTTCAATGTAATATATCTGTTCTCTAAATGGCTTCATTAGGAGCCCCACTGTGAGTAGAGGAGCATCTATAATCATGACCTTGATTAAGCAGCAGAAATAAAGCTCTGATGGTTGGTTTCAATGATCACCTATGTGGGGGGCCTCAATGCTCCTACAGTTCTGCAGACGTTTACTTTACAGAGGTAAGACCAGGGTTTGACTCTTAGCGCTGACCCTGGTAGCCTCTGCCTTCCTCCTCAGGGATGAGTTGGCTTATGCTCACCTGTGGCCATGATGGTGAGAAGAAAGAGCATGACCAACCTCTGTCATCAGACCTCCATACTGATGAAAGGTTCATATAGGAACCCAGGGCCCCAGGGGAATGTCATCTTTAGATGCTCTGCCTGCCATGTTGGCATCTCTGGACAACCACATTAAGAACATGGAGGCCTCTTGCTCCCAGGATTGTGGGCAGAAAAAGAAGCAAGGAATCAGTACTCACAGTGTAATCACAGTGTACATTTCACTAGTTTCTGCTTTTAATTTTTATGAACTGGAGAGGGGAGAGAAGTTTTACTCCTTCTATTCTGTTCCATTATAATAACCACTCCATTTTCATTTGCAGTCTGGGACACTCTCTGGATGATGAAAATCCAGCATACTGTGCTTGGTTTTTAAAATTCACCCAATATTCTCAGTAGGCCACTAATACTGAGAAGGTGATGTTCTGACAAGGAAAGAACATGGAGAGGGAAGCAGGTGCCACCATCACAGATAACTTTTTTTATGCTTTGAATCTTATACCTTGGATGAGGTTCAACGTAAATTCAAGTCAAGGTACAGAATCACCCAACGGAGAGAAGAGAAGTAGCATCAATATGGCTCCGTGCTGAGCTATTACGTGTCAGTCATGATTTACAACCTAGATATATCCCAGTTGTTTACTTACGTGTGTTCTTTAAGGCAACACAGATGACAGGGTCAGAGAGAAATAGTTGGCAAGACAAGAGACCTTGAATTCTGTAAATAATTTCTTCTTCCCATAAGAAACAGTTGACAAGGAGGTAGCCGCAACCTAGGAGAAAAAGGCAACAAAGAAAGGTTTTCAGTGGTGTCTTAGCAGGGAAATCTAAGAAAAGAGATGGGAAAAAAAGGCAGAAAAAGGGAGTATTTTACATAGCAAATGGCCTATTAAGTGTTTTTTCTTATTTTCTACTTCTTTTGTTTTCTTTTTTCTTGTTTTCTATGCTAGGTCACTGGATCAGTGATTCTTAACTCCAGCCACATACGAGAGTTGCCAGGGGAGCTGTCAAAAATCTCAGTACCCACACTACTTTCAGAGATTCTGGGTTATTTTATTGTGGTAAGGGGCAGAATCTGGCTGTGCGAATCTAATGTGGAGCCAGGGGAAAGAAGAAGGGAACCAGGTGGTGGCTCTATTAACTTGAAGCACGTTCTCTGTTTCATGGGAAGAGTCCAGAGTGCCTGTACTTCTGAAACCCTTCTAGAGTTTCTTTTGGATGCTGTTTTCTTAAATTTATAAATATTCCAAAATAGGCAACACGTGCACTCTTGTATGTTTATGTGTTGTTCTCCAAAGCTGGAGGAGAGACAGAAGCCCTGTGGAGTGCATCCTGTGTCTGCCTGCAGAGCTTTCTTTTCCACCTCCCTGTTTGTATGATACACATCTCTGGGACCTGATAACAGGACTGTTTCTAGTGAAATCAAAGACAGACATCAATGATTAGACTGGAATATTGTTCTAATAAAAGATTTATTTTCTACTTCTAGAGGAGAATAAGCAATATTCTTTCTCCACTTTTTTTTTTTTTGAGACACAGTCTCACGTTGTCCACCCTGAATAAGTACTCTATGTCACAGCTCACAGCAACCTCAAACTCCTAGGCTCAAGTGATCCTCTTGTCTCAGCCTCCCAAGTAGCTGGGACTACAGGTGCCTGCCATAACCCTGGCTGTTCTCACTCTTGCTTAGGGTGGTCTTGAATTCCTGGGTTCAAGCAATCTACCCTCCTTTGCCTCCTAGAGTGCTAGGATTACAGGCATGAGCCACTGTGCCTTGCCTCTTGCTCCACTTTTTAAGAAGAATTGCATACTGAGATCTATAATCACAGACTAGTGATAAAAATGCAAGCCAGCTTACCTGCTACCTCTTTTGCTTCTAATTGGTGGTATCGTCTCTGAAATCTGCTTCACATAAAGCAGGACAGCACCTCTCCTAGGAGAACACAGAAAGTTGCAGCACAGGTGGGATTACATCTCCCCCTCTATGCTGTCCTGGTGAGATGTTCTCCAGACCTTTCTCATCAAGGGGTTAGCTGGTATAACCCTAATAAATAGGGCCTGGACAGTCCATCCTCATGAAGGTTGACCTGGATTTAGGGATAAACTACTCAAGCTTACCAAGGTAGCTGTATATTTTTGACTATAACAACAAATGTACAGAATCCCCCCATGGATTCAAACAAAAATATCTCCTTTTTAAACATATGCCTAAAAGATAATTACACAATTACTTTTAAAATGTAGTGTTGACATTTAATTCAAACTATTATAGTATAATTATATTGCATCATGTCACTTATATCAGGCCTCAAAGCCTATTGATTTGTCCATCTTAGGTTATAATCTGGTGACTAAAGAAAGCCATTACCTATTGATTTGGGGAAAGGAGTACCATAGGCATAAAGAAAATACTTTGGATTCTTACTTAAATACTTCAGAATAAGAGAAATAACTAAAATCGTGTTAACATAGGAGAAAATGCACTTTACATTTTTTAAATAAAGACTATGAAATCAGTGATTATTTTATACATACGGCATCTATCAATTTGGACAAGCCACTTGCACATGTTCAATAGTTACCAGTAGCTAACGGCCACAGTATTTGACAGCAGATTCTAAACCCAGGCCAAACAGTTATTTGATAAAATTTAATACATGTTCCCGATTCAAAAGAAAATAAATTTTAAGAAAATATGACAAAAAGGTGTATTTCCATGAAACTTAAAAAAATTAAACCTATAAAATTTAGACACTGACATACAAATATCAATAGCTCTACTATTTGCCAAAAATTATAATGAAAAATATATATTCATTTTAGCAATCAAAAATATAAACTATCCATTACAACCATAAATGCATAGTACTTAGACAAAAGTTTACATTCACAGAGTTTATGCAAGAAATTTTGAATAAATGAAAAGACAAATAATATATTATTAGTTATAAAGGCTGTTTGATAGCATATGATAAGCTATCTATAAATGTAATAAGATTCAAACCAAAAATTTTAGGAATTTTTTTTAAAAATTCAATAATTAATTGTTAA